>NC_090921.1:300367374-300669286 GCF_040938575.1 Ambystoma mexicanum
TTGTTGGAATAAAATAAATAAAATTGTTTAAAAAAAAAAAACATTGGATCCACAATGCGAGAATCTCTCACTGGGGACAATGCTTCGAACTGACTACATTATGGCCAATTGAACTGCAGAGATCTCATCGGATCCTGCAAACTCCATGAGATGAGTCATTTGATGTACTGAGAGAAACTGCAACAGTACCACAATACATGTTACAAGCGTCAAGTGCAGATAAATAATTTGCCTCCATGGAAAGCTTTTTTTCCTGTGTTGGACCTTCGGTCTCTTAGTTGGGGAGGGTGCATCCGTATTGCCCTACAAAGTCTCACAAGGGGCCAGGGCAGGGTCCAATGTAGCAGGAGAATGGTTACTACGCATCGCTCAACCCTCCTGGGTGACGGTTGAGATTTCAGTTCAACGGCGCTCTGCTTGCACAAAGCTAAACTGATTTTTTTAGAGTAAACAATGTCCAGTGCGTGGCCGCTTGGAGCTCCTTTACTCTAATTTATTTATTGTTGATTCTTGTACTGGGATACTTTTTGTTTTTGTACCCCACAGGGGTTACACCCTACCAGGTTAGTGGGGTGGGCAAACTTTAGACTCGCCAGAGAAGAGGGACCTGGCATGAGGTACTTTGATTGTCCACTGCCAAGCAAACGGAACCAAGGTTGGGTGACCACAGGATCCTCCCCATTCTGCCCTCGAGGCCAACGTCATATGGTTTGAGGTGGTACTCAGCTGCCTAAGTCACTACCTTGCGTGTCCCCAAATCGGAGGTAAATATGTCACACTTGATATAGACTGTTACTGATAACCCCATTTGTTCTCTTTGAACTCCACGAGAAAGCAAATTAATATTGCAGGCAACTGTCTGAACCACACTCCACTATACCTTTTTGATATTGTATACACCCCAAACATCTTCCTCTTATATAAGCTTCTAGACACCTGTTCCAATATACAAAAGGGTTACACAACTTCCCCTCTTCTTCCCACTGTAGTTCCCTATCCTTCCCTGCCATCTTATTTGTGGAGTATCATCCGAGTCCATCTATTTATCTTCCTGGCTTTCTTAGGTGTAGTTGTATTGGCTTTACTTCCTGCCTGGTTCTTGGGTTTTAATACACTCCTCTGCATCCTCTATCTCCCCTTCCCTTTTCTGCCTAGTGGTATGCCCCTGAACTGTCTCCAAAGAATACTCCTTGCCATCCGTAGTTTATTTTTTATTTTTCTAAGTGATGCAGCATGTATTGAGTTGCAGCTCTTTTATCCTCCTCTTCACCTCTTTAGATTACTTCTTTTGCATGGCACGTATTTAACCTGGGAATATTAGAAGCGTATAGGTGTTCTGCTCCATAACCGTGTTCCCCCTTGCCTCTGCAAGGGTCATGTTTCCATCCTGTTAATTCAACATCCTTGCAGTAATTGCAATGGGTTGAGCCTGAATAGTAGTTACTTTACCAAAGCTCAGTGGCCCCTTTCAATCAGAAAGTGCTGTGAAAGCTTCTTAGCTCCGATCTCACTTCTGACCAATTTTCCTGGAATTATTTGGTTGGCCTGCACATATTACCCCTGGATGTACCCCAATATCTGCTGCTCCGGTTTCTAACCATTTGATTTTTTCCACCAGTATTTACACCTGCTGATTGAGCACTGGGAGGGGTCAGAAATGAGAGGCAGGCACAAAGTTGCAGTGTTCTCTAGTCATTTTGTTTAAAGCAATGGGTTGGAAAAACGCCTCTCTAGCCCTATCCGAAGGAAGTAGGCTCTCTACCTAAGAAACTAATACTAAGAATCAGTCTGTGTCAAGTAGTTAGGAACTTAGAAACCGTCCTTGTGTCCAAAACCTTCTAAACTGACCCCCACACTAGAAACAAACAACTAAGGGTGCAAGGAAATGTCTCTGACATATGTTTAGTGAAAAAGTGTTCATAGTCAAAACATAAATATATGTCCAATTGCCGCACTCAAACCATTTACCTACTCTATAAACCCCAAGGCCTATCAGCACCTTTGAAGAGGACTTATCTAGTATCCTAGCAAATGATACTAAAGATTCCCCACAAATATTACTACTGGGTGACTTTAACCTCGGTTTCAATGACCCTGCAGACAAAAATGCCCAGGCAGTAGCCATTATCCTGTAGAACAAGTACTGATACAAAGAGTATCCTTACCCACCCATGACAAAGGCAGGACCTTAGACTGGGTAGCGGACCAGAACTGTGAAAGCTCCATTTTCCAGAATCACCTCACACCACTGGACTGACCACCATCTGATCACTTTCACCTTAGCCACACCTAATCAACAGCCGAAAAATAAAGCTATGGCACCTCCTCTTCCTACGAGAAGTAAAAAGAATATCACCCCGGAAAGTCTACTTCCTCTCATCCTTCCATCACTTAACTCACTACCAAATACCTCTGACCCTAATCTCATGGCCGAAGCATATATCAACGCCATGTCTAAATCACTGGACTCTATTGCACCTCTTAAAATACGTAGAAGCAAACAGCATGCACCCCTACAGATGAAAATACATACATTTTAACCAACTTTGCCCATAGCTACAAAAAGGAAATAATCTGCACAAAAAAAGACCTCTACAATGAAAGAATCTCACAAGCTAGCTCAAATACGAAAGAAATATTTGTGATACTACGTGAAATGGAATCACCTATTCCACCAACAGACCATGCCCCTAAGGACAAACCATGGTGCACAAGCATACAGAATGTTATATTATGTTATGTTACTTTGCATTTATATAGCGCCTTATGTACCATTGGTATGGTCTGAAAGCGCTGGTAGGTTGAACGCCCTTGGAACCGAAGTACCAGTCAGTAGAGAGAGTAGAGAGAGTCAAGGTGCATGTGAGCACCGGATATGTGTGCAGCTGGTGTGGCATTCGTGTAATAGCTGCTTCTTAGCGGTAGGTGTGGTGGTTGAGAGATCAAGAGTATGTGTTTGTTCTGGTAGGATTTATCCAGACCGATTGTGGCTGTGTTAGGCCTGAGGAGAACGCCTGGCTGGGGGGGGTTGTAACCAGCAGTGTTTAGTTAGAGTGATGGGGAGTATGAGGTAGATGTTGGTATGAGAACAGCTATACCGATTGGTGTCATAGTATCTCTGTGTTCTAGTTGAATGGCGGTGTAAAGAAGAGTGTAAGCGTGGTGATGTGATATGATGGGTTACATGCTCTTTCAAACATTCCATGCATTCCAAACCATTCCATGTAACTCACGCAATTCTATGCGCTCCAGTCCGCTCCACGCACTCCAGTCCGTTCCACGCATTTCGATCCGTTCCATGCATTCCAATCTGTTCCATGTTCTCCGATCCGTGTATTTCTAAGTTGTTTTATGCACTCCATCCACGTATTTCACCCGTACCATCCACGTATTTCACCCGTACCATTCACATACGTCACCCCTTCCATCAACATATGTCACCCGTTCCATCTATATACATCATTCGTTCCATCCACATACTTCACGGGTTCCGTCCATTCAAGGCACTCATCCGCTCAAGGCACTCATCCGCTCTACATGCTCTAGGCACTCATCCGCTCTACATGCTCTAGGCACTCGTCCACTCTACATGCTCTAGGCACTTGTCCGCTCTACATGCTCTACGCACTCATCCGCCATAGGAACTCGTCCGTTCAAGGCACTCGTCCGTTCAAGGCACTCGTCCGCTCTAGCTAACAAAATAACTCTACTTCAAAACAAGATAGCAAACAAAAAAGCCTCCCTAGATGATCTTGAGCCACATCCGACCATCGCTTTAGAAACTAATAGAACACTAGAACCATTTAGATTCACTAAAATATCCATCCAGGAAATCGAAAAAAATTATCTCCTCTTTAAAACCCTCGTACTGCCAAGGTGATTACTGTTCCGCACAAATAATCAAAGAGGCAGTGAGAGACCTCGCCCCATTCATTTCCAAACTTATCAATGCTTCCTTTGCAACCAACACTGACCCAAGTAATTTAAAAGCATCTTGGGTCCGACCATTACTAAAAAAATCCTGCCATCCCAACTAATTGCAGTGCCTTTTCTCCTTAAATTAATCGACAAAGTAGCATATTTGCAAATACAGTCCTACCTCGAGGCTAACCACCTCCCAGAGGTCACAAAATGGCATGGAAACGGCATTAATCAACCTAAAAACCCAAATTGATGAGCTCAAGGACAATGGGAAAACGGCCATGCTACTCCTCCTTGACCTGTCTGCTGCCTTCGACCTGGTAGACCACGAAGTGATTTGCAGACACCTGGCATCGGCTGCCCATTTCTTTAAAGATGCAATTGCCTGGGTCCAATTCTTCTTAAATAATAGAACGTTGAGTTTTCTCCCCATCGGCATCTGCAGACCCCATATTGACTACATGCGGCGTGCCACAAGGATCTTGTCTCGCCGACCATGTATAATATATTTACCAAGCCTCTGTTTGAGAAATTGGACAGGCTGGGTGTCACCTACACTAACTATGCAGATGACACACAGATCCTTATCCCACTTTCAGGCAATTGTGGTGACGACTTAGCCTTGGTAAATAAAATCTACCTCCTCGTTCAGACATGGATGACAACCCATGGCCTATGCCTGAATGACGACAAAACAGAGATCCTGATTCTGGGCTTCGCTGTCAACTTTAAAAAACAACTACTCCTCTGCCTTCAATATAGATGGAAACATGATCAAGGTTATGAAAGAAGTAAAAACCCTTGGCTTCTACCGTGACTCTACGCTATCCTTTTGCAAACGGGTCAACTCCCTGGCCTCTTTGTCGGCCTACACGTGCAAGCTAATCCGGGCCTGCAGGCCATTTCTATCGAGGGCTACTTGCATTATCCTCGCCAATGTATTAGTATTGTCAAAACTGATTATTGCAATGCCCTCTATGTGGGTGCTAATAAGTATATCTTAGATAAACTCAGAATTCTACAAAATAATGCGCAAAGAACAGCCTTGAACATTCCCAACAGAGAGCATGTTTCAGAAATCAGAAGAGAAAACCGTTGTCTGAAAATAAATGATAGAATCCTGCTTAAAACAGTGACCCTGACCTTCAAGTGCCTCAACAAGGCAGCACCCCCTTACCTAACAGAGATAATTGTAAGAAAAACCTCTACCCGACCTTCTAGAACAATGAGCGCCTTCTGCCTTAACATTCCCACATTTAAATTAAATAAATCGGGAGGAATTAGCTTCCCAGTGAAAGCCGCCCAATCATGGAATGCACTTCCAATCGACCTCAGAGCTAACCAATCCCTTCTTAGCTTCAGGCGCAACACCTTGAGCTGGCTGCGTTCTGACGACATCTGATCTGTCCTTCGGCACCTGGCTCAGCAACTAACTCTGATTATGCACTGCCTGTACTAATTTATTGTATTTAGTTCTGTTTATCTAATATATACCTGTGCCCTACCATGTACTGTAGCTTGCTTAACCTTGTATTTTTCTCCGATTCCTGGTATTTATATGTACATGGCCTTTCCTTGTAACCTAAGCTGTAAATCTCCTTATGCAATCGTTGCGCCCAGTTACCTCCGGGTTCGGTGCACCCAACCAATAAATAAACAAACAATAAAACAAATCCAAAGTATTTTTCAAGGAGTAATTCTTGAAACTAGAGGATAGTTCCCTTCCCCTTGATTTTTAGGCTGGATGGCAAAAGTGTCTCTTTAAACTAAACAATTTTTTTGTATCTGTTATCTATCAGCGGTTGGGACAAACACCATTGAGACAGTTTTGACGTTCAAACAGTCTTTATTTTTTTATAACGGAATTTCTTCGTCCGTCTAGTCCACCTTTTCACCTTGGTGTACGGGAAAAGGAATTGTGTACTCCTCAGAGGACGTCCTAACAGAGTTTAAGATAGTTAACAGGAGTCTCTTGTTCTCTTCTTAATATAGACCCCTCTCCCCTCTTCAGACTTCCTTTAGTTCTTTTATCTTCTCAGAGTAATCCTCTTGAATGGGCAAGACAGCGTTGGTCTATTTGCCTTGAACTCACCAGCAGAAAGTCTTTAAAAACTCGGGGGTGAGGAGAATTCAGTCTTTAGTGTGACTCCCTCTCTCTCCTCCTCTATGCATTCAGTTCTTTACATATTCAAAGGGATTATGCCTCCATGAGTTAGTTTCACTCTCCTATTCCTTCAATTGTATCACATATCTTTGTACATTCAGTCTATAAGAGTTAGTGCAGCTGTTTGTTCTCCCCCTCTTCGGCTTCACTTACTTGTCTTCACACGCTGCTGATCAGCTGTGATGTCTGTTTCAGCTCGCTATTGCCTTCACCTCAGCCCTCGACTCCCTTCAGCGGCGGCGCTTCTGTGCGAGTCGCTTTCCAGGCCCCGCCTTTGATCAGGCCTCGATCAGTTGCTCGGTTACGCGTAACGACGCGTTCTCTGGTCTTCCCTCTCCGGCACTCCTGCGACGAGCCCCCCCACCTCGAACTCCTCCCACTCGTCGGAGGGGGCTCGGGAGAGGAGCGAATCGGCGCTGCGATCCCTCAGAAGCTCGTCGGCCGGCTCCGATGACCATCACGTAACTTTTCTTACGTTACGAATTTGGTCCTCCTCCTCATGCCACTCCGCCAACGGGCAGACGGCCTCAACGTCTCTCCTGGCACAACCGGTGCAACTCCATAAGGCACAACAGGTGCAATTCTAGACTTCGTGGCAAGTCTTTATCTTATTACTTTTAATATGCCCATTCGTAGGAAAACTCCTCCTCCGCATTCAGCCCCTAGTTGAAAACAAACCAAAAAATATTAGAACGTCAGTATTAGAGAAACTGACCTTACCTCCCCACCCCTCATTTCATTGGATTACAGTCCCTGTCACTCTAGTGTACACATCATCTTTGTGACATCATCCAGACATTCTATGCTTGCTGCTGTGATACTGGTCCATCCCGGAGCTCCCTTCATTACAGTATCCCAAGAGTGTCTCTTTATCTAACAATTCCTTGAGAGTTTTACATTGGATTCCGAAAGTTCTTGTTCACACAATATCTTCCAAAACATCCATCAATCCTTTTGTAACAAGTGTTTCGAGGGGATTGGGTCCTCCGACGTATTCCATATCTATGACCGTAATCACCACAGCTGTGTTGCGTCGATGACGTCGATACTCTGTCCTCGAGGGCCTCCATCGAGCCAACGTCGCCGGATGTTATAAGTAGGACGCACAACGCCCGTAGCCTCAGTTCCGTTTTTTCCGCAAACGTGTTCGCTTCGGAGATCTCGGCGCGCCTCAAACCTGTTTCTTCATTGCTATCGGTATGATGTCTTTGGCTTCTTCCACCCCGCTGTCCGGGTTTAAGAAGTGTCGGGTGTGCGGGTCCAAGATGTCACTGACGGATACGCACAACGCTTGCCTCTGGTGCCTCGGGGAGGACCATGATACGGACGACTGTGTCAACTGCCAATCGCTCACATTGAAGGCCTTGCGGGAGCGTAAGAAGAAGCTGTTGGTCGGTAAGGTGGCCAAGCCCCGGAAGTCACGTTCCACTGGTCTTTCAATGGACGATTCAAGGGCCTACTCTCTGCATCGTTGTCGGGAGTCCGGGGGTTCTCGGTCTGGGAGTCGGTCCCGCCATTCCTCTGGCTCTTCGAGGCACTCCAGGAAGCGCCGTCACCGGTCGCCTTGCCCGTCCTCTTCAGGGGACTCCGCCCGTCTGCGGGTTGCTTGTCCCAACAAGCATTCCACTCCTGAGGAATGGGATTCCTTCCGAAAAGAGATGTTGGCGATTTTTCAATCGCAGGGCTCCGGTCCGTCTGCACCGTCTGAGTACGCCGGTCGTGACCGTGCTAGAGACACCGCTCGTCCCGTTTGGGCTCGAACAGTCGTGACCACCGGGCGCCTTAGAGGTCCTGGTCGGACAAGGATGGTCGCTCTAGACATGCCCGTTCCAGGTCCTGGTCCTCGACGACAGCGAGAACCTGTGAAGTCTTCGAGGAAGACATTGACGCCGGTGGCGCCGACAGACTCTCCCAAGGCCCTGCCTCCGAGGAAGTCGTCGACGCCATTGGCGCCCAGGCTGTCGAGAGACACGCTCGGGGCTCCGCCCTCGAGGCCTGTGTCGACGCTGTCGAAGCTGTCGGCGCCACGCTCGACGCCGATTCCATTGACGCCCTCAACGCCTTTCGAGGCGGCTTTGTCGGGGATGCCTCGTGGTGCGGGGAACCCCCTAGAAAGGCACTGGCTAAGGCAAAACATGTCTTTGTTCCTTTTTAGGTTTCCTCTTTCCAGCCTTTGGATTATATTTCTGAGGTGGATGAGGGGTCTGAGGAGGGTGTGGTTCCTGCAGAGGTCCCTGATGACATTGTTTCTGGTCGTAGCATTACTTCAGATGTGTGGGTTCTGGAGATCATAGCCCACGGCTACTGTCTTCCTTTCCGGCTGAGGCCTCACGACAATCCACCAGGGAACCTCTCTTTGAAGAGTTCGGATCCGCTCCTTGCGCAGGAAATTCAATCCTTGTTGGAGAAAGGCGCTATAGTACTGGTGCCTGTAGCGGAGAGGAAAAAGGGATGGTATTCCCCTTACTTTTTGATTTCGAAGAAAGACAGAGGATTGAGACCCATCATGGACTTGTGCGGTTTGAACAAGCCCCTCAGGAAGGACAAGTTCAAGATGGTTACTCTTTCTTAAGTCCTCCAGGCCCTTCAACTTCAGGACTGGTTGGTGTCTCTCGACCTCAAGGACGCTTATTTTCATGTGCCGATCCATCCCAAGCACAAGAAGTACCTGAGGTTTGCGGTTGGCGACTCGCACTTTCAGTTTCGGGTCCTGTCGTTCGGATTGACCTCCGCCCGAGGGTTTTCACCAAGCTCATGGTGGTGGTGGCAGCGGATCTCAGGAAAGGGGGGATTCACGTCTACCCCTACCTGGACGATTGGTTGATCAGAGCGCGCTCTCCCAAGCAAGTCCTGGATCATCTGTCAGTCACTTGCCACTCCCTTCACAAGCTGGGCTTCTCCCTCAACTTAAAGAAGTCTCACTTGACGCCAACTCAGCGGCTCCAGTACATCGGAGCAGTACTCGACATGTCCCTGGGGCAGTGTTTTCCTCCCCAGGTGAGGGCTCTTCACATTCAGCAGATGGTGCACAAGTTTCAACTTGCCTAGAGTCTCCCAGCGTTCTTGATGTTGCTCAGCCTCATGGCATCCTGCATTCTTCTGGTGCCAGAGGCCAGGTTGCGGATGAGATCTTTGCAATGGGCTCTCAAGTTCCAGTGGTCACAGTCCTCCGGCAGGATGTCGGACCTCGTTCAGGTGCCGCCCTCGGTCGTCCAGGACCTTCTGTGGTGGGCCGTCGAAGGCAATCTGATGAGGCGGGCTCTGTTTTGGCTGCCCTGGCCAGAGGTGACGATCGTGACGGATGCGTCCCTCACGGGATGGGGAGCTCATGCCAACAAGCTCATGACAGTCAGCGGTCGTTGGTCTCGTCAGAGTCCAGACTCCATATCAATATGTTGGAGCTGTGGGCTGTCAGGCTTGCCCTGAAGGCTTTTCTGCCGACTGTGCGAGGAAAGAATGTCCTGATTTTAACAGACAACACAGTGGTCATGCACTACCTCAACAAAAAGGGGGGGGGGGGACAGGGTCACTTCCTCTGTGCAGGGTGGAGATGCAGCTCTGGTTCTGGGCCATCCAGCAGGGAATTTCGATCTCAGCAGTTCATCTGGCCGGAGACTAAAACGAGACGGCAGACGCTCTGAGCAGGCAGAGCACGAACCCTCAGGAGTGGGAGTTGGCTCAGTAGATTCTCCTGGAGATCTTCACCCTTTGGGGGACCCCTCAAGTGGATCTCTTTGCCTCCAGTGTCAACCAGAAGTGCGAAAGGTTCTGCTCGCGGGAATTTCCTCCAAGAGGAGCCTTAGGAGACTCGTTCGTGGTGGAGTGGTCATTCCCACTGCTGTACGCGTTTCCTCCAGTCCCCGTCATCCTGCAAGTGCTGCGAAGGTTACGGAGGTTCGGTTCCAGGATGATCCTCATTTCTCCGGCATGGGCCAGGAGGATGTGGTACCCAGACCTTCTCGACTTGTCCATCTGCCCTCCACATCGTCTTCCCTACCGAGACGATCTGCTCTCACGGGAGGGGGTCAGGTTCTCCATCCAGAGGTCAGATCCCTCAACCTTCACGCTTGGCTTCTGAAAGGTTGAGGTGTAAGGATTGGGACCTCCCTGAAGACGTGATGGAGGTGTTGCTTTCGGCCAGACAGCCGGCAACTAAGTCCCTGTACCGTTGCCATTGGAGAAAGTTCTGCGACTGGTGCAGGGTTCAGAATGTGGATCCTTTTTTCGTGTGCCATTCCTGTAGTTCTGTCTTTTTTGCTTTCTTTAGCCCACAGGGGCTTGCAAGTGGGTACCATTAAAGGTAACCGGTGCTGTCCATATTTAAGCGCTCGTCTGAGGAGTGTTCTTATTTTAAAATTCCTTTTTAATTTCTCAGTTTCTGAAAGGGGTCACTAATGTGTTCCCTCCATCACCTTTCCAGGTGCCCGGTTGGGATTTGAACCTTGTTCTCAAGTTTCTAATGGTTACTCCATTTGAGCCTTTACATTCTTGTCCTTTGAGACTGTTAACCCTTAAAACTGTATTTTTAGTTGCAGTCACTTCCGCTCGCAGAGTGAGTGAGTTACAGGCACTTTCAGTTAAGCCACCCTTTAATGTGTTTCATAAGGACAGGGTTGTACTTCGAGTTCGTCCTTCCTTTCTTCCGAAGGCGATGTCGGCATTCCATTTAAGCCAGAAGGTTGTTCTTCCGGCATTTTATCCTCCTCCGCATCCTGGTAAGGACGAGGAGAGACTCCATAGTTTAGATCCTAGGAGAGCTTTAATTTTCTACATTTCACGCATGTCCCGGGTCAGAGTGGACAATCAGCTCTTTTTTGGTTACGCTGGAAGGCGTTTGGGACAAGCTGTGACTAAGCAGACTTTGTCTAGATGGACTATCTTTACAATTTCTGAATGTTACCGCCTGGCGGGTAACGACCCTCTTGTAGGTTTACGGGCCCATTCGACTAGGGGTATGGCTGCCTCTACTGCACTGCAGAAGGGTGTTCCTATTCGTAACTTCGAAGGGATTGTGTCCTCCGACGTTTTCCTTATCTTAGATATCTCCTTCCAGCTTTGCTGGCCTCGGAAAATTTTTCTCTAGAGGGCGCTGCGCGTCGACGTCCGGCGAGCTTCTCGAGCGCGTCACGAACCCTCTTCGAAGGTTCCGTCGACGAAGGTTCCGTCGACGCCGAGGTCGGTGTCTTCGACGCCGTTGTCGAATGGACCTTCGACACACGGGTCTGTCGACTCGACGCCATCTTCAACACCGGCGTCGACGCCAAGGAAAGTCACGGTTGCGACGCACCCAGTGGCTATCCCCAGGTCCTCGATGACGATGGCGTCGAGATTGTCGACTTCCTCGAGCAGAATCCCAATTCTGTCGAGGACCTCGAGGCCTTCGCCTTTGTTTTCGGCGCCACGCCCGAACCTTCGGCGTCAACGACATCGACGTTTTCGAGGCCAATTACAACAAGTTTGGCACCCTCTGCCTTGGAGATAGGTTTCACACCCTTTGTGAGTTCAGAACAATTGAGAACTATGTCCTTAATTATGGAAGAGGGAGAACTATCTGAACAAGAAGACACATTTGAGTTGCAGGGACCTGCAACCCCAGTTCAAGAGGAGTTATCCTCAGAAGAACGCAGGTTAAAGGATCTCCATGATTCCTTACATGAGGCAAGTGGGTTAGACACTTCCCCTGAGGTGGAGTTCGCTAGGCCAGACCCGGGGGAGCATGCTGAAACCCCCTATAGAGCCTTAATGGCCAGGATCACAGAATTTATGGGGTGGTCAACACCTTCACAGGCTTTCCAACAAGATGACCTTACGGATATTCTTGATAAAGGTCCACAGGAGGATCCTGTAGTGCCCTTTCATAAAGCTCTTCAGAAGAAAATCATGACGAACTGGGAAACCCCAGATTTCGTTCCGGCAGTGAATAAAAAACTGTCTACTAAATACAGGGTATCTTCTGCAGACCCAGAGTTTTTGTCAAAACACCCATCCCCAGAAAGTCTGGTGGTACAAGCAGCATCTTCTACTGATGTCAAGACTGCTTACCCTACCGTCCCTCAGGACAGGGACGATAAGAAATATGATGCTATGGCAAAGAAAGTTTTTTCGGCATATAGCATGGTGTTAAAATCTGTTAATGCTACTTGCACCCTTGCTAGATTCAGCCATACACTTTGGGAGTGTGCTTCTACAGCGGCTGACTGCATCCCGGAGGGAGAAGAGAGGCGTTCCTAAATATCATACAGGACGGTAAAGACGCTATGTGCGAATCCCTCCAGACGGGCATTGATTCGGCTGACAGTATCAGCAGAGCAATGGCGGCAAGTACAACAACCAGGAGATTCGCTTGGTTGAGAAAGTCTGGTTTTGCCCCAGATGTGCAATCCAGGCTCTTCAACATGCCATTCGATGGCTCTTCTTTGTTTGGGAAAAAGGCGGATGACAGTTTAGAAAAACTGCAAACATCAAAGGCAGCAGCAAAATCCCTAGGCGCTGCGATCCGTCAGACACCTTTTCGTCCCACAGGAACCTCTGCGAGGGGCAAGTCCTTTCGCTTCTACTCCGCATTCCGAAGAGGTAGAGGACGACCGGCTCAAAGGGGACAAAGAAGAACTACCCGAGGTGGATTGGGTAGATATTCAAAAGCCGCAGCAACAGCAGGTGCCTCTTTACCATCGGCATCTGCATCAGTCGCCCCAAAACCACTCTGAGGACTTCCCTCACAAGACACCTGTAGGAGGCAGGTTAACTCAACATCTGGCGGAATGGCAGGCTATCACGTCAGATCTTTGGGCATTGGAAACAGTTGCCTAAGGTTAGTACCTGCCTCTCCTATGCATACCTCAGTCATCCACCGGGGATCAGCTCTCAGAAAGCCCCAGATCCTCTCCTCTTGCAGGAAATTTTAGACCTGCTAGAGAAAGGTGCCATAGAACCAGTACCTGTAGCGGAGAGGAACAAGGGCTGGTACTCCCCTTACTTTCTCATTCCAAAGAAAGACGGAGGACTGAGACCCATCTTGGACTTGCGAGAATTGAACAAATTCCTCAGGAAAGACAAATTCAAGATGGTAACTCTTTCTCAGATCCTTCAGGTCCTTCAGTTGCAGGATTGGTTGGTATCCCTGGACCTTCAGGACGCTTATTTCCATGTGCCTATCCATCTCAAACACAGGAAATACCTGAGGTTCGCAATTGGCAACTCTCATTATCAATTTCGAGTGCTGCCATTTGGGCTGACCTCCGCCCCGAGGGTCTTCACCAAGTTAATGTCGGTAGTGGCTGCAAGTCAAGGAGGGAAGGGATTCACGTCTACCCCTACCTGGACGATTGGTTGATCAGGGCTGTATCTTCGGAACAAGCTCAGATCCAGCTAAATCACGTTTGCCACTCCCTTCACAGACTGGGCTTCTCCCTCAATTTAAAGAAGTCACAAATGATACCATCGCAGAGATTCCAGTTCATCAGAGCGATCCTGGACACTTCCCTGGGAAAAGCCTCGCCACCAGAGGTGAGGGCTCAAGATATTCTACAGATGGTTACCAAGTTCCAAAATGCCCAACATCTCCCAGCCTTCGACTTTTTGAGGTTGCTAGGCCTCATGGCATCCTGCATTTTCCTAGTGCCAGAGGCTCGCCTGAGAATGAGATCCCTCCAGTGGGCACTGAGGACTCAGTGGTCACAATTCTCAGGAAGAATGACAGATCTTCTTCAGGTTCCCGACAGGGTGGCTCGAGACCTTCAGTGGTGGGCCTGTCAGGAGAACATTCTGAAAGGAGAACAGTTTTGGCAACCATGGTCGGAGATAACAGTAGTCACAGATGCCTCACTCACGGGTTGGGGAGCCCAGGCCAACGACTTGACCATCAGCGGTCGTTGGTCTCCAACGGAGTCCAGACTACATATCAACCTGTTAGAGCTGAGAGCCATCAGACTTGCGCTGAAGGCGTTCCTGCCAGCTGTACAAGGGAAGAATGTCCTGATAATGACGGACAACACAGTGGCCATGCATTACCTCAACAAAAGAGGAGGCGTAGGATCACTACCCCTGTGCAGAGAGGCGATGCAGCTCTGGTTTTGGGCAATCCAAGAAGGGATCTCTCTATCGGCAGTTCACCTAGCCGGAGAGAAGAACTTGACAGCAGACGCTCTGAGCAGGCAGAGCACAGTCTCCCACGAGTGGGAACTAGCTCAGGAAGTCCTTCAAGAGATCTTCGCCCTTTGGGGAACCCCTCAGGTGGATCTGTTCGCCACCAGTGTCAACAGGAAGTGCGATCTGTTCTGTTCAAGGGAATTTCCCCTGAGAGGAGCTCTGGGAGACGCGTTCATAGTGGACTGGGAGTTTCCGCTTCTGTATGCATTCCCACCGGTCCCTGTCATTCCTCAAATGATCAGGAGGTTGAGAAGATTCCGGAAAACCATGATCCTAATTGCCCCGGATTGGGCCAGGAGAACGTGGTACCCGGACCTTTTAGACTTGTCCATCTGCCCTCCAATTCGACTTCCACTCAGAGAGAATCTACTCTCACAGAAGGGAGGTCAGGTTCTCCATCCAGACATTAAAACCCTCAACCTTCACGCTTGGCTTCTGAAAGGCTGAGGTACAAGGATTGGGACCTCCCTGATGATGTTATGGAGGTGTTGCTTTCGGCAAGGAGGCCAGCAACAAAGTCTTTATACCGCTGCCGTTGGAACAGATTTTGCAGCTGGTGTAGAGAAAAGAATATCGACCCTTTTTCATGTGGTACACCAATGGTTTTGTCCTTCCTACTCTATTTGGCGAATTCAGGCCTTCAAGTTGGCACCATTAAGGGCTATCTCGCAGCGCTATCCATCTTTAAGCGCACTGCGGAAGAACCATCCTTTTTCAAGTTACCCTTGGTAATACAGTTTCTAAAGGGGTTAACTAACGTTTATCCCCCAAGACCATTCCAGGTTCCCCTATGGGATTTAAACTTAGTCCTAACTTTCCTGATGGGCACACCTTTCGAACCACTCCATTCTTGTTCGTTAAGATTTCTTACCCTTAAAACTGTTTTATTAATAGCACTTACATCTGCTAGAAGGGTGAGCGAGTTACAAGCTCTTTCTTGTAAACCCCCTCATACAATCTTTCACAAAGACAAAGTTGTCCTGCAAGTGAAGCCTAATTTCCTCCCAAAGGTGGTTTCTGAATTCCATATCACTCAGAAGATTACCATCTTTCTATCCTCCTCATCCGGGAAAAGAGGAAGAGAGGTTACACAGGCTAGACCCTAGAAGGGCTTTAAGTTTTTACATCAGTAGACTGGCCAGGATAAGACAAGCAGACCAGCTGTTTGTAGGCTATGCAGGTCACAAGCTGGGGTTACCGATAACTAAGCAGACCATTTCCAGATGGATCATTCTAGCCATTTTGGAATGTTATAAACTGGCAGGAAAAGAGCCCCCTCACAATCTTAGGGCTCATTCGACCAGAGGTATTGCAGCTTCATCGGCCCTCAAAAGAGGAGTGCCGATTAAAGACATATGTGCGGCTGCCACATGGTCGTCCGTCCATATCTTTACACGATTTTACAACTTGGATTCCTCCTCCAGTCAAGAGACTAGGTTTGGAAGGGCAGTATTGCACTCTATTCATCAATAAAAGGAAGCATGAAGTCAGTACTCCCACCTCCAATAACAGAATACTGCTATGGGAGCCTATCTAAGATAAGGAATACGTCGGAGGACACAATCCCTTCGAAGAACAAGTTACTTCTTACCTTGTAACGTTCTTTCGATGGGAAGTTCCTCCGACGTATTCCTTATCGACCCTCCCATCCATCCCCGCAGTACTACTTCCCTTGTTGTTGCAGCTTATGCTCCTTCAGGGTGATTAGTCTAGTCCAGACAGAAAAACTGTGGGCTACAAAACGGAACTGAGCAACGGACGCTGCGCGTGGCCTTTATAGGCAGGATGACGTCGACGTCGATACGGCGGATGTCGAGGGACATCGACTCGGCGTACGTCGACGCGCAGCGCCCTCTAGAGAAAAATTTTCCGATGCCAGCAAAGCTGGAAGGAGATATCTAAGATAAGGAATACGTCGGAGGAACATCCCATCGAAAGAATGTTACAAGGTAAGAAGTAACTTGTTAATCTGTGATGCAGCAACTTGGGCTTCGGTCCATACTTTTGTGCGTCACTACTCCCTAGATTCTATCCATGGGCAGGATCTGGCCTTTGGCAAGGCGGTCCTTTACTCTGCAATTTGATTGGGCATTCTAAATTTGTATATTCTAAATTCTTTTCCCACCTCCTTACGTTGGTACTGCTTTGGGAGTCTGTCATAGATATGGAATACGTCGGAGGACCCAATCCACTCAAAGAACAAGTTACTCTCTTACCTGGTAACGTTCTTTCGATGGGATGGTCCGACGACGTATTCCATATCGCTCCCTCCCTGCCTTCCCCGCTACAGAATTTATGTGATTGCAGCTTAGGTTTCCGCAAGACTTTCTGTGGTCCTACTGGCAGAAGATTGGTGCCACACGTTCTGTGGAAAAAACTACAACTGAGTCTACGGGCATCGTTCGTCCTACTTATAACATCCGATGACGTCAGCTCGACGGAGGCCCTCGAGGACAGCGCATCGATGTCATCGACGAAGGATGCAGACGCCGAAAGATTTTCTGAAGCAGCACAGCTGTGGTGATTACTGTTATAGATATGGAATACGTTGTCGGACCATCCCATCGAAAGAACGTTACCAGGTAAAAGAGTAACTTGTTCTTCTCTTGAACAACAATTTCTTTATATGCAATTTTGGACTACTGCATCCTGGTAGGTTGTCCCAAATACCAGTTGCAGCACCTTGCAGTAGCCCAAAATGCAGCAATTTGTTTGATCTTTTCATTATCATGCAAAAGGTCAGTTTCGGAGGAAACTTCATTGGTTACCGGTCCATCAGCGGATCCGTTTTGTATTTGTCGCCTAGCACCACCATACTTATTTTCAAAGATTAAGACCTATAACCCCACAAGATCATTTCTGGTCCATGAACCAAGCTCTCTTGGTAGTCCCTCCTTCTAAATCGAATAGCTGGGGAGACAGGTTTTCAGTGGCTGGCCCTTGGGCCTGGAACCTTGTTCCGTCCCATCTACGAAAAATGTAATCTCTCACTATGTTCAGGAAACAGTTAAAAACATATCTATTTGAGTAAATTGCAGTCGAGTATGCTGTCATTGTGCTTCATGTACTATTATTAAAATCTGCACCTAGATGTGGCTTACCGCTTGGTTCCCTTGTTATATGCGCACTATAAATTCCAAATCAAATATTGGAGTCGCAAATTTCTCATCCTGTAAACTTAAGGATTTGGCTGGTGTAATTTACAGGTTTCCTGGTAATCATTCTTTGCCAGGCATCTTTGTTTCACTGTCTTTTCTTTACAACTTTTGTTGGATTACCTGATATACTCCTCTGTCAGGAAGCTTCTTATGGGTTTGCCAGACTCCTGGTGTATTTCCCTTCCAGGTTTCTTCCCACAATTCTCAACATGACTGGTAGTTTTGGCTACCATCACTTCTTGTATCTATGCCTTCTTTAGTGGATTACCTGGTATACTTCTCTTGCCAGGAATCCTCTTATGGGGCTCTTCAGATTCCTGGTATGTTTCCCTTCCAGGTATCTTCCCCAAGGGTTAAAAATCTTTATATATCTTCAAATGCCTGATGTAGTTGACTACCATGACTTCTCTTTATGGCCTCCTTAGATCCCCTGGTATACTCCTCTAACAGGTATCTTGCTACAATGTAAGTCTTTTCACAACTTCAGTGGATTGCCTGGTATACTTCCCTGCCACAAGTATTTTCTCTGGAGGTATTACAGATTCCTGGTATACTCCTCTGGCAGGTAACCACCCCCCCCCTTCCTAATGCAAGCTGCCGTGTCTTCTCTTTACCAGGACTTCTCTAGTATTTGTACTGCTCTTGCAATATATCGCATTAGCATTTACTTTGCTGTATCGAATGTATTTGCTTAGAGTAGCACTTGTTTCAGCTCTTCCCCATGTTGACATCTCATGCATATTTAATTATTTAATACTCGTTGTTACACTCTTTCTTGTGGGTATTCAAATATTGTTCCTTTTAAAATATGATTTAACATTAGGTTTTGCCTATGTTTAAATCGTCTTAGAGAATTGGCCAAAATATCAATCTCACATACTTCATTCACCTGCTTGCTAGTTTGTAGGTACGCCCTGGAGTCCCCAATGTCTCTGGACTGACTTACCAGTGGCTTGTGGCATCCACAACTTATGGTGTGCTTCTGTGGTGAAGCTTGCTCCCTGAATTGACTTACCAGGTGATGCAGGCGTCTCTTCAGCGTGCCACGCAGCTCTGCGGATACTTGCCGGCTTCCTTCTGTGGCCTGAACCGGAGAACGTCACTTCCTGAGTGAACCTTACCTCCAGGAGCTCAGCTTAGCTTCTTGGTGCTCCAGCAGTTCTTCATGTCTGCCTGCTGCGCTCCTTCCTCTTTCTCACCACACCAGTGTCTCTAACTGGCGTTCGCGAGCTGCTGCATGAATGTGCTCGTCTTCCCTTCTGCAGTTCTCTCCCGTACTGCTTTTCTGAATGCTGCAGTTGCCATTTTTAAAGTGCACAGCAAGTTAATTTGAATGGAACAACTAGTCTGCGCATTGGTCTTTGGACTTGACTTAATCTGCATTTACTCCTACTTCCCGTCCCCTTTCCTCCATACTTTAGGGACATTCAGTCCTGTGGGACGGGACCGAAGCACTTTTGTAAAAAAGCATCAAATTAAAAATGCGTCCTTCTCTTTTTACGCGGGGTACCGCACACGGCTGTAACCCTGCCCTCCTTAACTCCGCCCCCCGCATTGCCCATCAGACCTTTTCTCTGCACGGTCGAGGCTGGACACACTAGCATCACCGGGAAGACCTTTTTTCTTTCCCGTTGTCCTCTCCTGCTCCGGTTCTGCGGCCGCGTATTCCTCCGTCTATGCCGGAGCGTCTGGGATTTGCCACTTGTTCCTTTTGCGAGCGACGCTTTGCTAGGGCAGTTCCCCATTCCCTCTGCTTGTAGTGTCTGGCACCGGATCACCGTTGGGACTCGTGTTTCTTCTGCGACTCCCTTTCGGTCCGGACACTTCAACGTCGTCTTCGAAGGTGGGAGGAAATCTTCCAGAAGGTTCTTCCATCGCATTTCCAACTCTTCATTGACGGAAAGAAGAGACGCCCGGTAAGTTCTTTACTTTTCAGGGCACCCCGGCCCGGGGACTCCTTCCCGGGGTCCTCCAGGTCCGGGAGGGGTTTCAAAAGCTCTGCTACCAGGGTTATCCCTGAGGTGCCTCGCAGGCCTAATAGGCATTCCAGGGTTGTCTCCAAGGGTTTCCTTGAGGGGCCTGCCTGTACCGGATCATGATCCGAGGTTCACCGATCAGGTGCTAATAGCCAGGATAGTCGTGCTGAGGTGTTGGGTAACGGAGTTCGCTCTGAGGTCTCCTGTTAGGCGCTTCCCACACAGAGACTGGGGTGTTCCCTGACGCCTATGTTGAGGCTTTCGAAGGGATTGTGTCCTCCGACGTATTCCTTATCTTTGATAATTCGTCTCCAGCTTGCTGGCCTCGGAAAAAATGTTCTCAGTAGATGGCGCTGCGCATCAACGTCCATCGAGTTGGTGTCCCTTGAAAGCCACCGTATCGGCGCCGACGTCACCATGCCCATAAATAGCCACGCGCAGCGTCCGTTGCTCAGTTCCGTTTTCCCACGCTTCGTGGTGCCTCGGAATATCATTGCTCAGTTCTTCAGTCAAATATACTTCATTATTCACCGAGAATACCGACTCGTACTCAATGGCTTCCTCATCCGAACCGTCGACTTCACGGTCCGGCTTCAAAAAATGTCGAGACTGTGGAAAGAAAATGTCGCTGACGGATCCTCACAGGATCTGTTTGTGGTGCCTGGGAGTCGAGCACCATTGTTCGGAGTGCGAGGACTGCATGTCCATGACGGCGAAAGCCTTGAAGGAGCGTAAGGGGAAGCTCGAGAAAGGTAAGGCAGTTAAAACTTCTTCGAAAGTTTCCTCGGCAGAGTCGAGACATTCGTCTCCTCGCCATCACAAAAGACATTCTCGTTCTAGGTCTCGAAGCAGTTCCCATCACTCTTCGAGATCTAAGCATTCAAAAAAGAGACGTTGAATATCCCCTTCCTTGTCTTCTTCCATTTCCCCGAAAAGGGTCTCCTGCCCCACAAAACATAGCTCTCTGGCTGAGTGGGAGGAATTCAGGAAAAAGATGCTTAGAGTCTTCGAGAAAGCGGCCTCGATCCCCTCGAAGACTGCTGAGGGTGATACCCTGGGTGAAAGACACAAAAAATCAAAACGCTGCGAGTCGCTGCACCTGGCGAAAGAAGCTACTCAAGAGCGTCACGAACCCTCGAGTAAAGGCAAGGTCGCGTCTTCGACGCCGTTGTCGAAAATCCCTTCGACGCATAGATCTGCGTCTTTGACGCCATTATCGAAGGGTACTTTGACGCACAGGTCAGTCGATTTCGATGCCGTCTTCGACACCGACATCCACGCTGAGAAAGGACAAACCCACGACCACCTCACAGCCAGTGGCCATACCCAGAGCCTCGATCACGAGAATGTCGTCGACAACCTCGAGTAGAATTCCGATACTCTCGAGTTCCTCAAGGCCTCTACCAACTTTCTCGACGCCTTTTTCGATGGCTTCGAAGCCTTTAACGTCCGCGTCGACGACGTTGATGTTTTCTCAGCCAATTATGACGAATTTGGCCCCTTCTGCTCTGGAAATGGGATTTATACCATTTCCAAGATCTGATCATTCCAGAGCCTTAGCATCTATTTATGAAGAAGGGGAGAATTCGGATCAGGAGAGACCTTTTGAGTTGCAGAGATCTGCAACTCCTGTACCAGAGGAATTTACCTCTGAGGAAGGTAGGTTTAAGAACCTCCAAGAATCCTTATATGAAGCAAGTGGGTTGGACACTTCCCCCCAGAAGTGGAATTTGCCAAACCAGACCCTGGGGAACATGCCGAAACCCCTTATAGAACCTTGATGGCAAGGATAATAGAGTTTATGGGGTGGTCTACACCCTCACCTGCTTTTCAGCAAGACGACCTCAGACATTTTGGTTGAAGGTCCACAGGAGGATCCTGTGGTGCCATTTCATGCAGCATTACAAAGGAAAATATTGGCAAACTGGGAAACCCCTGAGGTTATCCCGGCGGTTAACAAAAGATTATCAGCCAAGTATAGGCTGTCTACTGCTGACCCTGAATATTTATCCAGACACCCAACTCCGGAGAGTCTGGTTGTTCAGGCAGCAACTTCATCAGGTAGTAAATCAGCTTACCCTACTGTTCCACAGGACAGGGATGACAAGAGATATGACTCTGTGGCCAAAAAAGTATTTTCTGTATGTAGCATGGCGTTGAAATCCATCAATGCTACTTGTACACTCGCAAGGTTCAGCCACACACTTTGGGAGTGTGCTTCATCAGCGGCTGACTGCCTCCGGGAGGGAGAAGAAAGGGAAGCGTTTCTAAACATCATTAAGGATGGTAAAGACGCAATGTGCGAATCCCTTCAAACTGGCATTGATTCTGCTGACAGCATTAGCAGGGCCATGGTGGCAAGTACAACAACCAGGAGATTTGCTTGGTTGCGAAAGTCTGGTTTTGCTCCAGATGTGCAAAGCAGACTCTTGAATATGCCCTTTGACGGCTCTTCTTTGTTTGGTAAGAAGGCAGATGACAGTTTAGAAAAGCTTCAAACATCAAAGGCAGCAGCAAAATCCCTGGGAGCTGCAATCCGTCAGACACCATATCGCCCCTCAGGAACCTCTTGGAGAGGTAAGTCCTTTCGCTTCTATTCCGCATTCGGAAGAGGCAGAGAACAGCCGGTTCAAAGGGGTCAGAAAAGATTCACCCGAAGTGGACGGGTTAAAAATACAAAAGCCGCAGCAGGTGCCTCTTTACCCTTGGCATCTGCATCAGCCTCCTCCAAACCGCTCTGAGGACTCTCCTCACAAGACACCAGTAGGGGGCAGGTTAACTCAACATCTGACAGAATGGCAGGCTATTACGTCAGATGCTTGGGCATTGGAGACAGTTGCCCAAGGTTACTGCCTGCCTTTTCTACGCATCCCTCAGAGTCATCCACCGGGGAACAGCTCTCAAAGTTCCAGATCCGCTCCTCTTGCAGGAAATTGTAGACCTGCTAGAGAAAGGTGCCATAGAACCGGTACCTGTAGCGGAGAGGAACAAGGGCTGGTACTCCCCCCTACTTTCTCATACCGAAGAAAGACGGATGACTGAGACCTATCTTGGACTCAAGAGAATTGAACAAGTTCCTCAGGAAGGACAAGTTCAAGATGGTAACTCTCTCTCAGATCCTTCAGGCCCTCCAGCTCCAGGACTGGCTGGTATCTCTGGACCTCCAGGATGCTTATTTCCATGTGCCAATCCATCTCAAACACAGGAAATACCTGAGGTTCGCAATTGGCGGCTCTCATTATCAATTTCGAGTTTTGCCATTTGGGCTGACCTCCGCCCGAGGGTCTTCACCAAGTTAATGACGGCAAGTCTAAGGAGGGGAGGGATTCACGTCTACCCCTACCTGGACGATTGGCTGATCAGGGCTGTATCTTCGGAACAAGCTCAGATCCAGCTAGATTATGTCTGCCACTTCCTTCACAAACTGGGCTTCTCCCTCAATTTAAAGAAGTCACAGATGATACCATCACAGAGACTCCAGTTCATCAGAGCGGTCCTGGGAAAAGCCTCGCCACCAGAGGTGTGGGCTCAAGATATTCTGCAGATGGTCACCAAGTTTCAAAATGCCCAACATCTCCCAGCCTTCGACTTTTTGAGGTTGCTAGGCCTCATGGCATCCTGCATCTTCCTTTTGCCAGAGGCTCACCTGAGAATGAGATCTCTCCAGTGGGCACTAAGAACCCAATGGTCGCAGTTCTCAGGAAAAATGACAGATCTGCTTCGGATTCTGGACAAGGTAGCCCGAGACCTTCAATAGTGGGCTTATTGAGAGAACATTTTGAAAGGAGAACTGTTTTGGCAACCATGGCCTGAGATAACCGTAGTCACGGACGCCTCACTCACGGGGTAGGGAGCCCATGCCAACGACTTGACCATCAGCGGTCGTTGGTCTCCATCGGAGTCCAGACTACACATCAACCTATTGGAGCTGAGAGCGATCAGACTAGCGCTGAAAGCTTTCCTGCCATCAGTACAGGGGAAAAATGTCCTGATAATGACGGACAACACAGTGGCCATGCACTACCTCAACAAAAGAGGAGGCGTGGGATCACTGCCACTGTGCACAGAGGCAATGCAGCTCTGGTTTTGGGCAATTCAAGAAGGAATCTATCGGCAGTTCACCTAGCCGGAGAGAAGAACTTGATGGCAGACGCTCTGAGCAAGCAGGGCACAGTCTCCCACGAGTGGGAACTAGCTCAGGCAGTCCTTCAGGAGATCTTCGCCCTTTGGGGAACCCCTCAAGTGGATCTGTTTGCCACCAGTACCAACAGGAAGTGCGATCTGTTTTGTTCAAGGGAATTTCCCCCGAGAGGAGCTCTAGGGGACGCATTCGTAGTGGACTGGGAGTTTCCACTCGTGTACGCGTTTCCACCAGTCCCCGTCATTCCTCAAATGATGAGGAGGTTGAGAAGATTCCAGAGGACCATGATCCTAATTGCCCCAGACTGGGCCAGGAGAACGAAGGAACGAAGGAAAAGCCAGCCAGCTGTAGTAAACAAAAGCTAACGCTGGGTGGCTTTCCCTTCATTAGTGCTGTACGCGGAGGGCGGGGACCGGAGACCAGAGCAGGAAAGCTGCAGCTGAATCTCGGTAAGTGCTATTTATTTTTTTTAAAAAATAAGCACTAGCTGCGTTTTTTTTTCTAAGTTATCCGGGCTGGAGGATCCTGGAAAACTTAGAAATAAAACCGCAGCTTTAAAAACGTATTTTTGTTTGCGGTCGCTTTTGAAGCGACCGCAAACATAAATACAACGTTATTGTGTTGGAAAACGCTGCGATTTTTCTTTCCAAGTTTCTCAGGCTCCTCCGGCTCGGCGGTTGTGTTTACATGCCGCGTAGTGTTTCTGCCTACAGCTGATTTCCCATTTGGGGCTCTCTGAGAGCCCCAAATGGGAAATGCTAAATGCTGCGTTGTTTCTGCCTGAATCTGCTTTCCCATTTGGGGCTCTCGGGCTCCCTGTGGGGAGCCCGAGAGCCCCAAATGGGAAAGCAGATTCAGGCAGAAACAACGCGGTTGTGTTGGAAAACGCTGCGTTTTTTTTTCTGAGTTTCTCAGGCTCCTCCGACCCGGAGGAGCCTGAGAAACTTGGAAAGAAAAACCGCAGCGTTTTCCAACACAATAACGTTGTATTTATGTTTGCGGTTGCTTCAAAAGTGACCGCAAACATAAATACATTGTTTTTAAAGCTGCGGTTTTATTTCTAAGTTTTCCGGGCTCCTCCTGTCCGGAAAACTTAGGAAAAAAAACGCAGCTAGTGCTTATTTTTTAAAAAAAAATAGCACTTACCAAGATTCAGTTGCAGCTTTCCTGCTCTGGTCTCCGGTCCCCGTCCTCTGCGTACCGCACTAATGAAGGGAAAGCCACCCAGCGGTAGCTTTTGTCTACTACAGCTGGCTGGCTTTTCCTTCATTAGTGCCGCAAAAGCAACAGCCAGCACAGGAGGGCATCCATTTCACAAAATGAATGCGCCCATGTGCTTGCTTTTGCGAATTTTGAGCTTGAATAGCTCAAAATTTTACATAGGAAGTTTTAAAAAAGAGAATGCTAGTATTTATTTTTTTATGTTGCCTATCTATTTTTTAAATAAAATTTTTTACTAGACCATGCCTTTAAGCTTTTACATCAGCAGACTTGCTAGGATTAGGCAAACTAACCAACTGTTCATAGGTTACTCGGGGCACAAATTGGGACTACCGATAACAACAGACCATTTCCAGATGGATTATTTTGGCCATTCTGGAATGTTACAAACTAGCAGGGAAAGAGCCTCCTCAAAATCTTAGGGCTCATTCAACCAGGGGTATCGCAGCCTCTTCGGCCCTCCAAAGAGGGGTTCTGGTTCCAGACATATGTGCGGCTCCCACATGGTCGTCCGCACATACCTTCACAAGATTTTACAACCTGGATTCCTCCTCTAGTCAAGAGACTAGGTTTGGCAAAGCCGATTTACATTCTGTTCATTCCTAAAGGGAAACATGGCGTTTTTACTCCCACCACCAATTACACACCACTGCTATGGGAGTCTATCAAAGATAAGCAATACGTCGGAGGACACAATCCCTTCGAAGAACAAGTTACTTCTTACCTGGTAACGTTCTTTCGATGGGATGTTCCTCCCACGTATTCCTTATCGCCCCTCCCATCCATCCCCGCAGTAATACTTCCCTTGTGGTTGCAGCTTACGCTCCTTCAAGGTCAATAACCAATTCATGCATGACTTATCTTATGCTACAAAACGGAACTGAGCAACGGACGCTGCGCATGGATATTTATGGGCATGGTGACGTCAGCGCTGATACGGTTTCTGTCGAGGGACACCAACTCAAAGGACGTCGATGCGTAGCGCCCTCTACTGAGAAAAATGTTTCTGAGGCCAGCAAGCTGGAGACGAATTATCAAAGATAAGGAATATGTCGGAGGAACATCCCATCGAAAGAACGTTACCAGATAAGAAGTAACTTGTTCTTCTGTACCGAACCATGGTTCGAGGCCCCTCTCGGGGGAGCTATTAAGACCGGACTCTGTTCCGAAGTTCCTCTTAACAAGGCTAAGGTGTGTACCAACATAACTGAGAGGCCTGTTAAGGTCTTGTCTGTGATGTGGATTCCTCAACTTTCCCGCGGTTGCTGTGTTAACAGTTCTGTTGAGGGGGCACAGGGAGAGGTTGTCGACCGTAACACCTCTGTTACCGGCTTTGCTGAGGTTACTCCTTGGAGGCTAATTCAAGGGGCAGGATGTCCAGTAAACATACAAGGCCCCATAGTACCGGCTCTGCCGAGGTTCCTTGTGTCAAGGCAAACATTTCAGTCAAGTCCCCTGACCAGTCTGTGGAGTCAACTGCCTCAACACATGTGACGCAGTTCTCCTCAGATGTTCACAAAATGGCGGGCGTTCCCACGTGGTCTACGGTGGCCATTTTGGATTCTTCCCTCACACCAACGCTATTGTCTGCAAGTGCTGGGAACCTTCTTTTCGGTGGACAACTTTTTCCATGCGACAGTGTGAATCCGTTCCACCCTTCCTATGACTGGCGTGCTCGGATGCCACTACCACATTCGGTCTCGCTTCCTCCTACATCTGCCCCATTGGTCTTTGTAGACCCGGTTGGAAGCGGGCCCTCTTGGCAGCCCTCTTCACTGCGTTCCTGGGGTTATGTTCCTCATGAGAGACCTCTGCCCACTCCAGCGCCTAAGGTCTCGGCAGGCAATGCCTTTTTTTGGAAATTTCATAGTCTAATGAATTCTAATCCCATGAGGGAGTACTTTAAGGGCCTCTTTAGGGAAATGTGTCCTCAGTTCCTGTAATGGCACCTGTCGGTAGCACCTCCTCTTCCTCCCAGCCCTCCTCCGGCTCTTCCGCCTCTGCCTCCCTTGTCACCTGTGGACAAGTCTCCAGCAGAGCGTGATGTCAATCCGACACCTGGCGCGTCGCAGTCGGGGGATCCGGTTGCTCCAGACGACCCCTTGGCAGATCAGGATAGTGAAGGCCAGCCCCGCTATGTCAGAGCATTTCACGACCGGGTACTGGACATGTCACTCCTGGACATACCAGTGTCTGAGGCACCCGCTCCGCAGGAAGGGGTGCTATCGGGGGCGCTAACCTTGTCTCCACAGGAGCACACCGGCCTGTTCCTTCAGAGGGATGTCATGGCCGAGGCTCGCAAGGTCTGGGATAAGCCCCACACCGAGCTAGACATAAATAAAAGGATTGACGCCCGTTACAGGCTTTACACCTCCAAGGACGTAGCCTTGGCGTCCTGTCCGCTCCCGTCCTCGATGGTGGTAGCCGCCACCACTCTGCAATCCAAGCTGGCTTCTGCGACTTCCACAGCTGCGGCTCACCTTCTGTCCTAGGAGGACAAATTAATTTATTCCTTGGGCAAGAAGATTTTTGCCAACTCAGCCCTGCAGTTGCGCCAGGCTAACGGAGCTCATTTTAGTGGCGGCGAATATGAAACTGTGGAGGGATTTGGCTGACTTCCAAGAGTTCATTCCGGCTGACAGATTGGAAGACTTCAAGGGCGGTCTACCAGACACCAGGGTTTTGGCGCAGGATATGCTGGAGGCTGCTGCGAACCTTGTCTACACCTCGGCTTGAGGTCTCATGCTGGGGATGGACACCTCTTTTCAAGCTTGGCTTCATGCAACAAAGTTTTCGAAGGAGGTCCAAGATAAAATTCTGGACCTGTCTTTTGATGGCAAACAGCTGTTTCATTCTTCAACGGATGACGAGCTCACCAAGACTAAGGCGTGCACGCAAACTGACAAGTCTCTGTCGCTGCTAGTGAAGCCTCCGCTCAACGCTCAGAGATCTGGTTCCCAGTCTCGGTCCTCCTCAGGCTTAAGAGGGTTGCAGGACTGCAGGTCTCGTAGGACTGATCCGCCAAGGGGTAACTCCCGTCGAAGACCACAACGAGATCGGTTTTTCTCTCGGTCTTCAGCCTCCACTTCAGGGACAGTTAGTCTATCCGCCGAAAAGTCTGGAAAATGATATATTTTGGTGCTCGCACGAGACTCCGGTGAGAGGACGAATCTGGTCTCATCTGGAGGAGTGGCAAACCGTTATCGACGAACAGTAGGTTTTGTCAATCGTTCGGGCGGGCTTCCGCGGGGTGGAGCTAAGGAGGGCAGGGTTACGGCCGCGTGCGGTACCCAGCGTAAAAAGAGGACGACACATTTTCAATTTGATGCTTTTTTACAAAAGTGCTCCGGTCCCGTCTCACAGAACGGAATGTCCCAAAAGTATGGAAGAAAGGGGTATATGGACTAGGAGTAAGGTAGTCGCTATGCTGAGTAACTTCATTAAACTCTTCCCTCCTCTTCTTCATCTTATTACTTGAGGCTTTATATGAGCTGAAGTCAGTATATGAAATTGGATTTCCAAAATGCTGTTGTTCAATTACTTCACATACAGAATTGTTAGAAACATAAGATCTTTTCTGTTTGTTGTGAATATCTGAGGTATACATAGAGTTTTGCCTAGAGTGACATAAAGAAAGATTTTCACGAGTTGGGGAAATTGTTTGGTAACAAGTCATCAAGAACTTGGGTATTATAAGATCTTCAGTAGGAAGGGGAGAATACGGCGTCTCATCCGCTCGAATCACCACCTTCTCCCGACAATCGTCTCATCCAATGTGATCCTCCCTCATATTACCACCCCCAGGGTCAGGATCAGGTAGCGGCTGCCGTCCCCTGGCCACATTAGAGGAAGGACAAGTCGGGAAATCAGTCATGACTCCGTAGGATTCATCACAGGACCCCCTGGCACCTGTTCCATTGATGAATATTATATTCTTAGTTTGTCTATTCTTGATGAAGCGAACCACGCCAATGTTACTTTCAATCTCTTAAATCAACTACTAGGAAAAATGACAGAAACATTACAGAGAGAGCAGCCTGCAAAGAAGCCTCAGTGTAGTGGCTGGTGTAATGTGGGTTGTATACAACCAAAGGAGTTACTCCTTGTTACATCGAAGCTGCCGACAGCACATCCCAGCTCTCTTGCTCTTTCTCCTTTTCAGTCTACTAACTTATCCCTCTCCCCCTTGCTTTTACAGATCCACCTGAGTGACGAGAACCCGCGCGGGTGGCAACAGTGCACGGTGTAAGAACCTTCAACATAACATTGAAAGAATGTGGAGTCCACTAGATTATAAATAATTAAGGGATGATCAGTCTATATAAGACCATATAAGACCATTGACCATGTTTCTCCATTTCACCGGGAGTTGCATTGCCGTTCAGTCGATGATCGTATTAAATTCAAAACAGCCTGTATTGTCTTCAAATGTATCAATGGCATCGCTCTCCTGTACTTACAAGAGCTAATACAGCCATATCATCCGACGAGACAATTACGATTCAGCGACAGACATCTTCTGATTATCCCTCACTCGGTTTTTACATCTAGAGGTAACAGAAGATTTTCAGTTTTTAGTCCCAGGCTGTGGAACTCCCTTCCACGATCTTTTAAGAACAATGAGCTCACTTCTCCAATTTTGCCAGGCACTGAAGACCTTCCTTTTCAGGTAGACGGCCCCATGTTTTTCTGGAGCCTGTTTTGATATTCCTGGTCTACCTTCAGTTGTCATATGCGCCAATATACGGTTCATTTTGTTTGGTGCATGCTACAAATGTAAAAAATCAAAATCAAATATAAGAAACGTAGGAACGGCGCAAACTGGAACAAGATGATTTGGATTTAGAAAGCCTATTAGCAGGCATCTCGTCAAAGACTCACAAAAGGTTTAGGAAATGGTTGCAATTGCCTTTTGCATAAACGTATTCTTAAGGGTTTGGAGAAAACTGAGGACAGGGCCGGTGTGGATTATTTCTCAAACCTCTATAGAGGACCTTCAAAATCAGAAGAAATTTTGTTTATTAACCCATTGTAATGTTCACCTGATGCGGAGATGCTGGCAATTCACATTCAGGTGCGTAATCATTCACCAGGACCGGATGCTATACCGGCTGATTTGTTTCTAGACTTAATATAGGTTTGGGTGCCTTACTAACAATCAGTTTTAATGCCGTTCTGGAGTTTGGTAGGATTCCTCGATAATGGAAACTAGCAAATATATTCCCAGTTTTTTAAAAAAGGGGATAGAGCAAGCCACTTGGCATATAGAAAAATACAAAAAGGATGCATAAACACCCAAATTAGCGTGTGAATAGTCTTTAATTTTATCTGTTGCGCGTCTGTAAGCACACTCAGTACTAAATGAGTGGCATTAGTGAAATATTGCCAATATATAGATCTCATATGAGACGAGACATGGCAGAAAGCGGTGAGCCCCCACCAGGTTAAATCCAGCCAATTAGGGTTAATGCACACAATAATATGGTTTCTAGTAGTGCACTATTAGCACACATTAATGGGGTATTCAACGCGGCTAACAGGCTTTTCCTGTTCCATAACCTATTTGCATATTTCTTTTACACTAACAAAATATCAATACTATGGGATTTGACCCAACAAAATGTTTGCGTTTGAATAAGGATACAATGACCCTCGGTTTGGGTGAGTTTTTGACTTGGGATAGACGTGAGCTTGATAATAATAATTTTGTGGTAGTTTATGTTCAATGAGTATGAAGTAAATGCTTACTAATATTACTTCATCTGCTTTCTTTGTCTTTTGTTCTTTTTGTTCCCCCTCCCCCTTTTTTGTCTCTCCCCTTTCTCCTATCTATCTCTCCCCGCCTATTTACATTTGAATTTACCGTTGGGCATAAATTATGCTTTATGTTGATATAATGAAATCCATGATTGTTACGTGACCAAATGGTCAATTTGTATGACTATTATTTGCTCTTAATGTATGATGTAATACATGTTCTCACATTTACTTTTTAATTCCGAACAGTCTGTCAATATTAGCCCAGATTTGAGAAAGGCCAAAGTGGCCGAAACACGTGTTATCTATAAGGGCTTACTTATGATTGAATTAAATATATACTTTCCAAACCTTATAAGGCGCACTGTCCTGGATCTTTTTTGGGTATTTATGCATCCTTTTTGTATTTTCCTATATTTGACGGGTTTCCTGTGGCTTACCATCAATCCAGTGACCTGCGACCATTCCTGAATAACTGGTATGACCAAGGGGTTCTCCTGTCCCCGTTAACATTCCTATTTTTGCTTTGAGCCTTATTTTTCTACCACTACAATCAATATGAGGAGTTGCCCCACAGACCAACTGCAACACTAAGCCTTATTCTCTGTTCCCACTTGGCATATAGACCGATATCCTTGCTGGATACTAGTGAACTTCAACTACCACACCGTGGACAACAATATTGTCATGGACGACGAAGAAAAAATCTGTCAACCCGTACTTCCTTGGTGGAACCAGCATTAGATTCAGCCCATCAAGACATCAAAGCACACAACTGTGCCTGCTCAGCAGCCCACGTTCGAAAGGTCTCCATCCATACTGCCGGAGGAAATACTTCAGCATGAAATCACTTCTGATTTTGAAGCACCTCCCTACAACGAGCAGGTGGCTTTTGAGTTTGATCCTGAGGAAGGACTATCAGAAACGCCTCTTCTAAATCCATCGGTCCTGGCGCTGCAGCGCATTGTGCAGTCACCTGCCCTGCCATCCACTTCAATGGACACAGGACCTTTCCACCACAATATCCGCTACTTAATCCGCAGTCATTACTTTCTCTGCAAGTTATCTCCACTTTGCAATCTCTCCTGTGGCAGTTGCACGCCAGGCTCCCTATGCCTCAAACACCAACAGTCCCGCTGTCACAAAACCCGCTGATACCACCTCGTCAGAAGGATACTTCAGACGCCCCATGAAATCAGGACTCTCGCCCCACAGGGTGATACCCGGCAAGACCCCATTCCCTAGGGCTCTTAGTCCTCATCGTAGAGATCAAGAGGAAAGCAAGCTGGGCGACTCGGTCATCGCACCACAAGACACCCTCTCCACCATCTCCTCTTCTCCAAGGTGTGCGGATTCTTGGGATACAGACCAGGACCTGACACTCCGAGTAGTCCAGGCCAACCATCTCCTCCTGATGACATAGGGGCATTCCATGCCATGATGGCTAAAGCCTGCCAGAAATGTCTCATTCCGAAGGAGGAAAAAGACTGTTTCTTATTCGACCACATGGGGGAAAAGAAGAAACGTGGTTTTCTCAATCCCTATATTGGCTCACGTATGACAGGTGGGTCTCCGTACAATGAGGTACCCGTTTACAGAGCCAGCAGTCAGAGGCTGTTTTGAGAAGAAATTCAAAGCTCCCGAGTCCCTTCGAAGGGCCTGACATCGCAGCCTTCACCGCGGTCGGTTGTTTCTGCTGCCACTAGTAGAAAGGCTCGCACTCAACGCATGTGCGCCACTCCTCCCGAAAATGAGAACCGTAAGTTGGACGCTTTCGGTAAAAAAGTCCTCACTATTGGAGCCACTTCTGTGAAGGATGCCAACTTGTTGGCCATTACGGTGAGTCACAACTGCGAGATGTGGCAACGCCTAGCACCACTGCTTGACCACCTTCCGGAGCTGCAGAGGTAGGGGGAGGAGGCATCTAACCACAGTGTAAACATTGCGGTCGACCTTGCAGAGACTGGTTTCAAGCAAATTAATATTGAGATGGTTCTCAGGTATCAAGCATGGCTTCACTGCACGGATTTCTACCAGGAGTTTCAACACAAAGTTGTGGACATGCCTTAGGAGGGGGAAAATCTTTTCGGGGAAAAGATCGACGACGCTTTGAAAACCATGAATGCCGACTCTGATACGGCAAGATCACTGACAGCCCTGCAGGGCAGAAGGTCTTTTCACTCCTTTCGTGGCGCCCCGGGAAACGTAAGATTTTCAGGTTCTCGATATAAGGGATATAGTAGGTCATCTTCCTACTCCCAAGGCTACAGGCGTTCCTTCCAGACAGCCCAACGCAACAAGGAGTACCAAGGCCAGAGAAAAAGGGCAGCCTCCTCTTCACAGCGAGGCAAAGCAAGCAGCAAAAATTATTGCCCCCTGGGCATCCAACTAGGAGGGAAGGTGGCGCTCCACCTCAACAAGTGGCGTTCAATATCGTCGGACAGATGGGTGCTGGAAGCTATCCAATACGGCCACCTGTTGGAGTTCAGCTGTCCACAACCCCCCATTCATCCAGTAAAAACATCTCAGCCTCACCTTTGCGCTTTGTGTCACGAGGTTCGTCTCATGATACAAAAAGGGGCAATCGAGAGGGTCCCCTCATCGGCAAGAGGAAAAGGTACCTATTCCAGGTTTTTCGTAGTCAAGAAGCCAAACGGAAAATAGCGCCCCATCTAGACCTGCGGCTGCTCAACAAGAACATAAAAAGGAAAAGGTTCAGGATTCTAACGCTGCAAGACGTTGTAAGGGCAGTTCAACCCGAGGAGGTTTTGGCGTCTCTAGATCTCGAGGATGCTTACTTTCACATACTGTTAGGCAGAATCCTGTGCAGTTCCCTTAGGGAGCACTACACAAAATTAGGACTACAGGTGAGAGCAATAAATCCCCTTTGGTATCAGTCTGTACCACAAAGATTTAGTTGGTAGCTGTGGCTGTGGCTGTGACTGAGCAGTCAGACTTATCTCAAGAGGGAGATGAGCAGTATTCAGGGTTTACACAATAGGCCTACAGCACTATGGCACAAGGAAACACTGACCAAAGCTTTGTATTATCCGAAGAGGCTGCTGAACGCAGTGATGCAGATTTTTCCTACTGCCAAGGCTGTCTACTCATGCATAACACCACGAGGAGTATGTAACCATGCTGGTGTAATTTGTTCCAGCCACAGGTCGGAAGGTGTGTTGTAAACGGAAGAATGTACAAGTGTATGCAGACCGCTGGGATGTTCGCCACCCACATTGAGAGAGGTCGCAAACTATCCAGTGGTTTCGTAGAAATTGAATTTATTTAAGCCCCATTCGCAATGTTGTTATCTTTTACACTGTGCAAGAAGCATTGAGCAGAATCTGGTAAAAATTAGGAGAGGCAAACAGAAATGATTATAAAGAGAACAAAAAAGTTGCCCCCAAGCACGTAAAAATGAAATGAAAAAAACATTTTCACAGCCAAGCTGGAAGATCCAATCCCCTTCCCAGCTTGAAATTGCTTCCCGCGTCCCCCTAACCCCTACCCTTCAATATCAAGAAAAGGTTGCAGATTCTGCGGTACTGTCAGGATTACACGTGTCACAATGTGGGTGGGCATGTGGATGTATGCGGAAAGAGAAATCGTGCACATATTTATTGAACTTTGTAGGGGACGTGCTTTGGAATGGCACAACACTTGCAGTGTGAATGTGTAACGGTACAATTGAAGTGTTGTACAGGAGTGACACGGTTGCATGATGGTAGCTTGGATGCGATTGGTGGATGTGTGTGGTACTATTGAATAGCCAATGAGGTAGTGGTGGAGCAACAGTAGTGGAAAGGGAAGGACTACTCCTGCCTTGCTGGGGCGTGCCCGTTGTGGTTTCTGGGAAAGCGCATGTGCCACATTATGCTCTTTTCTTCAAGCTGTCCAATGGGAATGGGACTGTGGGATTTGTCCAATCAGGTGCTCGGGGTGTGCATCACAGGAAAGAGCGGTAACATTTTATTACATTACTCTGTGCAGTGAGGGTGGCAGGCAGAGATGAATGGACGCATTGTGTTGGTAGTCGTTGATGAGTTTGTGGAAGATCTGTTGCAGTATGCTGTCGAAAAAGGCTTTCATTGTGATTTCGACTTGGAAGCAGTGTACGCTTTGTGGTGTTGTGGCGATGTGTGCAATTTCAGCGTTCTCATTGGAGAATGCTGACGAGTGAGCACTTTAGCAACTGTGTATGCTGTGGTCGTGCATTATGGAGTGTTCCATTTGGGTCCATGCCTTGTTACTGTGTGTACCGTCAACTCAAGAAGTTGATGAAAGCAGTGAAGTGCATTTTTACCACTGCCAAGGTGCTTTTCTCACGTATCCCACCACGAATAGTATGGGACTATTCGAATGATTGTTGTCACCAGCCAGAGGTCGGAAGGGGTCTAATCAACGCAAGCATGTGCAACTTCTTGAGTGCTGCTGGGATGTTCTCCTGTGATAACAACAACATTGGTTCTCGAGATGTACACCTTTTCAAAGCTAATGGAATTTCTTTGTCGACCAGTGGCAATCATATTTTGTTTTCCAATATACAGGCTGCACTGAAGACCTTACTGTAAGCATGTGAGCTCAAGTACAAAACAGAAAAATACTTATACAAAATATTGTGTTTCTAAGGTAGCAACTTTTAAATTTTTTTTTAAAAAAAGGCTCTTTTCAGAGCTGCCACTACTGACGAGGTCCCCTACCCTGGTTGAAATGTATTTCCCCACTCCCTCGCGCACACAGCTCAAAAGGTCTGCGGACATCGTGGCAGTGTTAGCGTTGCACGTGTGACATACACCCCTTTTGCAGATGGTGACTATAGCAATGGGCCTGTGGAGGAGACGGGATTGGTCAATAAAGTTTCTGCGTGTGCACGGCACGCACAGACTGCGGTACACTGTGTTTTTGTCGAGCGAAACACAGAGGGTGTGCTTATGGCTGTGTGTTGCACGAGCCACAATGTATGCTTTGTGGGGGAGTTGTAAATATATTGATTGACAGTGAATGGAAGATAGTGTGTAGTGGCAGGTCATTGTGGATTGTACCTACAATGAAGTGATTGATTTTGGTTTTTCTGTGTGACACTTTGGCAATCAAAACCATATTATTGTTCTTCATTGTGGAGGGAAAATTGCAGAACATGTAACACAATTTTCAGTGCTGTTTGCACTGAAGTAGGCACTTGGCCAGGGCATGCGTCTGTTGGCGATCTCCTGCATACATGTTTATGCCACTATGCAGACAACCATGTCGCTGTGTTATTTTTCATTTGGTCCAGATATGGAGAAAGCGTGGTACATTGCGAAGAAGTCTATTTGTGCCTTTTTACAACTTCTGCCAATGTCATACTTTACAAATGGGTATCTGACGTTTCACAGCATGAAGATTTTTCCGCACAAATAGCGTTCCTCTTAACATTACTGCTTTTCTGATTTTGCACGCCTACATAAATTGCATTGCTGCCCTTTTTGGAAGTATAGGAAGAATGTTTGTGGTAGGTGTTAAGCCCTTCAGCTCTTGAAAACGCACTGTCACACGCACAACAATCTCTTTTAACAGCGAGGCATTTGTACCAGATTCCACTGCAGTGTTTTCCAGAGTAGCCCGGCTCCTTTTATTTAGTGCGCAATCTGTAGAGTGTATACGATGCGTGGCACCCTGCCTCCCTTCATTGCCACTTCCATTGTTGAACTGTGAAAGGAGCTTTGTTTACTTACCTTTTTTCTTTTTTGCATTTCAATTTCTTTTGGTCTTGTAACACACGCCACCGAAGGTACGAAAGGCAAGGGCCGGTATGCAAGGGCCAGCACCTATAGGGATACCATAGGGAACGTGCAGAGAGAGGAAAATGTTTGGTGGCCCTCACTTCAATAGATGCCACTTGTTGACATGCAGCCCACGGCATCCTGTACCCTTCCACCGGTTCTGTATCCTCCGAACACTCAGGCAGACACAGATGAGGAGGAGGACCCTAACAAACCATCGTCACGAACGCCTTGCAGCCCTGGCATAATACCTTGGCCTTTCTCAGCCCGAGGTTGAGCAGCCCAAGGAGGGGGTCCTGGCAGAAGTCCTCACGCTAAGGCCCCCCTCCAAGACTGGGATCCAGATGCAGAAGGACGTTGTTGCCCTGGCCAAGAAAGGGTGGCTCAAGCCGCACTTGGCCCAACCTGTCAATCAGCGCCTTGACGCCAAGTACAGGCAGCTAGAGGGGGATACACTCTTGCTTTCGGCTCATCCTCAGCCGCACTCCTCGGATAGCGCTGCCGCGTCTAACTCTATTCTAAGCCTCCATCGTCCTCGGCCACCTCGTCGTCGACGCTGCTAGGCAAGGAGAAGATCTTGGAGGCGTACGGGAAAAAGCTGTACTCCGCCTCCTTGCACCTGCGTCAAGCCAACGCTGATGCCATGCTGGCAGCTGCTAACAAAAGGCTCTTGCGGAAAATCCCACCCCAAAGCCAGGCTCGCTTCAAAGCGCGACTAGGAGAAGCAGGGCTGGTAGCGTCCGACATCATGGAGTCCTCAGTGGCCCATATTGATACCCCTGGCCAGGCCATCTGCATCGCCACGGACATGAGAAGGATGGCCTGGCTCCGGGCTACGAAGGTCAACCCGGAAGTCCAGGAATGCATATTGGACCTTCCATTCGAGGGTAGTGACCTCTTTCACTCCTCCACGTATGAAGAATTAGATAAAAAGTACAACAGCTCACAGACCACTGAGTCTTTATTCTTACAAAGGCCACACCCAAGGCATACACCCAGTCCAACCCGCGCTCCGACAAGGGGGGTGTGCCCGGAGGGTTCCGAGGCTTCCAGGAATGGAGGTCCAGGCAGCCTGACCGTTCCCTGAGTCAGCATCGGAGGAAACAAGAAAAAGGTGAGTGGGGCGAGGGCAAGGGGTTTTTCCAATCCCCCTCCTCCTCAGCAGCCTCAGAGGGAAAAAAGGTATGGCACGCCCCTTTGGGCCCACGTGTCTCCGGTGGGGGGCAGGCTTGGCTCTCACGCGCAATTTTGGTGCCACAATTTTTCAGACCCCTGATCCTATCTGTAGTCTCCACGGGCTGCCGCCTACCGGTCCCTCCCTCTCCTCCGTCCTCTCCCACAGATTGGGACAGCAACTCTGTTGGCGGAAGTTCAGTTGCTCGTCGCGAGCCAGGCAGTGGAAGAAGTCCCAGCCTCCCCGAAAGGATTGGGCTTCTATTCCAGGATTTTCACCTTACAGAAGAACCAGGCTGGCCTGAGAGTTGTGTTGGATCTTTCCACCCTCAACCTCTCCTTAGCTCTACAAAAATTCAAGATGGTTACTCCAGCTCTAATGCGGAGACATTGAACAGGGGAGACTGGATGTGCTCCCTGGATCTGAAGGACGCTTATCTACACGTTCCGATTTGGCAGCCTCATCAGTCCTTTCTGCGCTTCAGGATCATGGGCTTCTATTTCCAGTACAAGTTTCTACCCTTTGGCCTCGACTCAGCCCCCAGGGTATTCACCAGACTGATAAATACGGTGGCGGCTCTCGTCAGGGCCCAGGGCCACCACATCTACCCATACCTCGATGACTGGCTCGTCAGGGCCTCATCTCCGGAGGCAGTTCTTCACTCCTCCGTTCTTATGAACACACTCCACAACCTTACTATCAATCTCAAGATGTCTCAGCTGCAACCCACACAGAGGCTGACCTTCCTGGGTCTCATCTGGGACACCACCTCCGAGAAGGTGTTTCCCCTCAATGGTCAAGATTGTGGTCATTAATAGAGCTACTACTCACTTCCTCTCCAGGACTGTGACTTCGGCCTGGTGGTACCAACACCTACTGGCCATTACGGCGGCGGTCCTTCTGGCCGTCCCCCAAACGAGACTCAGGATGAGGAGGCTACAGCTGTACTTTGCAGCTTCCTGGAATCAGGAGAGGGGCTCACAATTGGAGCCTGTGGACATTCCCACTTCTCTCCACCCGGACCTCCTCTGGTGGTCAGCGGACTTCAACCTATGGCGGGGCAAGCCCTTCCGGCAGCCTATCCCTCAGGTCACTGTCACGACAGACTCCTCCCTTGAGGGCTGGGGAGCCACTCTGGACTACCACAACATCCATGGAGTGTGGACCCGGCAGGAACAGGAGTCCCGCATCAACTGGCTAGAGTTGAAGGCCATATGGCAAGTCCTCAAAGCCTTCCTCCTTCTCATAGAGGGCAAGACAGTACTTAACCAGGCAGACAACTCCTGCAGCATGTACTATGTAAACAAGCATGGTGGTACCAGATCTCCTCCACTCTGCAACCTTGCGATGAGCACGTGGGAGTGGGCCTTGGAGAACAACATCTACCTTATGGCTGTCCACCTCCTGGGGGAAGCCAACCTGGTGGCGGACAGACTCAGCAGACTGGGGGCAGACAATTACGAGTGGCAATTGAACAACCTGGTACTGGAGGAAATCCTCCACAGATGGGGGCACCCCCAAGTGGATCTATTTGCCTCCCATGTCAACAAATGCCAGCATTTCGCGTCCTGGCAGGGACAGGGTCCCAGCTTCCAGCTACTGTGGAATTACATGAGGGCTATGCCTTCCTGCCCACCCCCCTGGTCCACAGGGTGATCTGCAGGATAAAGCAATCGGGTCATCTCAACATCATTTTGATAGCTCCCTCGTGGCTGGCGAGACCATGGTTCTCCGAGTTGCTCAGCCTATCAGACAGGCCTCCCATTCAACCACTGCTTGGCCCAGCTCCGCTCCTCACAAGCTTGCCCTCGCAGTGTTGTTCCTGAACAGGTCACTCTGAAACACCTGAACCTATCGCAGGCTAACCTGGAGGTCATACAGGGCGCCAGGAGCAAAGCTACCAGGAGCCTATACAATGGTCTAGATTCTGTCATTGGCCAGCTCTAAAGAGATCGACCCCCTCAAGTGCTCTTTGGATGATGTGCTCTCCTTTTCGGCACACCTTACACTCCGGAGTGCAAGTTGACGCATGCTGCACTTACCCGGCAGCCATAGGTGCCTACAGGAGTACAGAGGAGGATCTATTTTCCTCTGCTAACCCGGTGGTCAGACGGCACCTGGCGGGCCTCCACAAGGGTGCATTGGTCCACAAACCATTTCAGCCAATGGCGTCTGCTGACATCAAGTGGGTAGCCCTAAAGACAGCTCTGCTTGTGGGCCTCACCTCAGCGTGCAGGGTCAGCGAGATTCAGGCAATAGTGGCCTCTGAGCCCTACACCACTTTTCACAAGGACAAGGTGGTCCTCCGGACGCACCCTGCCTTCCTACCCAAGGTCTCATCCGCCTTCTACCTCCTTTCTTCTCTGATCCCAAGAATGAATCTCAGAGTTTGCCATCGCCTCGATGTCAGACGTACTCTGAAGTATTACTTGGACACGACCAAGGAGTTCCGCAAGTCGGATGCCCTTTTCGTCACTTTCAGAGGGGCAAGGCTAGGGTATCAGGTTTCCAAGGCCTACATCTCTAGATGGATGGTTGTGGTCATCAAGGAGGCCTATGAGGGACAGCACAAGCCAATTCTGGCTAATTTGCATGGTCATGCTATCAGGGCCAAAAGCACGGCCATTGCATTCCAACGCCATGTACCATGGCAGGTCATGAGTAGAGCGGTCACCTGGGCCCCCCTTGGCTTTTTGCAAGCATTACTGTCTGGACGTCGCCTCTAGGTCAGACGCGGCTTTGGGTCAGGCGGTTTTGAGAAACCTGTTTGCTTAAGAAGGGTTTCCTCTCCACCCTAGGGCTGCATTCAGTTGTAATCACCCATACAATATGGAGGAAAGGGGACGGGATGTAAGAGTAATTAATAGTTGCTCACTGTAGTGACTAACGTACTCTTTGTCCATAGTCCCCTTTCCTCCATACGTCCCACCATCCTCCCCCTTAATAGTAGTAGTGTCATTAGGCAATGTGGCATATTGTCAACGCGTCAATGGGGACTGAGGAGTGACGGCGGTGGGCTGAGAATGGGGAGCGCATGCTCCCAGCGCAGCACCCCCGACGCGCCTCTAAATTTAATGGGGAAGAAGATTTTTCTGGTGAAAAAGGTTCCGTCTCCCGTCCCTCGCGAAGGATGCCCATACAGTATGGAGGAAAGGGGACTATGGACTAAGAGTATGTTCGTCATTACGGTGAGTAACTATTCATTTTTTGGGTGGTGCTTAAATGGTTATTAAATAGCCCATATTTCACCTTTTTTTGACATACCTACAACAGTTTTTTGTTACATTTTGAGAATACCAGGTGGGTTTTGGTAATAATGTCTGGAACTGGGAATACATTACTCTTTTGTACTATAAATAATGTAAAATTGTAAAACACAAAATACAAGCCTTATGGTGAGGCATTAAGGCCCCTAGCAAAGTCCACCATGGAGCTACACGTTTCCTTATCGTTTGTTCAACGGCGGTGGTACAGACCCTGGTACATTACCCTTCTGAACACTGCTAATTCCGTGCGCTGCGCAGTAGCGTGTGCATTGGTCACCAACAGGGCTGATCCTATGGCTGTATGATGTGAGGCAGAGCAACCCTCACACAGATTGTAGAAAGGCCAGGGTGTGGTGTAGCCCGTGTAATTGAAGATTGACCTAAGTCGTCTCTACTGCTCCTGGAATCGAGTACAGACCGGTTATGGGAGTAGGCAGCGGATTGGGCCCTAGAAATCTTAACATGGGTGGATGGGATCATGACGCTCGAATGCCTACATAGAATAGTAGCCCAGAGTTGTGGCAGCAACCCCTGGCACGGGACAGATAGCCTGACCCGCTCGAACCTGACTGAACAGCTCATTGTCACACAACTCACTTAACTTCATAAGGGTGTGTGGGCTAATATCATCAGCCAGGAGGTGTATGGTGGCAGAGTCACTGCAACATTGACACCCCTTGGAGTTGGTGAGGATGTCCAAGCAGCCAGGCAAGCAGAAAAGCCCCCTTTCTGTGGACATCAAAGTCATGATGCAGGGGCAGGAAGCTTCGAACGGCAGCAACAAACATCAGCGCTAATTCACTCGCCTTAGGACTCAAATGTGCATCTGGAGGTGGAGGACCCTCCCACGAGACGATCGGATCTCCAAGAAATGTTGGCTGAAATCAAGAAGGAGATAAAGGACGGTGTACTGTAAGGAAGGCATGGTAGCAAACAGTAAGACAGACATAAGTGATCACAGTTCAAGGATGTTTATTTACTTAAGTTGGGTTTGAAACGCCCATCTACTGCTAAATCTAAAGATGGGAGCAAGCTACGACCATCAAATAATAACAACTCAGTCCTAGTGGTGTCTTGTCGAAATAAAAGGGCCTATACTAATAAAGCTATTGCCAATCCCTCTAAATACAAATAGTGTGGGAAACAATGTTATGCAAAAGAAAAGTATGCAAGAAATGATATGTCAGGATATTCAAGCCGTTGGCTTCCCTTCCCACGTTTTCAGCACAGGACAAGGCGGCACACTCGAGGTTAGCACTTTTGGCTTCTTTAGCACGAGGATGCAGTTCAAGTCTCAGTATCCTGGCCTTCTGTACCAAAGTCTCTTTGCCATTCAAAGCCTATTACTTCAGAGGGCCGGATACGACAAACAAACATTCAAAAGTTCCTTTCTCCTCAGGATTCTCATGTACAACTTCTTGGGTGATTTTTGATTCAACCTGGGTCGCACTGCGCCGGGCTCAGAAACACTTTAACACACAATCTTCAGTTGGTCTCTCTCTTCCGGGCTCGGACCAGATTCATGTATTTTTCCAAACTTCTCAATTTCATAAAAATCAAAGACTTTTGACTGTGCGCAGGATTTTGCTTGACCATCACAAGACCACTTAGATTCCCATTTATTTGTTCACTTTAAAATGATCTGCCTCTGTCGGGTTTCGTATCAAAGGTATCTACTTTTGTTACTCCTCAGTTGTATACATTAGAATAGAGCTCGCTATAAAATGTTGCTGCTTGCAACCTTGGCTTCAACTCAGAACGGTCTTGTATCGGTCTCCCCAACTCACCGGCTGTTTTGATTTCACTGACGCTGCTTTCTTCTTGGAGCCAAAGACAGTACCACAGTGGCTGGTTATTCTCCCCCACTTGATTATTGATGCGGGAGCACCTCGAGTATCTCTGACACACAAGAAAGGATTGTTCAGCCTGTTTTCCTTGTCTTATGTTTTCCAATCTTGAGGACTCATGAGAGCAACGGTTCCTTGTCGAAAGGGTCAAGGGTTCATCCGTCCTTGTGATCCCTTTCTGTTTCGCAGTCTTTCTTCTCTCGTTAAACTGCCATCTTGGAACTGCTGTTTCCTCGTGTGTTTTGCCTCGCTCAGAGTGTGCTCTCATTCTCCGCCTTTTGTCCATGTGGGGAAGTGTAATGGAAGTAAGATGTGAGTGATTGTCGATAATTGCCTCACCTTGCCTGACCATGGTATTGGCACATGTCAGGTACACGGCTTGGGTGTTAGTCTATTTTCCCTTAGAGCGGGCTGTAATTTCCCTTAAAGCGGGCTGTAAGTGAGAAAGTGTTTGTGTTGTAAAAGTGGGGGGTGTAGAGTTTCTAAATATTCAACTAGGTAGGATGGGGTAAAGGTGTTTAAAGGAAGAGTATACCGCGTCTCACCATCCGGCGTCCCACTCCCCGAAGACCCTTCACCCAGGTGATCCTCCCGCACTGGGCTACCCACAGGAACTGGATCCAAAAGAAATTGATGTGTCCTGGCCACCTGGATGACAGATCGCCGGGGACTAGTGATGAGACACCTTCTGGTTTCTCACACGATCCGTCACAGAGGAAAAGGTAGGCCTTACCGGCTAATAAAGCACCAGGCCCAGATGGTTTAGGGAATGGTTATTACAAAACCTTTAGAGTTCGGTTAATACTGCCACTGACGAGGCTTTTTAATAGGATGTGGGAAAAGTGGGGCAGTTACGTAGGACATGGGCATATCCACCACGTCACTGATCCTTAAGCCAGGGAAAGACTTGACAGATTGCGCTAGCTACCACCCTATATCTTTGTGAAATGGGGATACAAAAATATATGCCAAGCTTCTGACCCAGAGTATGACAAGAGTTCTGCTGATGTCATGACCCCAGTCTGTGAGCATAGGCCTTATTCAGGTACTCAGACTAAGCAAAACACATTGAAACCATCAGCAGGCCAAAGTTGGGTGTTAGCCTGGCACATATGGCATTTACACCATTCACAGCATCTACGTCCATAGACACCAGTGATGTTCAATGGTAATAGTAATTTCATACACTTGAGATGGCCGCCGCAAAACCCATTTACAAGTAACAGCACGTTCTATTCCTTAGCAGAGGGAGCTACTTTAGCCCTTCCTCCTCTGGAACGCGCGCTTTGCGTCTCTTCCGCTGACAGCGGGTAACGCTACCAGCGTTTCTCCTCATAACCTGAGAAAAAAGAGAATACTGGCGACATTAGCTTTACGAAGAGTTACAGAGTACCATAGTTCACTGAAGAGACTTACCCGACAGAAGTTATCTGACGCTGTTATATTCAGTAAGAACATTTATTCGCTCGCAGTCACAGCATCTTCAGTCAGAAGTTTCACTCACAGCCGCAGCATCTTCCGTCAGAAGTTTCATTCACAGCCGCAGCATCTTCGGTCAGAATTTTCACTCGCAGCCGCAGCATCTTCAGTCAGCAGTTTTCACTTGCCTTCGCAGCATCTTCAGTTAGAAGTTTTATCTGCAGCCACCGCATCTTCCGAAGGTTTTTTGCTCAGCCTTCCAAAGACCTGCAGACAACACAAGGTATTTGATTAAAAAACGAACTCAACAGTTTTACATAGAAGACGTTTTTTAAACGTTTACGTACCTGAAGGTTCCACAAGTTTTCACCTCACATTTGTTACCGTGCTCCACCTTGCAGGCTGCTGTTACTCTGTATTGGCGAACTTACGTTTAAAACGTTTTCTCATCCTGAGTAACTCTGCAGCCATCCGCAGCCATAATTCTTTTCCCAAATTCCTTGAACCTGCGAAAAAGAGAAAGGCACAATTTATTAGAACGAGCGATCTCTCCAACGTAGGAATCTATTCAAGCCCTCAAGATTACAGTATCTTCACCTGCTGATTTACCCAAAGCCTCATTCGTAAAAGAATAGACAATTAAAGGTAAGAAGCTACAGAATTAATCAGCATTCCAAGTTACCATTGTTTCTCCATCTCAACGCGCCCTTGTAGAAAAGCAGGATGGAGAGCTCCACAATAATAAAACACATGTGAGACGCCCACAACCGGAGCTACCGTTTGTAGTATAAACTGACGAGGCATCCAGTGCTGCAATGGGAGCGTTTTATCTCAAAAAGACACAGAAAAGGGACAACTGCATCCAGTGGCCTTCTGGTCGAAGACGTTTTCAACAGCAGAATTAAATTACAGTATCACAGATAAGGAATTACTAGCAATAAAACATGCTTTCAAGGAATGGAGACACAATTTATTGGGAGCCCGGCACACTGTCACGCTTCTCACTGGCCACCGCAATCTGAAATATTTACGCAATGCAAAGGCTCAGTCATCCCGAAAACTCTGCTGGGCATTGTTTTTTTGAGGAATATGATTTTGTAATAACCTACCGGCCAGGAGTACGTAATGGTAAGGCAGATGCCTTGTCACGAACTGGAGAGAAAGAAGAGGTCCAAGGTACCTCGGATCCAGTGAGCATGATTCCAGAAGAAAAGGTGCTTAGTGTCACTGGATTTTCGGAAGAAGACCTAAAGTCACAGATTCTACTCAGCATAACGACTTCAGAGTTAGAGGCCTGGAAGTCAAAACGACCAAAGTGTTGCCTTCAAGAAAGTTTACCTTATTTCCAGAGTCACCTTTACCTACCAAATCAGGAGCTATAAACGAAGGTCATGGCAGATTACCAAGGAGCAACACTTGAAGGCCACCCTGGAATAGCTAAGAGACAGCCAAGATCAAAAGAAATTTTAGTTGGCCAACCTGGCGCAAAGATATCATATATTTCATCCAAACTTGTGGTATTTGTGCCCAAAACAAAAGCTCAAAGCAGAGACCAGCATGACTTCTTCAACTGTTACCTGTTCCACCAGCACCATGGCATACCATTTCTATGGATTTTATTACTGAGTTACCCCCTTATTCAGGTTATAATACAATCCTTGTAGTGGTGGACGTGTTCTCCAAAATGGCTCATTTCATTGCCCTTAAGGGACTTCCCACGTCAACAGTTTTGCCAAGGTGTTTCTAGAACAAATTGTACATCTTCATGGATTTCCATCAGCAGTGATCTCTGATAGAGGGAGTCAATTTGTCTCCCAATTCTGGAGGAAATGTTGTGAGTTGGCTAAAGTTGCAGTGCGTTTATCCACCAGTCACCACCCACAAGCTGACGGTCAAACTGAGAGAACCAATCAAACCTTAGAACAATACCTTCAATGTCTTCTCCACCAAATAGATTGTTCTTGGTTGGATGTCCTCTGGGTTTCAGAGTATGCTTACAATAACTCTGAACACACACCTCCACTGGTTATACCCCTTTTTACATCCTTAACGGTTCACATCCTCGGACCTCTACCTTCAATCAAACAGATTCCTTAGAGATGCCAGCAGTACAGAATCTTCATGAGAACATTACCCAGGTACAGAAATAGGTCCTGAGACATTTAACTATAGTAAAGGAAAGTCAAAAGAAATTTGCAGATAAACTTCGAAGAAAATCTCCAGAATATAAATTGGGAGACAAAGTATGGTTGTCTTCTAAACACATTGCACTTAAGTGCCCATGTAAGTTCCAGCTTAGGTGTCTGGGCCCATTCTCTGTGGAAGCTGTCGTCAGCCCTGTCGCAGTAAGGTTAAGCCTACCATCTCACATGCAAATTCATCCTGTATTCCATGTTTCCTTGTTAAAACCAATGAATCCGGGGTACAGACTACTGCCATCACCCAAACGCATGATTATAGAAGGTGAACCAGAATTCTTAGTGAAAGAAATCTTAGATTCCAAGATTGTCAAAAGGAAATTGTTCTACTTAGTGGATTGGAAAGGGTTTGGTCCACAGGACTGAACTTGGGAACCTAGTTCCAACATTCATGCTGCCAGATTGCTTCTGAAGTTTCATCAGAATCAACCCCACTAAGCCAGGGCCGGAGGGTACATCCTTGGGAGGAGTCTTGGGGGCACTGGGGGGGTAACTGTCATGACCCCAGTCTGTGAGCATAGCCCTTATTCAGGCACTCAGGCTAGGCAGAGCACATTGAAACCATCAGCAGGTCAAAGGTGGGTGTTAGCCTGGCACATAATGGCATTTACACCATTCACAGCATCTACTGCCATAGATACCAGTGATGTTCAATAGTAATTTCATACATTTAAGATGGCCGCCACAAAACCTGTTACAAGTAAAGGCACATTCTATTTATATTAGCAGAGGGAGCTACCTAAGCCCTGCCTCTGCTGCAACGCGCGCTTCTTGTCTGTTCCGCTAACAGCGGGTAAAGCTACCGGCGTTTCTCCTCAGAACCTGAGAAAAAAGAGAATAATAGAGACATCAGTTTTAGGAAGAGTACCATAGTTCACTGAAGAGACTTACCCGACAGAAGTTATCTCTGATGCTGTTATATTCAGTAAGAACACTTATTCGCTCACAGCCGCAGCATCTTCGGTCAGAAGTTTCACTCAAAGCTGCAGCATCTTCAGTGAACAGTTTCCACTCGCCTTCGCAGCATCTTCAGTCAGAAGCTTCATCCGCAGCCACCGCATCTTCCTAAGGTTTTCTTCCTCAGCCTTTCCGAAAACATGCAAACAGCACAAGAGGTATTCGTTTTTTAAGCGTTTACGTAACTGAAAGTTCCACAGGTTTTCACCTCACAGTTACCGCGCTCCACCTCGCAAGCTGCTGTTACTCTGTATTGGAGAACTTACGTTTAAAACGTTTTCTCATCCTGAGTAACTCTGCAGCCATCCGCAGCCATAATTATTTTCCCAAATTCCTTGAACCTGCGAAAAAGAGAAAGACACATGTAATTAGAAAGGGAGATCTCTCCAACGTAGGAATATATTCAAGCCCTCAAGATTACAGTATCTTCACCTGCTGACTTACCCAAAGCCTTATTCTTAAAAGAATAGACAATTAAAGGCAAGAAGCTACAGAATTCATCAGCATCCCAAGTTACCATTGTTTTTCCATCTCAACGCGCCCCTGTAGAAAAGTAGGACGGAGAGCTCCACAATAATAAAACACAGGTGAGAAGGGAATTCAGCCCTAGAGTTAGTAGGGAGTTATTTTTGGGGAATACAAATCTCATATAGTATTATCTCAGTTAATAGATGTTATAGCATTTCTATTGTTGTCTTTGGTTTGTTCAAATGGAAAAAGAATCCTAAAGGCTCCCAGGTATCAGGTCCACAGGCTGGGAAGGTATTACGCTCCCGAGGATTTCAGGTAAGCGTTACAGCTGACAATCCACTTGGATCAGTCCGGGTTACATGCGCAGGACAACATAAGACGTGCAATAGATGTTATAGACTTCCCTAGTGGCCCTAGATGCGAGGCAGGGTTTCAACAGCCTAGATTTGGGGGTTCCTTAAACACACATTGGGTGCGTTTGTCTGTGGCCTGGAATTCGCACGAATGGTGCTGGCCCACTTCTAAATTCCTTCTACAAAATGTTTGATTAGCGAGCAACTCGCAACACGGGTGAAGATTAGATAGGGGAAGACACTAGGGGTGCCCGTTGTCACCGCTAATAGTCGTCCTGGCCATGGAACCGTTGGCGGCCCGAATTAGACAAGACAGACAGACCCTGGGGTGAAATATAAGTATGGGATACACAAGATCGTGTCATATGCGGATGATGTGCTGTTATTTATGAGGGATACGAAACCGACACAGTCGAGAGTGTAGTTGAGAATTGGGGACTTGGCAGAAGAGTCCGGGTTCTCTATTAGCTACACTAAACCCAAGGCACTTAATATAACTGATGACCCTGAGGACATAGGTAGTAGATACCCATTGGCCTGGGAATCTAGCGGGCTAGAATACGTGTATATAACTTTAATGAAGGAATATGAGGTACTGTATGGGGCAAATATAACCCCCCTATGCAGGCAATTAACGGAAGATCTTTGGTTCGATGTCATTTTATTGCCGTTCTTTTTTCGATTAATTTTTTGCCAACAGAAATCCATTGAAAAAACTCATCAAAATCTTTTTTTTAAATGCGGCGATTCCCCACTAAACCACCCATTTCCCTTTGTTGTGCCCCAACCCCTCTGCACTGCTTTCATACCCTTACCCACCCCCATATACATTTCAATCCATCAATCCCTTTAAAGAAACAGTCCGCAAAAGGACAGTATATGGGATCTCCATAAAAGGGATGCACAGTAGCTCGCATGGTTCACCCGAATAGCGGCAATAAAGATGATGTTTAGTGCCATGCTTGCTATACACAGTCCATTCTCTACCTATTGGGAACTCTGCCCCGATGTTAAAAACGTTGCAGGTGGAAATCCTGTCTTTCATTTGGCCCAAGAAAAGACCAAGGGTCCCTAGAGCGTCAGTGTTTTGGTTGCCTCTGATGAAGCGCGGGCTGGGAGTGCCCAAGGTAAAACGCTACGTGCTGGCAGCCCTACTGGCGCCAATGCTGTTCTGGTCAGGGTCTTAACTGGAGAAGGGCTTGAGTAAACTTGAGCAGGAGGTCACATCCATCCCATTGGGTACATAACAATTTGTTGGAAGTGAGGTTCGGGGAGCGGGATGACCGTTACTGGAGGGGACCAAGAACACCTTGCGGTATTGGGATCAAGCCTTACAGTGGAAGAAAACTCCTCTGCGTCTTGCACCTTACAGCCCGATGGGTTACAACAAGCACTTCTCTCTGGGTTGGAGCAATGCTTTCTGGGAGAGCTGAGGGGCTGGGGGGGGGTCGCGCTGATCTAAGACTGATGGATTTCTAGCGTGATCGAGATCCATTGCTTTTTGAGGACTGTAAGGATATATTTCATGTGGGAGAAGGAGAGAGATATACATATATACAGATAAGACATTGGATTTCCCAGAGGGCGTTGAAAGAGGCGGGCGTGAGGGCACCATTGGGAATAGAACTGCCTAGGCCAGAGGGCCTGAGGTCGAAGCGCAGCTTGCTGCTTTACTGCCTATTGGATAAGGCACAGCCAGATGACATGCTTCCATACATGGATTGGTGTGACAGGGACCTGGGGATAAACCTCTCAGAAGAAGAATGTGGACAGATCTGAACAGGGCCCACAAGGCATCTAAATGCATGTCGATTAAACAATCGGCTTATAAAATTTGCTATAGATGGTACCTGACCCTGCAAAGTATACATAGAATGAATCCACAGTTCTTACCTCTATGCTGGAGGAAATGTGGGTGCACGGGTGATCTGAACATATGTGGTGGAAGTGCCCTAAAGCCAAGTTCTTTTGAAAAGAAATACAGGGACTTATCAAAGAGATGTGGCATTTGCCAGATTCTACAGTGGTAGTCCTGTTTGGGGCAATTGCTAAGGGCATATATGCTGCTAGTGGAGCCATGGCGACGCTCATTACACCTCTATTGACTGCGGCCCGTATGGCGCTGGCCCAAGGTTGGAAAACGGAAGAGGGCCCGCAGCAGTGGTGGGTCGTCCTGGCTATGGAGAAGGTTTGCGCACTTGCTGCTCGGACCCATCAGAAATTTCTGAAAGTTTGGTTTGCCTTTTACGAATTTGTCAAAGATTGGGAGCAGCAATTCTGTAAACCAGGTTTGCTTAAAAGCTTCATCATATTGTAACTGTACTGGGAGATTGATGTAACGTACCAGGGTTTTTTATAACTGAGTTGACGTGCTTCATAGATCTGATGTTAAGCTAAACTTGTTCTTTGTTTGTTTGATGTTTGTTTTGGGGGTTGTTTGGTTTTTCACCTTTTGTTTAATATCAGATTTATCATCACTGAGGAACACAAGTTGACAGAGGGCTTTCTACTGCTTATTCTAAAATGTACATCTTTAACTTTGATTTCTGGAAACTAACGTTGTATTTACTGTTTCGAAAAGTGCTTGTGATGTTATAATAAAGGAAGGTGTTTAAAAAAAATTATAATAATTAAAACACAAAATATGCACACATGTTATTGGGTAAGGTGTTTGTTCTGCATATGCCACTTTGCACTATACCCAGAACTGGGGTATACGTGTCTTTTTACAAATGTAGACAGTTCTGTCCAAGTTTCTACATTGTTATTCAGTCCATACATGCTTCCATCCTTCCTCATCGTGGGGCGAGGGCAGGAGCCCCCCCAGCACCACCAGCCCAGCAGAGGAACCACGCGCCGAACCTGGAACTCGGACAGGGCCTGCCTGACCCTGTCCCCACACGGCGCCTGACTCGCCCATGCCGGGCGCAGCGCGGCGCGAAACTGAGGCTAAGCCTCAATTTCATCAGCTGGAACCGCCGGCAGGCGGATTACGCCGGCGGCCAGCTCGAAGGCCATTCTAAGGCCTGTTGGGTGCCTATTCGGAGCCACAAAAGCTAGGGGCCAGAAACTCTGCCCTTACCAATCCAGAGCCACCAGGAGCAGGAGCTCCTTCCATCTACTGCTGGAGCTGCTGACACCAGGTATGTCACGAGTCCCTAGCTGCAGCACGAGCGTGCATCTTGAAGGCAACACGTGGCAAATTATTTAGCAATATCCGCACTGCTCCAGCGTTGCCCAGTGCGGCCCTTCCTGCCAGGATCTGCCCCATTAATGCACTCTAAGTGCATCCAGACACCAATCGAAGCCCTGAGGTTCACACCATTTAAAGATGGCTGCCCGCCGCATCTTTAGCCCTCCATCCGGCCCTGCTACCCTGCAAACATCGTGATTGGCCCCTCTCCTCTATTGGGAGCCAACCACAAGCCAGTAGGCTCCGAACCGGCCCACCTCGAAGGCACTGTGCACTGTGCCTATCTCTAGCCTGTATACACCACCGAGCATAGGGCTAGATCCCCCGCCCATCTCCTTTGGGGTAACATACCGCCCCTTACTGCAACCTTTTTTCAACTGTTCCAGCCAGCAACCTGAACTGTTTCAAGCCTTCACTGAACCCTGTTCTCGCAGTACGCTATAACACAGACTACTGCTCACACTGGGTAGTGCCTTATGGTCGCTTAGAGACCACTATGACCACTTGTGTAGAGTCTTATGGTCGCTTAGAGACTACTGTGACATTGTGTAGTGCCTTATGGTCGCTTAGAGACCACTGTAACATTGTGTAGTGCCTTATGGTCGCTTAGAGACCACTGTAACATTGTGTAGTGCCTTATGGTCGCTTAGAGACCACTGTAACATTGTGTAGTGCCTTATGGTCGCGTAGAGACCACTGTGACCACTTGTGTTGTGCCTTATGGTCGCTTAGAGACTACTGTGACATCGTGTAGTGCCTTATGGTCGCTTAGAGACTACTATGACATTGTGTAAGTGCCTTATGGTCGCTTAGAGACTACTGTGACATCGTGTAGTGCCTTATGGTCGCTTAGAGACTACTGTGACATTGTGTAGTGCCTTATGGTCGCTTAGAGACCACTGTGACAACATTGTGTAGTGCCTTATGGTCGCTTAGAGACTACTGTGACATTGTGTAGTGCCTTATGGTCGCTTAGAGACTACTGTGACATTGTGTAAGTGCCTTATGGTCGCTCAGACACTACTGTGACATTGTGTAATGCCTTATGGTCGCCTAGATTACACTGCGTATTAGTACTGGGTATCAGCACTGTGCACTAGCACTTCTCCGATTCTCTGCGCTAGTACCCTCACTGCAGCACCATTGTGTACTAACATTGCGCACTAGCTTCTCTCTGACGATTTTGTGCGTCAGTTCCCTCTAAACTCAGAAATGATAACCTGGACCTTCCTCATTATGCTCCCATTCTGCCTGGTCCCCCATGACACCCCTTGTACAGGGTCACACTTTCGCTTACACCCCAACGGCCTCAGCAGACTAGCCTGCCCCAGACATTATCCCATACCCTGTCCCACCCCCTTCCTACCCAACATCAACCCCTTCCAGCCTACCTCCTCCATTGACTCTCATCGCATAGCAGACATCCCCAGCCCCCAAGAAGCATCACAAACTACTCCCATCGGCCAACCCACTATCACGAACCTTACTACCAGCAGATCCTATCCCTGCTCAGGATTATCGAGATTCACCCGACTCAGATCCAGAACACACACACCCGCATCCTTCCCCAATCTAGGCAACAAACAAAACATAACCTTTACCAAATCTGCCCCTCACTGCACACGCCCTACACCTCCGACAGACCAGATATCACACGGCCTGATCGCACCCTCCCCCCGCACCCACATCAAAAAATCATGCATCACCACCGAAATCATTAAAGGTGCACTCATCAATGCAAGATCTGTAGTCGCCCATGCCTTAGACATTGCCGACATTATCACCGTTAATGATCTCGACTTCATAGCTATTACAGAGACCTGGCTCCACCCAGCAGCTGGCCCCTCTCTATCACTTGCTATACCCAATGACTATACCATCTATCGTGCAGACAGACAAACAGCTAAAGGTGGTGGAGTAGCCGTTATTGCAAAAAGTTCCATCAACATTAGACACATACAAAACCAATCACTGACATCAGCGGAATTACTCACCCTCAAACTATCCACAACGCACACAAGCACTATCACCATCCACCTCATCTACAGACCGCCAGGCCCCATACTATCCTTTAATGACGACATAGCCCTTCTACTCTCTAACAATATCAAACCTAACTCTCGACTACTCATCCTAGGAGACTTTAATCTAGGTCTCAATGATGAGAAAGATGACAAAGCTCACACTATCGCCAACACTATTTCAGAATTAGGACTCACCCACCATATCGCACAACCCACACATAACAAAGGCCGCATCCTTGACTGGATAGCTGACCTCAATTGCAACACTACCATCCTCTCCAACACTCCATGCGCCTGGACCGATCACCACCTTATTACCTTCACCATCAACAAAGGCACTCAAATACCAGGGCCCTCCTCCAATGCCCCACCCACACTCACAAGAAACAACAAAAATATCACACTAGAGAAACTCCTCCCGTTACTCCAACCCATCATCGACTTCTCACCCACCATGACCAACCCTACTGAATTAGTAGATTTATACAACACAACTATCCTTAAGGCCATAAATACCATAGCACCACTCAAGCTTCGGAAAGCCAAACCACGAGCACACCTCAATTCCTGGTTCACCCCCAAACTAAAAACACTCCGCAAAGCCAAAAGACAAGCTGAATTAGCATGGAAACAGTCACCATCCACTATTAATAAGACATCCTACGCACTAGCATCGAACATCTATAAATCAGCCATCATCCAGTCTAAAAAAAACATGTACAATGAAAGAATCAGCAACGCCAAATCTAATACCAAAGAGCTCTTCAATATCCTGAGAGAACTCGAATCACCCTCCCCCATTCCAGACACCTGCAACAAAGACATCCACTGGTGCACGAACATCCAGGAAGCACTCCTAGGCAAAATTGCCACGCTACAAGCCAAAATCTTGACAAAGAAAGAAAGCCTCACCCTCTCCGATAACATCACCCCCTCTACACACACCCATACCACCCCCCAAAATGATGACAATAACCTCTTTGAGTTTTCCACCATAACCATTAAAGAGGTTGAAGAAATAATCCACTCTCTCAAACCGTCCAAATGCCAAGGCGACACTTGCCCAGCCCCTATCATTAAAGATGCTGCCAAACAACTTGCTCCCTTCATCACCTCCCTCATCAACGCATCTTTCACCTCCAACACAGTGCCCAACAACCTCAAGGACTCCTGGGTTCTTCCTTTACTCAAGAAGCCCACCCTTGACCCTAATGTCCCCACCAACTACAGACCCATAACGACTGTACCCTTCCTACTAAAAATCCTCGACAGAGCTGCCTATCTCCAGATACAGAACCACCTCGAGAAAAATAACTTACTAGGACTCAGACAATCAGGATTCCGCCCCAAACACGGCACTGAGACCGCCCTGATTGACCTTAAGACACAGATGGACAACATTAAAGACAATGGTAAACTAGCCCTCCTTCTCCTCCTTGATTTATCGGCCGCCTTCGACCTGGTCAACCACGACATCCTCTGCAAACATCTATCCTCAGCAGCCAAATTTTCAGATAACGCCAACGCATGGATCCATTCCTTCCTTAACAACAGATCCATGAGAGTCTTCGCACCCACAGCCTCTGCCATCCCAGCCCCAGTCACTTGCGGTGTCCCCCAGGGCTCCTGCGTCTCCCCCACTCTATACAATGTATTCACGAAACCCCTCTTTGACATACTGGACCGCTTGGGTGTCATCTACACCAACTACGCAGATGACACCCAAATACTGATCCCTTTAACAGGCGACTACTCCACCGACCTCACTGCTCTCAACAACATTTATTCCATTATCCAAGAATGGATGGCCAAGCATGGCCTATGCCTTAATGACGACAAGACCGAGCTTCTTCTCCTAGGTTCCCAACCCAGACTTAATAAACTCGACAAACTCTATCAAGCATTCACTATAGACGGCAATAACATCACCGTCTCTAACAGCGTCAAAACCCTAGGAATCTACCTCGACTCCTCCCTCACACTGACAAGACAGATCAATTCCATCTCATCAGCCACTGCTTACACTTGTAAACTTATCAATGCCAGCAGACCTTACCTCTCACCATCCAACTGCATCACCTTAGCCAGAGCGCTAGTCCTTTCCAAAGTTGACTACTGCAATGCGCTATACTTGGGAACCAGTCAGAAAAACATCAACAAACTACAAGTCATACAAAACAACGCCTTGCGAGCAGCCCTGAACATACCCAAACAAGAACACATCTCGGACGCCAGACGCACCTGCCATTGGCTATCCATACCACAAAGAATTGAATATAAAACCATCTCACTCACACACAAATGCCTAGCTAACCAAGCACCCAGATACCTATCCGACAACCTCAAGCACCACACCCCAGCGCGCCCTACCAGATCAGCTCAAACACACTGCTTAAATATCCCAAGATTTAAGCTCCAAAAAGCAGGTGGCTCCAGCTTCCCCGTGCTTGCCTCCAAACTTTGGAATTCACTTCCACTCGAGCTGAGATCAGAACCGTCCTTTCACAGATTTAGACACAACACCAAAACTTGGCTTCTATCCAAAGAAACTGCCTAGCCCTACCGCACTAGCATGCACCAAGACTGTAAATTTGTAAATATGTAATCGATTTGTACATTTCTGCTGCATTATTCTTGTTGTATTCATTATTCTTGTTGTATTCATCGCAAGCGCCTGGATGCCCTAGGGCCAGGCGGCGCTATACAAATAATAAACTAAACTATCAGGTCAGGCCGCCAATTAAAGCAGACAGATAACATTGTGTTTGAAAGAAATGATATCTGACATGCCTAAACTGGCAACATGCTCACAAAATCCATTACTAGCCTTCTGTCCAATTGCACATCTGCACCCTGCAGGGTGTCCACAGTGAGCTCTTGGAGAAATAAAGAATTGTGTAATTGTTAGTGGACTGATCTTTTAATGACATTGTGTTATTGGCAGGAGGACAATGCATCAGAGCAGAGCAATGACACAGGCCTTGGCAGCGAGCAGCTGAGTGAGACCAGATCCCCAGGTATGTGAGTTTGTTCTGTATAATGAGGAAAGAATTAACAAAACATACGCAAATAATTATGCTCCTTCTACAGTAGCTCAGTGATCCATCAGCATGTGTTTGCTGTTACTCCGTCTGATACTATATAAATGTTCTTTTTCTCCCCCAAGCATTCACCCTCACCATCAACACTTCATTATCATTTTTAATTGCTTGTTTTTTTTAAGGACGCTTTTTAGTTACTATTTCTTTTAGTGATCACTGGCACCACATGAGTCGTATGTCCTACATTTTGCATTCTCTTTCATTGTTATCAATTCTTTGTGACATACTGTGTTCTCATTCCACCTGACATACTGTTCAAAAGTACATTTCTTGCCCTTCATCCCAAACTTGCTAAAAGTCCCCTTTCCTCTACCTTTCTCAGGGTCCACACTAGTTCCAGTTGTTGCTCTCCCACTTCCAAACTCTTCAACTGTGTACTCTATTATTTCCTTTCTCTATCCAATTTCTTTATATCTCCACCTTTACCCCACAGACTATTGAGAAATCCCAACTTACTACCGCCCCCAAAATTCACCTGAATCCCCACTTTCTCTTCCCTTTTCTGACACATATCCAGTCTCTCCCATCCCAGTCTCCTCTTTCTACCCCTTTTTCAAACTTCAGCAGAATCACCTTTGCTCATTTTCCCTTTCTCTTCCCCGTCACATATATTTTCTTTTCTTCTTCCAAATTCTTCCAGTCTCTCATTCACATCTCCTCTAGAACCTCATAGCTCGTCCCAACATCTTTCATTCACCTCTCCTCCCCAACTCCTGCAGTTTCCGCACCCCAAAACACTCCTAGTCTCCCCACTTATCTAGATCCCCTTTGCCAAACATCCCTGAAACTCCACGTTCCATCGCTTTCGCCTGCCCTCTAATTACGTATGTCCCCCTACATATCTCCAGTTCCTTGTTCTTTCACCTTCACTCACTAATACACTTCCCTAATTTCTCCATCCCCTAAACTATAACAGCCTCCTTTCCATGCACCTTAAACCCTTTCAGAGTCCACTTTGGCTTTGCCTCAACCTAGTATATGCACATCTGTAGTTCTTGTTTTAGTACATACCAGGCTAGTGTGTGTTGGAACAGCGTACACAATATTTGTTTGCAAGCTTATATCAAATAAAAAGTTAGTTAATTAAAACATATCTACTATGTGAATCGGTAAACATGGGTTTCTAACCAGTAGATTAGAATCAAAAACAGATAGTGGCACTCTCTCAGCTGACCACCACATCTATCACAACTTCCTTTTAGAATGTACTCATCAATCTACTTCAGGCCTGTTCAAGGTCTGCCCCTACTCAGTCCATGACTGTCCCTGCTCAATCCATGATCTCTTCTATTGCATTCCAGATGCACCTCTTCTCTCTGCTGTGGTCCAAAAGCATGTACCTGGTTTCCGGTTGGTGGAGGACATTGGTCAAGAGGTCGTTTACGTCCTGCCATATGGAGGGGCCAAGGATGGCAGCTTTGGAAAGCTTTTCCAGGAACTAGATGTGCGCCTAGATGAGCTGGGTGTGTCCAGTTATGGCATATCTGATACAACTCTGGAAGAGGTACCACACTGACAGATTGCTTTTGATCCCAAATCTAAAAGCGCACAGATTTCAAAATAAAAATGCCATTGATACTATGTGCAGGTTTCTGCTGTCCATTAACCCATTCCCTTTATAAAATTCCTCAGACACACAGAGCAGGAGGAAGCACAAGTGTTTGGTGTCTGTGCACTTGAATCAAAAAGAAGTGACTGGGATCACATAAGACGATCACAGAAAATGTTGCTTTTAATGGTTTTTTACAGCCTTGGCTTTGGTAACTTTAAGGTACTGCAAGGATGCAGAAGGAGGAGACACACACACAGGTGACATGGTGATTGCTATAGACCTTTGAGTCAAGAACATAAAGAGAAAACCTAACTTTCCCCAACTCTAAAAGGGGTTTCCCTGCCTCAACTAAAACACTAAGGGTTCTGTCAGAATGTCTGTGTAAATCAATAGTCCACCGTCGTGTGTCAAAAACCCTACTTCTGTCCCTTACACTTAAAACTAAACTAGAGATAAAGTAGACCTTCTTGGTCAGAAGAATGACTCCCTTCTTCTGGACAGGGGGGGCTAGAAGTGTTTGTTTCCAGGTTCTCGTTGGCAGATACACTGCCTATCATCTAATAGGTTGTAGCAGAAAGTCTTTTCAACTATGGTTACCAGGAGAATTACTCCCTTCTTCAGAGTTTGATGCAACCAGGGGAATTACTCCCTTCCCCTAGTCTGTTTTCACTTGGTTGCACAGTTCAACCATACCAGGTGGAATGACTCTTCCACATTGGTAATACAGTTCAACAACAGCAGGGAGAATGACTCCCTCCCCCTGGTGTATGGTCAGAGGCTTAGACCAGGTAGGGCTTGAGCAGGCAAGGCCCACCCAAAATCTGTACATGCCCACTCAGCAGCGCTGTGTGTACATGTACAGAAGTTAATGTAACTGTGATGAGCCCAAGTACATTACCTTCAGGCCCCAGACAATCCTGGCTAAGCCTCTGTGTATATTTTAAAACACTCAGTTCTCAAATGTTACAAGGGTCCACGACCCCGGCTTCTCCTATTCTATGATTGGACTAGCTTGGTATCCCTCTCTACCAAGTACTGCAACGAAGAAGATGACTTGTTATTTTCTGATTTTGGGTCCTAGACCCTGGTTTCTCTCTCTTCCCCTTCGGTTTATCACACTTGGTTCACTCTCCTGGCAAGTATGACCATGAGGAGATACCTCGTTTCTTGATTTGGAACCCAGACCCTTCTCCGGTGGTCGGTGGCTTTCATTAGGGCACTGGGCAGAGGAAGTGTTCCTTTGATGCAAGACCCTCTTGTCGCCTGCCTCGCGTCCCTTCCTTGCCTCCTGGACTTTGCTGTACGTATCACTGGGATCAGGTAGCAACAGCGTTCCTTCTTCCTTGGTCCGTCACCTGCTTGGGTCTGTGTTCGGCTTCTCTGCTTCGCGTTCTCTACGCTCTCTCCAGACCATCCGTTCCACCTGGTCACGGTCACTCCACCACACTGCTTGTCAGGACTGGTGAAGATGTCGCTTCTAGCTCCACCTCCTCTGGACGCCACCAGTCCCCTTGGACTTGTCAGGCCGATCCGACTTGGACAGCAAGGAGCTACTCGCCCCTTTCGAATGCTGCAACCTGGATGTAGAGGACTTGCTACCTCTCCCCACCTCCGATGCTGCTTAGCGGGGGGTTCCGCCGCCGCCAGTCTGTGTTCTGAAGCCTTCTCCGCCCTCACCCAAGAAAGGCTCCCCCAGGCAGACCCCCACCTCCAAAGCCGGGTAAGTGCCCTCGTTCAGCCAAAAGATGAGGCACCGGTTACAGTCTTTCAAAGTCTTCTGCAAAATCCCCTGACCTATCTCGCAGGCATTGATCGAATGATGGGGGTACAGACAGTAGAGACAGTCCGTATGGCCATCCCCTTCAAAGACGTTCTTCTGGCTGCATATAGCACAAGGTCTAAACAGTGATTTTTTTCTGGCCCACAGATGACATACTGGCCGGATACGAAAAGCATGTGCAAAACACAAAGAGAAACACGAGGTGATCCCAACAGTTTGGAGCCGGTTGAAATCTGAAGGGAAGCAGCGAGCGGGGCTATTTATTTCAGACATCCTATTGGTGTAGCCTAAAGCACCCAAAAAGAACATCGATAGGACACTGAAGTGTCGAAGTTTTCCATAGGAAAACGCTAAGTTAAAGTTACTGAGGATTCCCAGCATGACCACGGGAAGTATTCACAGCATGTGAATCCATGAAAGATCCAATGCTGGAGAATATATATTATGCCTTTGTGCTACCGCACGGCATAGTTAAGGGTAAGACGAAGTCTATATGGCATTTCAGAAATAACTTTTCTTAATAACTTTGGAATGCTTGCATGAACAAATCTGAAAATATTCCAGAGTAATATTTCGAGGCAGCCCTCGGCAGGCAAAATATCATATTTCTGCATTAAGGCATTTAAAAGATATTTACTTTAATTGCGTTTTGAACAGCTTTTAACACAGGGTTTTCCCATAGTAAAAGAATCAGAATTTTTCGGCCCAAATGTCTCAAAATTGTCTTCTTCGATTTTCCTCCTTTTTTGCAGGCACCTAGATTTTAGCATGAATCAGGGCACTGAAAAAAGATTTAGAAAATTGACTTGGCCAATTTTTTATTTTTTTAGATATTACGGATTGAAAACGTATCTATATATGAAGCATGCACAGAATAAATGCGCATATTTCACACAATCTGCACACACAGCATATGAGTTTTACAGTTCGTACATTACACAACAGTTAGTACATTACAAAATGAACATCTAAAAACTCATATCAAATTCAAGTCTCAGTTGACTTTGATGTCAGTTTTAAGGTGATGGAATAAATGTACACTTGTCATATGAACTGTACACAGAGCGTATGAGTTTTATAGTTTATACATTACACAATGAACACCTAAAAACATACATCAAAGTAAAGTGACGGCTGACTTTGATGTCAGTTTTAAAGTGATGGAATAAAAGTATGCTTTCAATAGAAAAATGTACACTTTGGGAGGCATACAATACATGTGCAAAATGGAGGTACATTTTATATTAAAATCCTACACATACATTTGTGATATTAACTTTGTATACATAATCACTAATATGCTCCTATGACACACGCACGTAATACATACACGTACTTACTACACAACATGCAGACGTACAAATGCTCTCACCTGCACCCAGGACACATGCACCTACAACACGTGCACCTATGTACAACTAGAACACATGCTCCTACCACACACGATCCTACCACACATTCTAATGACTTGTTCATATGACACGCTGCTATAACATGCACTCCTACAACACACACACCTATAATACATGTTGTGATGACAAGCACGCGTACTAGTGAAGCGCCTACTATGCAACATGTGGATGTACGACACATGCTCTTACGACACATGTTCCAACCACACACACTCTTACGACATACACCCCTACAACACACGCTTCCATGACATGCAGCTACTACACGTGTGCCTATTACACACACACACACACACTCTGCTACGACACATTCTCCTTAACTGTAATTACACATTCTTAACTGTAACGCCATTTCTCCAGCGTTGGTATCTTTCATGGGTTCACTTGCGCCTGCAGGCAAACCTTGGTTCGGGTTCCCTCTACTTTGGAGGTTAAAATCTGAAGGGAAGCCGCGGGGGAAGGGCTATTTATATCAGACATCCTATTGGTGTAGCCTAAAGCAACCAAAAAGAACGTCGATAAGACACTGAAGTGTCAAAGTTTTCCATAGGAAAACGCTAAGTTAAAGTTACTGAGGTTTCCCAGCCTGATGACGGGAAATATTCGCAGTATGTGAATCCATGAAAGATACCAACGCTGGAGAAATGGAGTTACAGGTAAGAAACTACTCCCTTCTGGGTAAGGATCGCTTTGTCAGATACCCGTTTATTAGAGCCGCTCCAACTGGGCGGACAGCTTCCCAACTAGAGAAAAAAGTTTTCGAGGGGATTGGGTCCTCCGACGTATTCCATATCTATGACATGTAATCACCACAGCTGTGCTGATTACATGTCATAGATAGGGAATACGTTGTCGGACCATCCCATCGAAAGAACGTTACCAGGTAAGAAAGTAACTTGTTCATCTTGAGGAGGGGGCTGTGCTTTTTTACGAAAGCAGCTATTAAACAATACAATACAAGGACATAATTTAAATGTACTCCTATTTTAAATTAGCTTTTTAAATATTTTGTATTGTTAATTTCTAATAAACTCTTCCAGTATACATTTTAGCTGTAGTTATAACGTTCGACTTCTCTTATTGAGCAAAACCTATTTTCAAAATCTAAAATAACCATATCAATTATTTTATGGTAGTTTATTGTTCAAAGTTGGACGGTCTGTTACACTCCTATTGTTCACTTTCGAAACACCCCTATGAGCAAGGAGAAGGGGGCAACCAGCACCAGCAAGTGTTCCAGCCTGTTTTGCACAATGACAAAGAGTATTTTTGTAACACAAGAACGACCAAAGAACTTCATTTATGAGAAATATTTTTGTGGTAGATGGCAGAAGAATCACTCGGAATCTGAGGCGGTTAAAGGGTTTTATTGAAAATTCAATAGGCCCGGGGGCCATCCTTCTCGCTCTCATCTCCAAGAACCTCCCCCCTAACGTAGAGATCCTTCGCCCCAGCTAATATATAGTTATTGTGTTGCAACCACCAAAGATTTCACGTAGTGGACTGTTGGGGAGAATTCTCTTATAAGGCTTATTTCCCAAACCTAGTGAGTCCCCCAGAAGATTTGCTGGATTTTAGGGGTTCGTTTTTTTCTCCTGCTAAGAGTGAGACTCTTTTTATCCCACTCTTAGGCATGATTTGAGAATGTCCTTTGACTTTGTGTGTGTTTTATGGGCTATGGGGTCTTTTACTCCGTAGGACATCATCTGTTTTGGTATATGTGTTACACAGCACCCTCAGTGCAGTAACACATCGGTGTCATAGTGACTCCCAAACATAGACTCCATACCGTGGGACTGACTACTGTCTCCCAGGGCATGTAAAGTCACCATTGGCTTTATTAGTCCTAAATTGTGAACAGAACCAGTACAAACCACCATAGTGTGGAAGTACTGGAAGGGGTAATTGGATTGCCCCTGGGTCTGTTGTGCAAGGGGGCACTGTCCAGTCCCCCCTTGTCGAGTTTCTGGCTGGTGGCAGTGGTTATCACTCGAAATATTCCATCGGAATATTTCCTATGGGATTTTCCCATTCATTTTAAACGCACCACTTTTTGGTGCAATGTTAAAGATACCGCCGGTTTATTTATTTAATATTAATTTACTGGTTGGGTCTTTTCGCCAGAACTCGGTTTTAAAATGGCGTTTGTGTTCGCCTCAAACTCTAACCCAAGTCGAGCACTTTGTTCCACTATTTTGGCGGGCTTCTCCACAGACGCCCTCCAAATGGTGCCACTCTGTCTGGGATCCACAGGATGTGTGGCTCCCTGGACTGCGTTGCCTCTGCAACTCAAGTCACACTCTAGTCTGATTGGCCAAGTGGTGAGCCGCCCAGCTCACCACTTAGCATGTTTGAGTGACAGCTAGGCTGTTGAATGGGGGGGTTTTCTGCATAAAAGCAGGGCTTTGGGGACTGGAACTTCAGACGTCGCCACAGGACCTAAAGAATTCGAAGCGGGGAGAAGCTGAGCCATCTGCAACGACGACGCCACCGGTGGAGCCCTGCTGCAACGACCTCACCACTTTCCCGGCGACAAGAGAAGATCTTCTGCTGAACGAGTCTTCTTCCCTTTGAGCTGGTGGGACCAACCAGTTCACCATTCGCCTTCCAGGACGTCTCTTGGTCGAATCGCCCGTGCCAAGCACCTCGGCGGCCGGATAGCCAAGCTTCACCACTGTGACCGCGAATAAAAGGAACGCACCTTTTAACCAAGAACTCCGCGGCTGGTTTCATCCCTGTGCAGTGCAATGACTTCCAGTTTTCTTCCTCGACGAGATCTTCTCTTCCCCTGGTCGAATCCACAACTTGCACCCGCTGCCAGGAACAACTGCCACCGTTGGAGCTTCCTCACTTTTTAAGGTAGTGTGATCCGCCTGGCCTCCGTTTCAACGGCTTGCTAAAGGTGACCCTTAAATCCTTTGCTTTCCAAATGGGTTGGCCACAGACCTTCTAACTTTATCTTGCTACATCGTTCCTATCTCTTTTGAACATTTTTCGCAAAGTTGCATTTCAACTGTGTGATCTTGGGCACATTTCACCTTGCTCCATTTAAAGTGGGCCTGGCCTATGAACTTTGGCTCTGCAGTAGACCCTGCCTCACCAACTTGCTATGATCTTCTAAAAGTGTTGGTAACTGTTTTATTTCTATGCTCTGCCTTTTTCTCTCCCTCTAACCGAATTATTGGAGTGCCATCTAGGTTATGCGCTCACCTCTGTTTTGCAAATAAGTGGTGTTTTAAACTTGACTTGTTTAATAATTCTTAAGGGAGGTGTGTATACTGTGTGTTGATTGTGTTTGGACCTGCTTTGATATTAGTGCTAGTGTATTTACTTAGTGTGTGTGTTAAATAAATGATTATATACTTTTGATACCAAAGCTCTGGTCCGTGTTTGCTTGTTCTACTGTGTTTTTAGCCCTATTGTGTATACTCTATATACTGCCCTACTCATCTTGAGAGAGGTCTGACTGCTCAGCCACAGCTACCAGGTAAATCTGGGTGGTGCGGACTGCTACCAATTGGGTTTACTGCTTACTCCTGTAGTCTTAATCTTTTTACAGTGTTCCCTACGGGAACTGCACAGGATTCTGCCTAACATGGACTATGCCACGCCCATTCCCTCGACATGGGCCTGCCTCGAAACAACAAAGGCAGGCAGGGCAGACCATTTTCTGTGTTTATGCATCGTTTCCAGGTACGCCCTTGGTAAGTCCATTTTGTAGCCTTGTGTTTCCCCACAAGACAATTACTGGTGATCTAGTGTGTCTGTTAAATGGTGCAGGTGCTTGCTGCTATCACTCGGGAACACTGTGCGGACCTCTGCTGCGCTTCCCTCTCCCAGCTGGCTTGCCACGCTTGCCATGTGTTCATGGAAAACTGGTGCTTGTGTTGCTGGAGGTCTGGTGTTCATTCGCTCATATGCAGCTGCTGTAGGGCTCTTGCAAATGGCTTTCTCTTGCATTCCAACTATTTATATTCTGTTGTATGAATGCATTAATATCAATCAAAAAATAATGTATTATAGGAAAAATACAACTTAAGGGGGACAAGTGAGATGTGTTCAGCCGGTAAGATAGCTCAGCGGGTTGAGCACTTGTAGCTGCAATCTATGTATGAATGTTGCAGGTCGCAGGTTCAAATCCCGGCAAGGCCAACTCAGCCTTTCATCCTTCCGTGGTCAATAAATGATCACCAACTTCAGTTGGGATGACAATGATGTATGGAATATGCTTAAAAGTAAGCGCTATATAAATAACAAATCATTCTCATTAAAAGCGTGAAATGCTGTGTTTAGACAAAACTCTCATATGTGCACAGAAAAATTAAATCGAACCAACAGATTAACTCATAAGCATTTAACAGTTAAAATACATGAATGTGCCTTAATTGAATTCATTAAAATGACCAAGAGAATTTCAATCAGGAACACTACTTATAAATAGCGTCTACATGTATGTTTCTAAGCTGTGATCTGTTAGTTGTGAGGTCTTGTTCAAGCCGCGGTATGCCTCCTGCATTGTAAACCACCCGTTTTTCACATGAAAACAATTATATATCAATATTTCACTTGATCCAATGTCTTAACGTTTCTTTGCTGGTCATTGAGTAATGTGATTTAGTTGACTTATTTTCAGGTGAGATACTTGAATCAAACAGGTGATTAAAAAGTACGGGCACCTGCTCTTGGTCAATTTTATTAAGGCACATTTATGTAATTGAACTGCTTAGGATTTCATCTGTCGATTCTATTTTCCTGGGCACGTAGAGTGTTGTATGTGCACAGCACTTCACCCTTTAACACATCTCACCTATCCTGCTGAAGTTGTATTCTTCCTGTGATATTTTTTTTTGTTGATAATACAATGTGCATTAATGAATGTATAAAATAAAACGAAATAAGCTGTTATACTGTTATACTGCACACTTCTGATGTGTGGTTGTATATTTTGAGCTCCTGAAAGCACCCCTCTTTTAAGGTGTATCTCTAGCTTTCTTCTAACGGCATCCAGATGACGGGGTGTCTCTGAAACAAGAAAAAGAACTCTGGCAAATATCTTATATATAAGGCGTAGCAAGTATTATAGGTGGAACAGACTGGCACAAGGGGGTGACAGGAATCGGGGGCGCTCTCAACTGCCACCGTTTCGCCTTAGAGATGAGACTGGCACTAGATTTCTACCTTATAGCCCTCCCACCCCCCGGCTATGAGGGGTTCCCGCCCCCTCTCTACAAGGCCAGGTTATTGGTCTTGTTGCATAAAAGGGTTGTATGCTTGAAACAATACATACATAAATGCACACCAGTACACCTTTTAGTTTTTCACCACACTCATCCTAAAATTAAAATGTTTGCAACATTGAACCTTCCAGATTAGGATTAGAGGATAAAATGGCTGCAACATCACATTCCTTTCCCTGCACATAATTTTAGTCAAGTATCGGAATGATGGTGGCTGTGCATATGCTCTGCTCCCAAATGCACAAACGTCCTAAGAGACTCGACAATTTATGTATTTGATACAGTTGTGCGCAGTTTGGATGACTTCATTTTGGCAACATTTGAAATTTCTGATTAGATTTTAATGCATATATCAAATGTTGAATGTTGATAAAGTGGTGTTAAAGGTTTTTTGGTAAACCAAATAGCACAAAATAAAATATACGAAAACTGTTTTGTTGCAGGTACCTATTAATTTCAGCAGGGATCATGCAGAGTGTGTCGAGCGTTGTGGCCTTAATCCAGTATGTAGATGTGAGGGCTTTGTAAGGGGAACCCCTACAATGACTGATTTTGGTAACTGCAACATCATGGCTCTACAGAAGTGATATTTGAAACCTTTTATGCTGACCCACATAACCCCTTAAGTAAAAATAATTGTTGTTGAGCCCACCCTGAGTAAAATAGTGTTGCTGGGCCTCCCAGATCCAATATCTGCTTATATCACTGGCTGAGAATTTGGACTAACCCCAAAGCAAATCTTACCCAGTTTATCATCAAGGCAATGCTAGGTTGCAGTAGCACATTGTCGATTATCTGGATTCGGCATGTTAACACTGCCTTTTCGGATATTAATGCACAACAGTATTTTTGGTATCTTGTCAATAGAGCTGTGGTATCCCATTTAAGAGATCAGATAGTGTCCCACTTAAAGGACCAGCGTGAATAGAGACAACTGACAAAATCTTTCAATCAGAGGCATTCTGCCATATCCTCCAACACTATACAACAATATCTAATTTGGTCTAATCAGTTATATGATTGCTCCCTATTTATTTATTTTATTTTAGATTCATCTGTCCCTCAGAGCGATCACAGCTGTTTGGTCTGGTGGTTTGCAAGCAAGATCATTTTTATTTACTCTGTGGGGCTATAAAAGAGGTTGTTTACACTTTTTATTATTTTGCCCGTCATATGATCACATAACATGCTGTCATACTGGTTGCCCTACTAAAGAAATAAGGGGTTTGCTCAATGCAGGGTTTCCCTTTTTTTATTTATTAATGGTGGACTCCCAACTGGCTGGATGGACTATGTTGACTAGCCTCAAACATGCTGTGAAATGCAGAAGAAATGTACTATCACATTTGCAATAAAATGTGTTTGAAAGTTTTTTTTATTTATTGATTGCATGTTTTTATGTATTACATACATGCTGCATTGTTCGTAATATTTGAAATGGCTTCATGGATGTTTTTAGCCAGATAAACTGGTTATTGACAGACTGGCTTATATTTTCTACTGAACCCTCTTTTTGAAGAGTCTTGTTCCCCCGGCACCCTTTTGGGCCCTGCTAAGGAGACCAGACCTACAGTTTGAAGACCACTTATCTACACTAAGCTCATTATTTTATGTGCAAACTATTGATTCTAATACTGTGCAACTGTCCATTTCCAAATGGAAGTTTTATATCTTTATATGGTAGTCAAGAACCATGGAGCCTTATTCTCATTTGATTTTACAAGTAATATGCTGGATATCTAAGTATAGATGATTCCAAATGGATTGTGTCCTCCAACGTATTCCACATCTTTGACATGTAATGTACACAGCTGTGTACTTCGAAAACTTTTTCAGCAGAGGGTGTCCTGCTTCGATGGTGTCTGGTCGATGTGCCTCGAAGGCCTCTGTCAAGGGCGACGTCACTGGATGTTATAAATAGGACGCACATCGCCCGTAGCCTCAGTTCGTTTTTGTCTGCAAACGTGTTTACTTCGAAGACTCGGTGCGCCTCGTGTATTACTCATGAATATCTGGCTTCAAGACTTGTCGGGACTGCAAGTCGAAGATGTCGATTGCTGACCCACAATGCATTTGTTTGTGGTGTTTGGGTGAGAGTCACGACACCGACGACTGTTCCAAATGCCAGTCGCTGGCTGCTAAGGCCTTGCGGGAGCGTAAGGGAAAGCTTCAGGTAGGCAGGGGTTCTAAACCCAGTAAGTCCCGTAAATCTAAGTCCAAGGGGAAGGGATGTCCACCGACGATAGGAGGGGCGACTCTCGTCGTCGGAAGGAGGCCCGGGGGGGGTCTCGGTCCCGGAGTGGTTCCCGCCATTCGTCGTCCTCGTCTCTGCATTCTAGGAAGCGCCGTCACCGGTCGCCTTCCCTGTCCTCGGAGGATGGAGCTGTGAGGAAAGTGGCTGCCTTCAGGGACCAGATGTTGGCGATTTTCTAATCGCAGGGCACAGTTCCGTCCGCGCCTTCTGATGAAGCCGGCAAGGAACGGTCTCGTTCCGTGGCTCGTGCGCCTTCGGGCTTGGGTACTCGGCACGATCCTCATTGGGAACCTTCGCGGTCCCGTTGGGAAAAGGCTCAGGAGGGTCACAAGAGACGTGCTTCCAGTCTCTTTCCCTGTTCCCAGCGAGACCGCAGTAACCTGCTAAGGGCTCGAGGTCGTGTCCATCGGATACGGACATCGAAGCTTTGCCTTCGTACTAGCCGTCAACGCCTCCGTTGGCTTTTGGCCGGGATTTGCCATCGGAGGTCCCTGGTGCGGTGGATCCTCCAAGGAAGGCTACTTCCAAGTCTGTAAGGACTGTTAAGGACTCCAGACCCTCGGCTGTCCCGAGACAGGACTTTTACCTCCCTCTGGCTGACATCTATGAGGAGGAGGAGAGGTCAGATTTAGATTTTGACCCTGTTGAGCCTGATGTGGCTCCTGTCTTTTCAGGGGATAGTCAATTGGAAGTGTTAAGGCAATCTCTTCATGATGCCAGTGGCTTAGATACTTCTCCTGAAGCAGAGTCTGGCGGGCCTCAGCCTGGGGCTCATGCTGAGTTGTTCTACAGGAGACTGATGGCTAGAGTCATGGAATATCTTGGTTGGTCAACTCCTCCTGAAGCTTTTGTTCAGGATGACTTGATGGATATTCTGGATCAAGGTCCGTCCTCTGACCTGGTGTTACCTTTTCATTTGACCTTGCAGGGAGGCGGCTGCTTGGCAGACCCCGGAATCTCTTGCGGCAGTTAACAAATCGTTAACTAAGAAATACTGCCCTTCCGGTAGCGATCCCAGCTACCTTTCATCTCACCCCACTTCCGAGAGTTTGGAGGTTCAGGCGGCTACGGCCACCTCGAGGCAGGCAGCGTACCTTACCATCCCTCCTGATAGGAACGACAAACGCTTCGACGGTTGGGCACGCAAGGTGTTTTCTGCGGCGAGTATGGCCCTGAAATCGGCCAACTCCACTTGTGCCATGGCAAGATTTTCACACAGTCTGTGAAATTGTGTTACTCTTGCGCCTGAGCATATTCCCGAGGGGGAAGAAAGGGAGGGGTTCCTTGCTCTCGTGCAAGATGTGTGAATCCCTTCAGTCGGGTTTGGACACGGCTGACGGTGTTAGCCGGTCCATTTCTGCGAGCACCGTTATACGCAGATTTGCGTGGTTGCGGAAGTCTAGTTTTGCCCCGGATGTGGAAGCCCGTCTTTTGAACATGCCCTTTGATGGCACGCATTTGTTTAGCAGCAAGGCTGATGAGAGCCTTGAGAGGTTGCAGACCTCAAAAGCTGGGGCAAAATCTTAAAGCGCAGCTGTGTCAACCTCCGCCTTTTCATCCTAGGGGACAGTAGTGGCGGAGAGGTTCTTTTTTTGTTACTTCTTCTCCTTTGGTAGAACGAGAGAGCCGCCAGTCAAAGGGGTCAGCGTAAACATACCTGTGGTGGTCGGGGAAATAGAGGTGCCAAAGCCGCTCAGGCAGCTGCCTCTTTGCCTCCAGGTGCTGCCGCAGCCACTCCAAAACAGTCATGAGGCCATGTCCCATGGTTCGCCGGTTGGGGCCAGACTGTCTCAGCATCGAAGAATGGCAAGCTATTACTTCAGATGCATGGATTCTGGATACAATAGCCCACGGCTACTGCCTTCACTTCCAACAGCGGCCTCACGACAATCTACCGGGAAATTTCTCTTTGAAGCTTCCAGATTCGCTCCTTGTACAGGAAATCTTGACCCTGCTAGAGAAAGGCGCTAAAGATCTGGTGCCTGTAGCGGAGAGGAACAAGGGATGGTATTCCCCATATTTTTTGATTTCAAAGAAAGACTGGGGATTTGAGACCCATCCTGGATTTGCGCTGGTTGAACAAACTTCTGAGGAAGGACAAGTTCAAGATGGTCACTCTTTCTCAAGTCCTCCAGGTCCTTCAACTTCAGGATTGGTTGGTGTCTCTGGACCTACAGGATGCTTACTTTCATGTGCCGATTCATCCCAAGCACAGGAAGTACCTGAGGTTTGCGGCTGGCAGCTTGCACTTTCAGATTCGGGTCCTGCCATTCGGATTGACCTCCGCCCCAAAGGTCTTCACCAAGCTAATGGTGGTGGTGGCAGCGTATCTCAGGCGAAGGGGATTCACGCCTAGCCCTACCTGGACGACTGGCTGATTCGTGCGTGTTCCCCCGAGCAAGCAGTGGGTCACCTCAGTCTCACCTGCCGCTCCCTCCACAAGCTGGGCTTCTCCCTCAATTTCAAGAAGACGCATCTGACACCTTCCTCACAGCTCCAGTACATCGGGCCTGTGTTGGACACATCCTTGGGGAAGTGCTCGCCTCCCAAGGTAAGGGCTCATCACATTGTGCAGATGGTGGACAAGTTTCAACATGCCCAGAGTCTCCCGGCATTCGAATTCTTAAGGTTGCTCGGCCTCATGGTATCCTGCATTTTTCTGGTGCCAGAGGCCAGGCTGAGTATGAGATCCCTGCAATGGGTCCTCAAGATGCAGTGGTCACAGTTCTCAGGCAAGATGTCGGATCCCGTTCAGATTCCAATTTCGGTCTCCCAGGTTCTTCTGTGGTGGGCCAACAAGGGGAACCTGATGAAGGGGGAGCCGTTTTGGCAACCGTGGCCGGAGGTGACTGTAGTGACGGACGCTTCCCTCACGGGTTGGGGAGCTCATGCCGAAGACTTGACCGCCAGCAGTCGTTGGTCTCCGTCAGAGTCCAAACTCCACATCAACCTGTTAGAGCTGAGGGCCATCAGGCTGGCCCTGAAGGCTTTTCTGCCGTCTGTGCGGGGGAAGAGTGTCCTGATCATGACGGACAACACAGTGGCCATGCATTACCTCAACAAAAAAGGATGGTAGGGTCACTCCCGTTGTGCAGAGAGGCACTGCAGCTCTGGTTCAGGGCAATCCAGCAGGACATTTCGCTCTCTGCAGGTCATCTGGCCGGAAGGGACAATGGAACGGCAGACGCTCTGAGCAGGCAGAGCACGATCTCTCACGAGTGGGAGTTGGCTCAGGAAGTCCTTCAGGAGATCTTCACCCTTTGGGGAACCCCACAAGTGGATCTGTTCGACACCAGTGCCAACCGGAAGTGCGAGAGATTCTGCTCGAGGGAATTTCCCCCGAGAGGATCCTTAGGAGATGCATTCGTAGTGGATTGGTCATTCCCACTGCTGTACGCGTTTCCTCCAGTCCTTGTCATTCCTCAAGTGTTAAGGAGGTAACGGAGGTTCGGATCCAACATGACCATCATTGCTCAGGAATGGGCCAGGAGGCCGTGGTACCTGGACCTTCTAGAAATGTCATCTGCCCTCCACTCCGTCTTCCCTACCGAGAGGATCTGCTCTCGCGCGACAGGGGTTGGGGGGTGGTCAGGATCTCCATCCAGAGGTGAGGACATTCAACCTTCATGCTTGGTATTTGAAAGGTTGAGGTATAAGGATTGGGACCTCCCGGATGATGTGATGGAGGTGTTGCTTTCGGCCAGGAGGCCAGCAACTAAATCCCTGTACCGTTGCCGTTGGCTTAAGTTTTAAGACTGGTGCAGAGGGCAAAATGTTGATCCTTTTCAGTGTTCCATTTCTGTGGTTTTGTCTTTCTTGCAGACCCCTGTGGGCCAAAGAAAGCAAGTGGGTAGAATTAAGTGTTACCTGGCGGCGCCTTCTATCTTCAAGCGCTCATCTGAAGAATGTTCTTACTTTAAAATTCCTTTGAATTCCCAATTTCTTAAAGGGCTCACTAATGTGTTCCCGCCGTCCCCTTTCCAAGTTTGGTTTGGGATCTGAATTTGGTTTTGAAATTCCTGATGGGTGCTCCGTTTGAACCTTTGCACTCTTGTCCTTTGAGATTGTCTTTCAAGACTGTGTTCTTGGTTGCGGTTACTTCTGCTCGCAGAGTGAGTGAATTGCAGGCACTTTCATCTAAGCCGCCCTTTACTGTGTTCCACAAGGATAGGGTTATACTGAGGGTACGTCCTTCCTTTCTACCTAAGGTAGTGTCTGAATTTCATTTAAGCCAGAAAGGGGTTCTTCCGTCTTTCTATCCTCCTCCTCATCCTGGTAAGGAAGAGGAGCGACTCCATAGGTTGTACCCTAGGAGAGCTATGAGCTTTTATATTTCTCGGATGTCCATGGTCAGAGTGGACGATCAACTCTTTGTGGGATATGCTGGACACCGATTGGTCCAGGCTGTTACCAAACAGACCCTGTCCAGGTGGATTATCCTCACCATTACTGAATGTTACAGATTGGCGGGTAAGTACCCTCCTGAAGGGTTGCGAGCTCATTCCACTAGGGGCGTGGCTACTTTCACAGCCCTACAACGGGGAGTTCCTATTAGGAATATTTGTGATGCAGCCACATGGGCTTCTATCCACACCTTTGTTAAACATTATTCCCTGGATACGCGGCATGGTCAAGACATGGCCTTTGGTAAGGTTGTTCTTTATTCCGCCATCTGATTGGGTACTCTAAATTCTTTCCCCTCCTCCATTTTCTGGTACTGCTTTGGGAGTCTGTCAAAGATGTGGAATACGTTAGAGGACACAATACATTTGAAGAACAAGTTACTTAGCAACTGGTAACCTTCTTTCGATTGGATATTCCTCCAACGTATTCCACATCGCCCTCCCAGCCTGCCCCTCTGGAGAATTTCCTATGCGATTGCAGCTTACGTTTCCACAAGGCTATGTGCAGTCAAGCAGGCATTGGATATGTGCATGTCACACATTTCGGAGGAAAAAACATAAACTGAGGCTACGGGTGCCGTGCGTGCTATTTATAACATCTGGGGACGTCGCCCTCGACTGAGGCCTTCGAGAGACATCGATCAGACACCATTGACGCAGAACGCCCTCTGCCGAAAAAGTTTCCGAAGTAAACATGTGTGGACATTACATGTCAAAGATGTGAAATACTTTGGAGGAACACCCAATCGAAAGAGCGTTACCAGTTGGTAAGTAACTTGTTCTTCTTGCAAATGGGTAAGTGGCACAACAGCAATTTGCTGGGACAGAATTACTTTTATAGTCTTGCTTTTGCTAACTCTGTTGGTCCTGCCTTAATCTACCACTGTGTGAGTGTGCTTGAGTGTACAGAGTTTTGATCGCCACCTAGGATTGGAAAGCTGCAAACGTTTAATGGTGCACAGTGGTGAATTGGTGGACAGGGTTACACCTGTGCGTATGTGTCTGTAAGTAGGCAGACCATGGGATTTTGAGAATATTCATCTTGGAACTTACCTGAAAGATTGGAGAGAGGACCATGACTCTGCAGTCCCGGCAGCCCATATCCTTATGAGGATGCATCTGCCTCTCCTGCTGGAAGAGTCCTTTATTTAAAGCTCTCCTGCATCCCCGTGGTGTTGCTGGCTGGAACTCAACACCTATGATGCTCTTCTGGAAGCCTTCCTGACCTTTTAACATTTGTTGGACCTAAAGTGGAAACCTGGCTGCTGCATGGCTGGTCCCTGAGGGTCTGATGCTCCTCAGTCTCATCTCTGCTCCTTCATGGGACATCTTGGGTTGCCTCCTTCAGATGCTGATCTTCTCAGGACCATTCCTGCTGCTTTGGCCAACTCTGTCGCCACCTAAACTGCCTCTGACCTACTTTCCGAGTCTCTTTGGTGCACCTCTGCTGCATTTGTTGCTTGTGATGAATCCTGAGGAGTCCTCATGAAGATTCTACCGAATGTCTCCTCCAAGGGTGGCCAGGGAAAGGCAGATGCTTTCTGATCCTGACCTTGGGGTGGTGTTCTGCGGGTGGATCACCTAGGAGGAGAAAGGGCTCAGGGGAATAAGAGGACTCAGTTGGGTGAGACACAGTAAAGTACTTAATGGTTTATTGTCAGAACATTTTTTTAGCTCCCCAAGTGGAACATATATCTTTTTTTTGGTTTAAACTTTTACTTGTGTTTGGCAGAAAAAAACATACATTGACAATATTATGAAATATTCTTGCGCTGGGTTACAGCAACATACACAGTAGTCCAACTTCCATTTGGAATATATTGCAGTTTATTCCCTGCACCCGTAGCGTGAATTATCCCTCTTTGAGCTACAGTCTTCAACAATAACATTCTGGCTCAGCTCTCTAGGTTGTTTTACAAAACTCACACCATTTGTCCCCAGGCCTAGACATACTCTGCAAGGTAGATATATATAGTTCCTCACAATGCTGCCCAGATCAAGTCGGAGAACCAGTCTTGCTGCGTTGGTGGATTGGCCTTTGTCCAGTGTAATAATATACCATGTTTCTCCAGCATGGGGTCTGGCATGGATTCCCATGCTCCTGAATATTGCCCGTTGTCAGGCTGGGAATCCTCGGTAAAAGAAAAAAACAGTTTCACTTTCACTTAAAACAGTATTTCCCCTTTCCACCAATCACTGACCTCTGAATACTGCCCCCATCCAATGACGTCCTCTCCCTAAGACCCTCCTCTGGCAGCCATCTTCAGATTTTTACCGCACGCTTCAGTATTGGGAGTCCTTGAGTTTGCTCTGCAAGCTACTTCTGTGTTCTTCTCGACAGAAAAAGGTTCTATTTTTGTTCCAAAAGAGCCCGTTTGCTCTTTTCTCCATCTGTCGACAGCGGGGATCCATTGTCGGTGAATTTCAGCGCCCCTCAAGGGCAAAGATCGCTGAAGTTCCCAGAAGGCCATTGGGCCACTTCACGCCCTCCGACCATGACGGAGGAGGAGGAGGCACGGTCTCTGTACAAGCCCTGCACCAAGTGCGGGCTACGGAATGTGTTTGTGGAATACAAGCACCTACAATGCCTCTACTGCCTGCACCCTGACCATAAGGAGGTGGAGTGTGAGATATGCCTCGGGTTCTCCAAGAAGACGATGGACAGGCACAATAGACTGGCAGCGTGGCTTAACGCTAAGGACTCTGCCCCGTACCCCGAGCAGGGTCATGCAGCTCCTCCTCAAAAAGGAAATCTATCCCGGCTAAACTGCAGGACATGTCAGAGAGGCCGCGGACGGAAGAGAAGAAGGCCGAGCTGCCCAAGCAGGCACAATCGGCACAGGCAAAGACCTCATCGACGATAGAGTTGGTGGCTGCTGCTCTCACGACGGCTAAGGGAGCTGACCCTGTGAAGGTAGCCCCCGTAGCACAGAAAGTAGCCTTGTCCGCTAGGCTCGACATCCGGCGCAGTGACTTTGGAAAAGTCTGCTGCCACGCCAGAAGGGGGGAACCTGGCTCAGGCCCCGATTCAAGCCCCAGAGGGGGTTAGAGGGGGAGGCGAGGAGGCCCCGAAACAGCCCTCCCAGGCCGTGGCACAAGCCATGGAGGTCTTGTCCACAGACAACGAGGACCAGGAGTCCTTGCACACGGTCCATGCAGATGTTCAAGTGGAGGATGATGACGGTGACTGAGACGATGACGTGGGGCCTAGTTTTTCTGATCCCGCCAGCCCTGCCCAGGGATGTGTCTCTGGACATTGTGTCGACCCTTCACGCCTTTGTGTCCGAGATCCAAAAGAGCTTTCCACCGGGCCTGGTTCCAGTGGTACTCCAGTACCCCGTTCAGCCTCCCACTTCAAGGGCTACCCATTGTTTTTCTGCCTTCTACTACAGGTGATCCATCAAGACGCGAAGCTGGGCGGCCCTATACTATTCGAACAGGTCAGGGTATCCCATGCCTCCCTTGTATTTTGGGAGAATCAAGGTTGCGTAGGAGACTCTGGGTTTCTGGTCTGCCCACAAGTAAGACAGGAGGGAACGCTTGACCTTTGTGTGGAAGGCTCCTGTGAAGGTCAGTATGTTCATTTTGATTGACGAGTACCTTGCGGCCCAGGAAAGCCACAATTTAGACCACCTCTCCATGGATGCTTTATTGTTTATTTATTTTATTTATTACATTTGATTATACGCCCAAACCCGAGGGTATCACAGCGTAGGTTACAAGGTTACAATACAATTTTCAGGTTACAAGGGACACAAGTTCAGGTGAGAATAGAAAACATTGACACACATGCAAGTCAAACATTGAAAATGGGGAGCGTATGGGTTTACAATGGTTACAAGTTAGGGTGGTGGCGCCTGTGCTGGGGAAGAGCAATTGGGAGCTAAACAGGTTCGAATTTATTGCATAACCAGGTTTTTGGTAGTTTCTTGAAGTGGGTCTGGGGGGCTCTTTGCTTATTTTCAGTGGGAGTGAGTTCCAAATTCTAGGACCTGCTGCAGGAAAGCTGCAACCTCTTATCCTTGAGCTCTTGAAGTGGGGGGTGAGTAGGTGAGTGCTGAAGTTGGATCTTAGACATCTGACTGTAGTTTTACGAGTGAGGCATTGATTCAGATAGGTAGGGGTATTTTGGGTGATGCATTTATTTGTGATGGTGAGCGCTTTGTGTAGTATTCTGGCTTGTATGGGTATCCAGTGTACCTCTCTCCTAGTCTGTGAAATGTAGTCCCTTTTTTGGATTCCAAGCGCTGCTGTTAAGACTTTATTTTGTTGCAATTTGCCAAAATAATTTTTTGTTGTGCCTAGCAGGAGTATATTACAATAGTCTAACCTAGACAGAATAAGGGCTCTTGCTAGGGCGATGCAATTTTGCAGAGTGACATGCTTGATCATGGTGAGGTTTGAGTCTAGGTACACACCTAGCGTTTTGACTTGGTTTGATATAGTAATGGGAGTACCATCTATGATGATAGATGTGTAGTCCGGGTGTAACTTTTTCAGTTGCGCTGGGGAACCTACAATGAGGATCTCAGTCTTTTCGCCATTAAGGCTTAGACTATTTGTTGCCATCCAATTTTGAATGAGAGAGTAGATTTTATTTGAGGATGGAATACTGCTCTAGGTTGCCAGTGATTGGGATGAGTATCTGTGTATCATCCGTAAAGTTGGTGTACATTACCCCCATGACGTCTAATACTGCAAAGAGACGTTTTGTGTAAGCATTGTAAAGTGTAGGGGAGAGGCACGATCCTCGAGGTACACCCAGAGGTACTGGGATAGGGTCAGCCACCTCCTCTCCAATGGCTAGAAGTACGATCTGATGAAAAGGATTTAACCCACATGATTGCTTTGTTTGAGAAGTGATCGTTTTTTGATAGTACTAGGCATAGTTTGTTGTCCACCAAATCGAACGCAGCGGACAAATCTAGAAGTAGGAGGAAGCATAGATTTCCTGAGGCTCTGATAGCATCCAACTGTTTTTTTTAGATCTAGTAGTGCTGTCTCAGTGCTGTGTTTGGGGCGAAAGCCAGATTGTCTATCGCCTAGCAGGTGATTGTTTTCTAGATGTGCTTGAACTTGGGTGTATGCATTTTTATCGATTATTTTAAGCGGGAAGGGAACCGTGGTGATGGGCCTATAGTAGGTGGGGGTCAAGTGTGGTTTTTTTCAGCAGAGGAGTGACCCACGCTTCTTTGATATCTGCAGGGATGGAATTCGTACTAAAAGATGCATTTATGAAATTGATGATGATAGGTGCTAGAGTGGGAGCACAGATCTTGACTAGTTTGGCGGGAAAGCTGTCTCCTTTGCAATTAGATGGTTTGAGGGAGGCAATAGTCTTTAGTACATGTTCTTGGGTAACCAGGATGAAGTTGAACTGGGATGCTATGTCTATATTGTCAGTAAAATGATTAGTGGGGGCCTCTGAAGGGGGAGACAATAGTTTTCTTTTAGTTGTGAGTTTGTCTTGGAGGGAGTTGATTTTGGAGGCTAGGGCGCTCTGGATGGTGGTGCACCATGATTTGCTGGCAATTGCGGGGCTAGGTGGTAGGATAGGTGTTTCCAATTCTCTGAGAATTGAAAACAGCTCTTTGCTGTTGGAGGCAGCATTAGTGATGTGTGAATTCAAGGTGTTGGCTTTGTGGGTGATGACTGCGAGTTTCTATTTTTTTGTGGTTGTCTGGAGTTCATTTTTCAACTCAGTGGATTTTTTTTTCTAGTTAGGTGTTCTAGTGCTCTTGTGTTTCTCCTGAGATCAATAAGTCAGTCATTAATCCAGGAGTTACTTCGTTTAACAGATCTGGCCAATTTGGGCTTGCGTGGCGATACTTCATCAATAGCCGATTTAAAGCAGGTGTGGTAGAGAAGGGAGATACTGTCAGGGTTGGTGTCCATTATGGGCTGTGCTTCAAATAGTTTGGAGAGGACGGGGGTCAGGTTTTCTGGTGTGACCTTGCGTTTATTTCTAGCCATGGCGTGATTGGATGGGGGCGTGGGTGAATCGTGGGCTTTCGTAATATGTGCATTAAATCGAACTAGAAAGTGATAAGACCAGGAGATCTCTGTAATGTCCTCAAGGGATAGATTGATATTAAAGGAGATAATTCAATCTAGGATTCTGCCTTTAGCATGAGTGAGTGCGTTGACTATTTGGGAAAACTATATTTGATTGCCGTAATTTGCATCAAACAGGCTGGCCAAATTCTTCGTGATTTCCACCCCCAGATACCTTAAACTTGTGGTCTGCAGTTGGAAACCCCATTCCTCTACTAGGTGTTCTGGGAAAGTTGCATCCGGCTGGAGCGTTAATGCAATAGTTTTGGTCAGGTTTGCTTGGAATCATGAAAGCGCGCCATATTCCCTCAGGGATGCAAATAGGGCTGGCACAGATTCTGATGGCTGGGAGATGTACGCTAAGATGTCGTCCGCAAAGAGGGATAATTTGTATTCTCTCCCCCTCACCCCTCCTTCTTAATCTGTGAATTCTTGGGTCTGTTCTAATTGTCTAAGAGAAGGGTTCAACCACAAGGGTTTACAAAAGAGGGGGTAGGGGACAGCCCTGTCATGTACCTTGTCTCATGCTAAGGAGCTCTGATTCTACTCCATTAACCAGAACATTGGCTGTGGCATCGCGATATAGTGCTGATGCACCTGATATCCACGTGGCACCCAACCCTACCCATCTAATGACTGCACGCAGGAAGGGCCATTCGACACAGTCAAATGCTTGCTCCGCATTGATTGACATTAGTATGGGGCAGTCATCAACAGGGGTGTTGCTAGGTCTGGAAAAGATCCGGGGCTACGCTAATCTTGGGATTGTCAGGACTGGGGGTAGTTGTTACGCTCACATGGTATCCACGGGGACGCCACCCAGCCCTGGTTGGATGATTTGCACCCTCAAACCCTCTCCCGGTCTCTTCGTAAGGCATCTAGTTAAAGATGGGTCTGCAATATAGCAGAGCTGGATTCAATACCAGATGGTCTTTGCTTTCCCACCTCCCTTGGCCTCAACTCCTTCCTCCCCCTTGGGCCTTCTCCTCACCTTAATATTGTAAAAGGTGGATTCTCCGTCCTGCTCCTCGCGGCAGGGGTGCTTAGATGTGGGGGGCGAGCAGCGACCAAGTTAGTTCACTGGTGCAAGCGCCCCTGTGGGAATCCAGGCCTGCTGCGACTCCGTAGGTTTGCTGCTTTACTGTCTTTATATGCAGTTCTTATGTTCCTCTTAGTTCGAATAATAATGTCTTGCTTCTTTCCTTTTCGGTATAGAAAGGTATTTTGGTGTTGTCATGCAGTTTGAAGATGAGCATGGGCCGGTAGGCGAAAGCGCGGTGTGCGCGATGCTGTCCGTTGAGTAATGCGCGATGCGTGGCGCTGTTTCGCCTTTTATATTGCTAACGTGTCTTTTCTCTCCTTGCAGGTAGCGATGTTCCTCGCCAGCGCCGTAATGTTCCAGCAATGATACTGACCATGAGATGACTACCCAGGTAAGAATTGTGTAGCTTTCTTAATTCGGGAGGAAACGTGAGTAAACGCTTACTAATGCTGTCTTTCTTTCTCCTCTTTACAGGTTATGGTATTCCAGGATTCATGCGGTGCCGGATGATGGAGTTCGTACCTTCAGGTGAGTGGAACTGAAGTCGCCGATGGATTGAAGACAGGATACTGTTCCAGATAAGTTTCGTAGTGTTCTTTCTCTCTCTGCATGTCCTTGGTTTCAGGTAAACTGGCATCAAAGAACTGGACACGGTGAGCGTTACGCTGCCCACAGCAGAATAACACAAAGCATGTTCTGCTGTTTGGGTGTGGTTTAAATAGTCTCAGGTAAAGTAGTCCAGGTAAAATAGTCCCAGGCCTGCCAAACCCAAAGTAGTCCAGGTAAAGTAGTCCCAGGCCTGCCACACCCAAAAGACTAGACCGCATAGTTCAGTTCCTTGTAACTGAGCTATGTGTGTGCCTCCATGTTGGCTTAACCCCCCCCCCCCCCAAGTTAAATAGTCCCAAGTAAATAGTCCCATTCTAATGTTTGTCTTCATGATGGTTATGAGCCTGGCACCAAGGGCACCAGGACTGACTTCAAGAGAGTCTTGGATGAGGTTTTAAGGCCTTTGACCTGGCCCTAACTCGAAGGCCGACTTGCCAGTGAAGGCCAGGGGCAAGGGTCATGACAGTAGTTAGCCTTTTTGGTTTTAACCCGTGAGCTTCTATCCGGGCCTACAACCAAAAGACCCGGGGCTATAGCCCCTTCAGCACCCCCCCCCCAGCAACACCTCTGGTCATCACGTTCACCATTGGTGGCTATGAGATCTAGGGTTTTGCGGACATTGTCTGCGCCCAGCCTGCCCCGTATATAACCAACCTGGTCAGTGTGGACTAATTGGGGCAGGCCATGAGCCAACTGGTTAGCTAAGATACTCGCATAGATCTTTGCATCCACCTTTATGAGTGAAATTTGACGGTATGATACGCTTTCCGTGTGGTCTTTAATGCTGCAGTTTTTAACACATGATCCCTTATTTACTAAGTAAGCATTGTGTTTGGTAGTTGCACTTTCATGTATTACACATTGAAATGCTGAAAACAACAAGAATAATAAAATCTTCCCAATGCTTCAGCAAAGCCAATGATAGCAGAGGTCGGTATCTTTTCTGTTTGTGGGTTTCAACAGAAAGTGACAGAATAATGATAAATCCCTGCCATTTCCGCTGCAAGGGCTTGGAAGTGAGAAAACGGCTGCCCTATCAGACTTGGGATACAATGGGAGGGGGAATCGTTCATATACTTGGGAGTTCAAGTATTCCATGACATAGAAGGCACATTTGTGTATAATACAGGGAGAGCCTTATCCAGGATAGGAGATTATATTCAATTATGGAAGGGGCTGCCTCTATTAATTATGAGAGGAGTTTGCTTTGTGTAAATGGTGATATTGCCAAGGCTGTTTTTCTATTTAGTTTAACAAACCGTATGTGATCAAGAAGGTGTGTTGCACAATGTTGGACGAGAAGATCCTGGGTACTGTTGTGGAGCATGGGGAGAAGCAGGGTGTCACTGGTGATCTTGCTGCTTCCGCGATTGGACGGTGGTCTTAGCTTGCCAGACTATGAGGCTTAGGGGAGAGTCCCTGCAGATACTGGTGGGAAATCTACCGGCGAATCGAAGTGGGGTGGAGATGTTATGGGGTACGGCAGAGGGACAACGAATGTGTTCCAGATAGTTAGGACGGTTTGGAAGAAATATATGGGGAAGAGACAGGTTGCTGGACTATATAGTGGAGATCTGCTTTGGAGTACTGACTTAAAGTTACGACAAATTATTGGGTGAATGGGCGTGGGACGGTTACGGGATAAGGGATGCCGGGTAATAGGGGATCTATTTGAGCCAGGAAAACTCATGACGTTCGAAAGAATCACTGGTGAAAAGCAAATGGGAGATGGATGGGGGCTTTCAAATATCAGATAAGGCATGGACACAGATTTGGGAGCAGGTCTGCAATGTTTCGAGAAACGCCAGGTATTAATTGATCCAGTTTAACATATTACATAGAGTTTGTTACCCCTTCTAAGCTCCACACTATGAACAGTGCGTTTAGTGATGAGTGTCCGAGGTGGGGGGTCGGACCTGCAGGACATTGGCATATGTGGGGGTGCAGGGTCGTAGCGTGTTACTGGGGAGTGGTTATTTCAATGATAAATGAACTGTTGGGCTCTGATTTGGAATGTAACCCGAAGGGGTGTCTGTGGTGTATACTAGCTGGGGAGACGAGACATAAATTACGGAAACGTTTGGCTCAGTTTCTATTGATACTATTCTATTGATGCCTGGTAACAGCCCCAGGGGCCATCTGTGGTGCTGTGGCGGGTGGATGTTTGCAGGTGGGGGCTGGCGGATCTGGAGGCATTATTATTTTTTATTTTTTATTGATCACATTGTTTTAGTTGATAAATCAACTTTTTCAATAATATGTGACATCAATCAGTTACATTATAAAACAAGCGTACAGTAAAACGATAAGACTAAAACAAGTGTACAAGCAATTAGGTTTCCATTTTTCTGAGTGATCACTTGACAAGATAGATTTTAGATATTTAAAGAACAAGCAAAAGATGAATTTGACATTATATATAGAAAGAACACAATAATTGATAAAAGAATAAACCTATCATTAGATTCAGACAAAATAGAAATACGCCAATAGCAACAATTTGGTTTCCATTTTTCAAATAATCAAATGACAACATAGATTTTAGGTATTTAAATTCAGACATAAAGTGTTTTAAAGTTTTAGATGTATTAAAAATTTAGACCCACATTTGTTCTTTAGTTAGAAGTAGTCTATCTTTAAAATGTTTAGAAAAGTGAGATTTCCTTGTATCAGAGAGATAAGGGCATTCGGTAATCGGATGATATATACTTTCAGGCTTATCCTCCATTTTACAGAATCTACAATTCATACTGATTTGCTTATCCTTAGCATACAAGGCAATTTTAATTTAGTAGATAGAAGATTTATAGTCTCAGGCGCAAGAAAGTGTTTGCATACTGCTTATCAGGAAATATTTTAAGATAATCAGGTATATGATTCAGCGGTTTTGGTATAAATGCCCCAGATTTAAAAGCTGCGTAGGTTTGTGATTTTTCACATGTTAAGATCCAATCATAATTTTACAGTTTAAGTTTAGCTTTATGAGGGAAGTCCATAAGTAAATCAGAAGAAATATTTGCTTCATTTAAAATATCAAGACACTTCTTGTTATATTTTGAGAGAGGCGTTCGATTTTCCTTTTCTATGACGTTTTTTGAAACCGGAAAAAGATTTCTTGTGGAAGGGGTTGAAAGTTGGATTTTCATATACAATGAAATCATTGCCCATGATACAACCACCTTTAAAGAAATCGGGCCAAATTCATGCCTAATAAGGACAATTGGGATACATTGCGGGACCGGTAGAATAGTTTTCCAATAGATGCTTTCAAGGAAGTCCCAATTAGGTGTTTTTTTTTTATAATTTGGGACTGACTACCGTAAGTAATTATTAGCATTACTTTCTGCAAGTAAAACATCCTCGCGGGTAACCAGGAGAAGGCTCCATATTTTCTTTGTATGGACTTGGCTTGAGTGGTTAAGAGTCTAATTTTTGGAATGAGTTTCTCTTTATAGGGTTTGTCTAACGGGTCTGAATTAATATTAACACCTAGATATTTATATTCTTTTGTTTTGATCAATGTGTTTCCGGCTAAAGTCCAGTTGAAGGTTTGGCCAGATGTTTCTCGAAGGTGATGAAAAATTAGAATATTAGATTTTTTGGTGTTAATTTCTAGTTTATTCTCAGTTGCATATAACCTTAAAGCCGATAGTTTTCTCTGTAGGCCGACTGGAGTCCTATCAAAGAGGACCAAGTCATTAGCGTATAGTAAATACGGGATATAGAAAGTACCTAGTCGAGGTGAAAAGGAATGGATCTTGTTTAGAGCACTAAAAAAATCACTGATATAAAAGTTAAAAAGTATAGACGCAAAAGGGCAGCCCTGTCTTAGACCCGCATTAGTAGCAATTGAATTTGAAAGTAGGCCCTCAGTGGAGAGTTTAATCTTAATACTAGTGTTAGAATAAAATTGAAAAATTAGATAAAAAATATAATAAGGGCATTTAAGATTCAATAATGTATTCCATAAAATTTGTCGAGATATAGAATCAAATGCTTATTTAAAATCAATCAGTGCCACGTAGATTGGTTGCTTTTTTTGTATGGCTTGAGTTTTAATAGCCGAGAATATAATCAGGTTTAGAGCAGTACCAATCCCGGGAACAAATCCTGATTAATGGATATCTGTTAAAGTGTTGTCAGTTAACCATTTCAGAAAATCACAAATGATGAGCCTTGCAAAAAAAATTCCAGGCACGTCTAAAAGGGCAATCGGGTGATAGGTGGCCGGATTTAGGCGATCGTCTTTTTTAAAAATAGGGATTACAATAGCCTTTTGCCATGACAGTGACATTTTCTTGGACTTAATTATTTGGGAAAATATTAAAAATAAAACTTCAGCCCAGGCCTCAGGGTTCTTTTTCATTATAGCATTTGTTAGCATGTCTGGGCCGGGAGCTCTAGAACTATTCAATCTTTTGATTATCATTAAATGTCCAAAGAATCAAATTTAAGTTCAGATAAGTCTGCAGATTCAGTATTTAAACTACAAATAACTGTTTCCGGCTTAGTCAGTAGATTTTGAAAATGCATAGTATTCATTGATATAATTCAACTGAGTAGACTTATGAGCATTCAACGGAGCATAATTTTATGTTTTCCATATTTCGCCAGTTGCTTTAGTAAGTAGGGCTCTAATCATTATTTCTGCATCATTATGTTTTCGAGCTGCAAAAACTTCCTTAATTCTATTCCTATATTTATTTTTTAGTTGTCTTTTATCGGTAGGATTTGAGTTTTATGAGGGAAGTCCATAAGTAAATCAGAAGAAATATTTGCTTCATTTAAAATATCAAGACACTTCTTGTTATATTTTGAGAGAGGCGTTCGATTTTCCTTTTCTATGACGTTTTTTGAAACCGGAAAAAGATTTCTTGTGGAAGGGGTTGAAAGTTGGATTTTCATATACAATGAACTAGCTTTGCGTAGTTCCAATTTTAAAGTATAGACTTCAAAGTTCCAGCAGTGTTTATGGTAGAAGGTTGTTTTTCCAAGTGTCGAATTAGCCTGTGCTATTATTTGAATCAGATCATTATAATATGACTGGGCTCCTGATGGATTGGCGGTCATCTTCTGGTGTAAAATAGCTACATGACGCGATGTCCATTTGAGGCGATTACCTGCACTATTTAGATCGAGATTTGATTTATAATATATTAGAGGTTCTACCAGATGCGGGATACATCAAGTCTCTAACATGTTGTGATCACTTTCAGACGTTGCGATGACTTGAAATGCTTCAATAAACCTATTAGCGTTGCTAGATATATAAACATCCAAAATTGAAGAAACGCCTCTCGACCATGCTGGATTGGGCGGAATATCATTAGAAAAAGTACCAGTAAGCATTAAAAATTCTCTTGTTTTCATTAGCGTTAACCACTCATCAGCTCTAGAGTTGGTGGAAGTAGAGGAGACCTGATATAAATTCATATTAAAATCCCCTAAGAGAATGGTATTACGATATTAGGGTCTAATAGAATTTGATGTAGAATATTTTCTATCTTATCACTAAATTGTTTTGCAGTCGGAGATGCTGGGTTCCAATAAATATTTATGATCATAGTTGCCAGGAAGAAAGGGTGATTTAGATTATTAGTGCCAATAATCACTGGTTGTATTCCTGAATCAGGGCTTGGCCAAGGGTCGAAGGTCAGACATGAGTCATGTCTTGCAGCTAGCAGAAGGCCAGCAGCAGGTCTGCCTTTGGAGGCTGATACTATAGATACTTGATGATCAGGCCAAATGGGACCAATCATCATCCATGTTTCCTGCAAGGCAACGAGATCATATTTATTTAATCATAAGGGTTTAGTAGAGATAAGATGCGAGAAACCCCGCGTATTCCATGAGATTATAGAGCAAGCATGTTGTTTTGAGGGGGGTTGCTAATTTTGAGCAGCCTTTTCGGTTGCAGATGATATCCAACTCCATTTCGATTGCAAGGTTTGAGGAAGAGGTCTGATAGAGCTATTGCAATTGCAAGCAGATTGCACAGCTATATTCTGATTAGTTTGTTGTTTTAGCACCTGGTTATCTTGATTAGGGATTAGCTATGAAAGCTTTGGGACAATAGCTTCTGTTAGAAGCCCTTTGTCAAAGAGGAGGTGTCTCTGTTGCCAGACATAGTTTTTAATTATGTGAGAAGCAATAGTCACATCAACAATATCTTGCTGGGTCAGGATAGGATAGCTTACTCGTGTTATATCGGCAAAGTTGATATGCCTTAATTGAGGAATCGCTTGGAATATTGTCAAGATGGTATTTCTATTTGGGAAGGGATCAGAGTAAACTCTATCCATCATTGTTAATCTTAAAGATTTAGAGTGCAGCAGAGTGTTTGTGGTGTCCAGAGGAGCTGCAGCTACAGTGTTTTTTCCATTCTTGATGTGGAAGGAGGAGCTCTCTGCTTAAAAACTCACTACTAACACGGAGCGTAGCGGAGTGCAGCAGAGTGTTTGTGGGGTAAGCTAAACCTGTCTACAAGGTAAGCAAATGGATCCCTTGAGCAATAACTTGGTAGCTCCCCCATTACCATCAGCTGTGTTATCTCAGCAACGTGATGTGTCACGAACTTCGTCAAGGAAAACTATGCAAAGAACTGTATCGATTCCGGCATTGACAATGCAACCACAGACTCGGCTGCAACACCGACGCTGTAATTCAACAGCTCACCAACGCAGCCAATGCTTGGGATCTCAGTCTTGTAACGTTACATCAATTGTAAATACACACCAACAAGATACTGTGGGCCACGAGGACTTAATCAAACAAAATGTAATCACAACACCAACCCCAGCACTGACCTGATCTCGCGGCTGGTCCTGGCCTGGCGGGGACCTCTGTTGGACCTGCGCGGGGTGTGGAGTTTCCGTTGTCGGGTTTGGTGCCTGGCGCCGCGGGACTGGAGGCGGGGTTGGAGACGTGTGGTTTCGTCACGTCCGCTGTGACGGAGGGGCTTGCCCCTGACTCGGTGGAGGCAGAGGGGCCAACCGGGAGACTTTCTGAGCATCCTCCGGACTCGCCGGGTGGTATCGGTGCCGTCGAGGCGCGCCCTGGACTTGCGTCCTCCTCCCCGCCCCCCTCGTCTCTAGCGTCTCCAGCGTCCGGTGAGCCTGTGGGCAGAGTTGGTTTCCTGCCCCACCCCTCGGGAGCCTCGCCGATACTGACCGAGTTGGCTTCTGCACACAGAGTGGTAGCCGCTCAAGGAATACTGAAGGGCTCCTGCTCTGACGACCTTCAGCAGGAGTCTTAATTATTTAATAAAAAGGACAGTTCGAAGGAGCATTTTAGATTTTGCAGTTCCTGTCGTTGTGTTGAGCGGGAGAAAAAACATCATCAAAATGTGACTGTTTACAGTCCTTGAACTTTGAAATTCAGGCAACAGAAGACAGTGGAATGCCACCGAAAAACCCCTGTAAACCAACTGCCTCAACACTAACTTTGAATAGGGCCCAAAATAAATTGCTCCCAAATGACAACTTACACACCGCCTTATGGAATGCCGCAAACACAAATATTGACATATTTAATGGTAGTCTTACAAGTGAGCTGAACAAGCCTGTGCTTGCGCAGATTTCAGATCTCGCGGATTTACGAAGAAATTCATTGGCAGTTGCAGACCAATTACTGAGAGACCTGAGACTTTTGAATGAAAAAGTGCTAAATGGTGGATCACTTGATAGTTATAACCTAGCAATGATGGATAAGTATGCTCATCATAACAATTCTAGTCACTGAAATAATATATGACATTAACATCACAAATCAAACTTTTAAAAGAACAAATTGGTTTTACATGTAGTGCAACAAAACGATGACGACTGCACCTGAGCGCACAAAGAGACATAATGTCTTTGCAGAAGAGAGTGCAGACAAGTGATTTAAATAATCCTGACAGAGAAGATCCAAGAAAAAGTACTGTGTGCATCAACATGTACAATAGTGGAAAAGAACAAGACTCCTCTTCCTCCTCTGAGGACAATTCCACCGATTCCTCCATTGCTGAAAGAGCATTTCCGAAAGTCAGAAGACTAACTAATGCAAAACCGTATCAACCCCACCCACCAAAACATATACCTCGCTCAACAAGCTCCTTAGCGGAGACGATTAGTTCAGAAATGATACCTAAAATATCATCGGCCATAACAATAGCAACGGCCCCGTTCATAAAAATGTATGAACAATTCAACGATAATTATCGTGATCAAAACACATTAATTGCTTTAATTAATTCAAAAACAGTTAATATCGAATTTGAAATGCGAGAAATGAAAACACAGACGCACAATGATCTCCAAGCTTTAGAGGAAGCGAATTACTTATTAAAGGATCAATTGCGATGCTCAGCTGATGACAAGAAACTACTGACAGAGGTGGCAAGAGAAGCCCTCTCGATTCTTAAAAAGACTCATCTGGAGAATATTGCAAAAGCAACAGGATCTCAGCCTACTGACAATCATTCTATCAGCGAGAGAGTTGGACGAAAATGCCCCTGTACATGTGTGAAAGAAAGAGATGGTACACGGCCATCTAACGTGGTCACTGACTGGAATACACTTCCAATGACCTTGGTCGACGAAATAGCCTTTTCCTCCCAACCACAAGGGACTGGATCAAGAGGGATCAGATTGGAACGATTACATTGCAACAATTCTGAGTTTTTAACGCAAATAGCTGCCACGGAACCGGTTGTGATTGAGAGCGATGACAGGATAAATTTACAAGAAAAGAATCTAACAGACAGCAAGCAAACTGACCATGCCCTTGCAGAAAGCACGGATGCCACCAGCATTCATGAGAACACGATTTGTGAGGAATCGGCTGCAACTTCTGCCAAGATCATCGCGAACTCCGAAGCCACGAGTGATGGAATAGAGTTTGAAAAGATCCGACCATCCTATCCCATATTTGAAGAGAAAAATCAAGTACTACAGACCCCTCAACAAGACGTGCCACAAAAACATGGGAAGTGTAAAAAGAAAACTAAAAACATATCATGTCCAAAAATACAAAATGGGAATGGATCTTGAAAATTTCTAAGGAACTTGAAATCGCTAAATCTAGTTGTGCATACAGCTGGAACAATAAGCGGTTCACCCACTGTGGGCACCATTGAGTCAGTAATCACTACTAAAATTGATCGGAGCAAAGTGTCAAGCACAATAAATGGTGATGAAAGAAGTGAAGAGCTCTTGGATTTATCAACTTAATCGAAACAAAACTAAATTCGAAATCGAAACATCAAGTGTCCGACCCTGGTCCATCTACTGAAAGAATTGGACAACCCTCCATTCGAAGACCAACAAAAAAACAATCACAAAGATTGGTTGAAATTGATGCTTCTCCGAAACCTAAAGAAATGTACCAACCACCAACAGCTGTTCCAATGACAAAAATTGGCTCATGGAACACAAGAGGACGCCTTCATCTTTTTAATGATCAGCTAAATGAGCTAACGGAGCTAGACATTTTATGTCTACAGGAGACATGGCTGTCAATAACACCAATCACTGTGGACTACGAAATAGCCATGAATCCAGCAATTAAACCAAAAAAAGACTGCCTTATGTCTGGGTTGCTAACTTTAGTTAAAAAACAAGATGGACTCTGAATAATAAAGTCAACCAATAAATCATCTTCCATTCAAGTAACAGTGATAGACCATGCCGTCAGACAAACTGGATCCTCCCAACCGCTACTAATAGTAAACATCTATTGGCAGCATAAAGCCACCGGACGAACTATGTGAAATTATAGACGAAATGATATCAACTAACGATGCACCGCAAATTATTATATGTGGTGATTGTGCATGTATGCATGTTCAGGAAGTCCAAATTCCAAACAACAACAAAGAAGGGACAAAGGGAGCTCGAAAAAACAAGCTCAAGCTTCTGTCTGATCACTGGTTACAAGAAATGAGAATGAGACAAATGAGAATGTTAAACGGGAACATACCCGGCGACACGCCTGCTCAGCCTACATGGAAACGTGATGAACAACAATCCATCCTTGAATATGTTTTAGCCTCAAATTGTACCGCCGACAACATCTTGTCACTGAAAATAATCAACATGACTCAGAGCGATCATAACTTAGTAACCTTCGTGATGAGCAATTTCGCTCAAAAAAAGAATAACGACCAGTACAGTTATGATGTGGAAGTTGAACCTGGTCACAGCAGATTAAGACTAAATGCTGAAAAATAGTTATCAAAGATGTAATCGAAGGAAGTCGTGATATGAACTATATTCCCCTTTGGATCAATACAAAGAAGTTAGAGCACCTAATAAAAAATGTCAATTCAAGCCAATACACAGCTGCACAGCTACGATTATCCAAGACGCAACAGTTACGTAGTAATATGCGAGCTCTAAAAGCTAGGAAAAGTATAACGGCCAAAGAGGAAATGAAAAAACTAAAAAGAAATTATAAAAACTGGATACAATCGCATAAGGCAATTATGTCCCAAAATGATGCAGAACACATGTAAGCTAGCATGATGAATAAAACCTCAGCCTCCTGGAAGTGAGCGGTCATAGTTCCACTTTTTACAAAAGGAATTCATAGTGATCCAAGGAACTATAGACCTCGCCTTACTGGATGTAATCGGAAAAATGTTTGCCACACAGCTGCAAATCCAACTGACAGCATGGATCAAGACATCTGGAAACTATGATATTAGACAAACCGGCTTTGTAAGGGGTGTTGGCTGTAACCTAAACCTAATTATAATTAACATACTAAAAATGGAGGCCATAAAAAAACATATATTTAGCCTTCGTGGACCTAGCCCACGCTTTTGATGCAGTAAACCGGGATCTGCTATAGAAAAAGCTAAAGGAGAAAAACTGTCCCGAGAGTCTTATCCGGGCGATTAGAGAACTATATCTGGATACCAACATAAAAATCAGGCTAGATCGTGTTGGCAAAAACAAAGAGGTGATGGCTGGAAGGTTTAGAATGAATCTTAACCTCTGGCATTGCTCTGGGCAACCTTCCAGACCATCGTTCTTCGCCTGCCAAGCCATTACAGAAGGGGAAAGACCATATGCAAATCAGGCTTGGCCCCACCCCAAAAGGGGCAGTCCAGCCCGAACTGCTAGGTCACATCCCTTCTGCACGAGACCACAAGCATCCCCAAACATGTTTCCGCCTTGTTGGGCCTCATCAGTGAGGAGTAGCGTGGGTCTCTAGGCACCCTGTATAAACCAATAACCACAGAACGTGGTGTCAAACAGGGATGTCCTTTAGGAGCGATCCTGTTCAACTTTTTTATGTCTGATGTTGGACAAGCACTGAGCAAAATCAGATTGTTTCCACCCAGATTGAACAGGACCCCAATCAACTGGATTCTATACGCCGACGATATTGTTCTCTTAGATCTAACCCGAATCGGCCTACAACGAAAACTGCAAGCTCTACGAGAATACACTAGCGAAAATGGTCTTGAAATTAACATCGCGAAAACAGAGATTCTGGAACTAAAGAATTTATGTGGCCGAAAAAAAACTAATGAGAAGTTTCAATGGAAAATTGGCAATGACAATGATCTCTTGGTGTGATAAGTGCACACAGGAATGATGATCCCATGGCAAAAGAAATCCATTCTAAATACAAAAACTTTACTAACCAGGGTGTAATGATCAATAACAAATATGGAAAATTCAGTATTAAACCGGTACTGGAATTTTACAAAAGTAAGGTGGTGCCATCTATAATTCATGGAGCAGAGACCTTATTCGGATGTTCGTACAAAGTATGGGACTCGTGTGAATACATATTCTGGAACAGGATACTACATCTACCAAATGGAACACCCATGGCTTGTATTAGATTTGAGTTGGGTCTAACATTCATAACTGCAAAAGTCTTGTGGAATTCCTTGTCACTGTACAGGAAAGTCTACGGTATGGACAACATTCCACAATTCCAGATTCTGAATAAAATCTTCGAGAATGGCGATCAATCGATACAAGGAACTTGGGTGAGAAGCTGCAACGATCTGATCGAAATCCTCAACACTTCAAGCGACACGCTCTGGTGGTACCCCGACAAGGTGAAAAGAAAACTCTGGCAATGGGATTGGATACACACATTACATCAAAGAAATATTCACAAGTGTATGAAGCTGGTACCACCCGAAGCAAAAGCTTAAAACACCTTGTCTAAGTATCTGATCAAATTCCGGGATAGATCCTGAAGGGACTTCTTCCTGAGATTCAAATTGAACCAACTTGAAACAAAGAAATACTGAAACAAAGGAAAACATGTGGTGTGAATGACATAAATTGTAGACTATGTCAAAATACAGATGAAAATTTAAAACATCTAGTGCTTTATTGTCCTGCCCTCTGAGACATGAGACTAAATCTGTTTGGAGCCGAAATTGAAAAAAAAATCCACCTGGGATGGTGCACAATGGTGGTCCGCCATCTTTGAAAGCGTGAACAACAAAATAACCTTCCCCCTCATATACTTACTGAAAATGATAATGGAAAAATTGATTGCAGAATGAGAACTTGTTCCGTGGTCATTCTTTCACGACCAGACATGCTAGTACATATTGACCTTGGGGTGCAGTTAGTATTATACCAGAGATTTCAAAATCCAATTAAGAACTGCTGAACGAACTTAATCTATACAACCAAAAGAGTGGACGGAGAGTAGCAAGGTTGTTAAAAGCAGAAAATCGGATATCTTCCTTGAAGTGTTCCTTGTTTCTTTTAGTCTTATGCTCTTTTTTAGCTTCTGTTCTTTTTTAAAAAAAAGTTTGTAACAAACTAAATAAAAACATTTTTTTAAAAAAGATTCATCTTTAAGATCATGGGATAACATTTCGTTTTGATTATTCATATGACCATTTTGTTCAATGGAGTTTGCATGTGTCAGGATGGGCACATGTGTAGGGGGATTATTTATCAAAACGACATCCTCAAGTTTATCAGATGAGATACGGGGCACAGATACCATATTTAAGGTTTTAGGTGGCGAGCCTTTTGAGAAGGTAACTCTTTTGACCACTTCTTTCAGTTTTTCCTCAAGAGTCATACATGACTTGGTGTCGTGATCTAAGTTAACACAAAAGGTGGGTGTAGGCAGTGTCTGCTTAGCTTTTTGATGGTGCAGGCTAAGATGTATGGTTTCAGCCATTGATATATTGTTGTTTGAGTGAACTGACATATTCATAAATTGTTCATCATTGTTAGTGTTATTTACCATTGGGGTACCATTGGTAAAGTTGTCAGCATTTGAGAGTGGCAGATTGACCGTAACAGCCTTGCCTTTAAATGACTCAACACTTATGGTAGGAGGGAGAGCTTCAATACATGGAGTTTCTTGGCTCGGCTCATTATTTATAAACGGGGAGTTAATTCGTTGTTCTTCGTTCACAGAGATGTTAGCCCCAAATTTTTTAGTTTTTGATTTTTTTTCTTTTTTCTTAGATATTGGTTGATTTTTTGTTTTTAGGTTGATTTGCCTATGTATTTTGATCAGAGTTAAAGTCAGAAGTTCTTTTTCTGTTCCTTTTTCGCTTTCTTTGCTTGTTTTGGGAAGGGCGATAGAAGATATCATATAAGGGCAGAGCAGTTGGATCAGTTTGCTCAGCAATGGGGGATTGAGGAATTGTAGGAGAATTGTTAGTTACCATGGGAGGAGAAATTTGGCCCTGGGGATTTGAGATAGAGCCACGCTCCTCATGTATAGTCTCCGTCTCACCTGGTAGAATATCAATCATGGAAGGTGTAACAGCAAGGCAGGTATGAGTTGGAATAGTTGCTGTTTCAACTGTTGTTTTCATCATTGCTGGTAAGTTGGAAACAATGCCGTCAAGTTTTTTGATTGGACATAGAACCAAAGATTCCTGAGATGATGCTCTCGAGTCGAACAGTTCAAAGAGTTTAGTCAGCCTAAATATGGTTGTGTTGATAGCAGTTAAAGCAGATTCAAGAGCAGGGTTATTTATTACGGGAAATCTGAAAGACGGACGAGGCATAGGTCTTGCAAAAGATAAAGGTGAAGAAGAAGAAGGGGATTCAGGTGAAGAAATTATATCTGCTGGACAATCGGTGGGAAACAATTCCAGAGAATTTGAGAGTCTGGAGGCATTAGGCTTGGGTAATGATCCAGTCACGTCTTTTTGATTATTCACGGAATCGATTGTCATAGGAATTGCTTGGGTGGAATGGGCTATTGGAATGGGTGGGAAGGGTGGAATGTTTAGTGGTGGTCTTTCCAAAATCCTCGGAGTGTAGTGCGGACGATTTAGAATTTGGGAATAAAGAATTGGAGAAGTAGGTACAATTTTGGGTTGGTAAGTCAGTGTAAAGAAACTTTCCTCAGCCGGAGATGGGACTTGTTCAGGAATGCAATCGTGCATGGTTTTGTCCGAGAGGAGATGTGGTTTACAGGGGTCAGAGATTATAACAGGAGGAATGCTACAAGAACCACTTGGTGGTAAGTTTTGGGCAATTTTGGGACTAGCGTTAGGCGCAAATGTATGCGACGTAAAAGTGCCCAGACTCAGAGAGACATGAAAGCCTGGATGGATATGAACAGGCAATCGTGGAGCAAAATAAGGAGGCGGATATGGCATGCCAGAGGTTAATGTGTTCATTTTGAGTGCGAAATCGTTAACAATTTTGTGGTTTGATCACCCACCTAATAAGGTGATGAGGAGGAAGTGCCCAAGTTTGGGCAAGTGAGGCACTAGGAACCCCACTAGGGCACAGCAGCCCGCTAAAATGAACCAGGCGGAATCGACCACCAAGCACCACACTGCGTGAGAACAAGAGTCAGCCATATGAGAGCAACCGACACCCGCCCAATATGGAGGTGTGGGTCAGCGACCAGACCGAAGTCACAAGAGAGCAGACGCAGCAAGCACGCGTCCGACAAAGCAGCCGGGAACCGCCACACAGAAAAGGCGAGGGGAAGGCAGTTGAGCAGTGAAATAGGGGAAAAATTAAATCAGCAGCTTGAGCAAGAAAGCAAAAATCAAGTAAGTATAAAGTGGGTGAGAGTACATATACGTATCGATTGAGCGCAGAAGTAGAGAATTGGTAAAAATAAGATTATCAGTTTCAGATCAGATATTGTATATGCATTACAGTAGATTTCATGCAGTCAATTATTAAAGATACATGTGGAGAAATCAAACTGGAAACATTTATTTTATTTATTTATATAGGGCGCAAGCAGCCCAGGGGCATTGAGGCGCTGTTACTTGCAATAACTTGGTTACAGGGTACAGGCATGATAGCGGTTGTTGACACATTATGAATGCTACAAAACTTCATACTGTCACAGATATTGCATTTGGTCATATATTACAACTTATATGATAGGTATTTGTGCTGGTGTGTCGGGCCTTGTGTGAAGAGGGTAGTTTTCAGAGTTTTGGGGAAGGTGGGGAGGGAGGCCTCACCTCGGATAGTGGGAGGTAGGGCGTTCCAGTGAGTGGGTGCGAGATAAGGGAAACTGGATCCGCCCGCTCTGACTCTTTCTACTAGTGGCACAGAGAGCATTTTGGTGTATGGTGATCTGGTTGGCCTGGTAGTGGAGACGGGGTGTATCCTTTGTGAGAGGTAGGCAGGAGCCGTGAGGTGAATGCACTTGTGGGTCAGTGTCAGGGATTTGATAGGCAGGGTGATTTGTCTATATGAATATACAAGCTTAGAAAAGAGCATACTTGTGGGGAATTTTGTAATACGGACAAGCACCTCAGCAACCAGCGTGACAGCGGACAGCAGACTACTCTATCGTACTCTGCTTGGTGTGCGCGCGCTGGTGCCGAATTTATTTCTAGTCACGTGACAGGGGGCGTGGCTATAGAAATATAAGGAAACACAGTTTTAAATGTATAATTTTAATGTAGTAAGTAACCCAATATATTTATAAAGTGTAGGGTAGGGTTAGTTTACCCCAGTAACTGGTTAGAAGTCCAAATTAAAGTCCTTGTGAGCCTCAGATGGTAAGTGAAGACTTTACGTTGCAGCAGAGTAGAGACAGCGGAACCCAGCAGTAAAGCATACAGTACTCTATGGTACTCTGCTTGGTGCGGAGGTATTATAGGCAAGTAAGGACCCCGAGCAGGAGGAAGGGGTAACGTTGTACTGGAGCCAAATGCTAAATGAGCTGTGTACCTTGAGGGATTTGAAGCCCACACGAGGAGAGACGGTGTATAAAACAATGGGGTGCTTGGAGGTAGAGCAGAGGGAGCTAGAGATAAGGTGCGAGGGAAGGGCTAAATTATGTCATCTTGTACCAGGTAGTGGTAACGGAACCGAAAGAGATGGAGGAACTAGAGAGAAAAGAAAGGCTATAAGGACATATGGGGAGGAAGGGGTGGAGGATGGGACTACTGTGTGGGAAGTTTTTTTTTTTAACATTTCTTTTTAGCTGTTTGCTCATACATAATGTTTACGATAATATTTTTGGAAGAAGTGAGGGTGGGGGACGCTGGTGGGTATCGGGAGCATCGTTACTGTTCTTTGTTTATGAAAATGCTGATAAGATATTGTAGGAAAAACAGAAAGTGTCATGCTTTTCATTTACGTGGTGTTAAGGGCGTGTTTTCCGTGGCTTGACCAATCATAATGGTTTGTGCTTTCTTGTTTTTGAAAGGGTTGGATGTAATTGGATGGTTGATTGGCTTCCTCTCGAAGTTTATGAAACCAGAAGTGAAACTGTAATGCAGTGATGTTACTTTATATTTTTATTGAGGTTTTCACATACATTTGAAAGGACAACAAAACAAAGCACCAACAGAATAATTTCTCAAGAATAAGGTTGAAAGAACTAGAACAATGGGAGAAATATAAAGTACATAACATTGGCACATCTGTTACTTTTCTGGTGTGTACGTGTTTTCAGTTATTTGGCATTCTTCCTCTTAATTAAATACTTTGTGTCTTTTTGGTGCTGTGATGTCGCACATTTGTGGTACATGCTTATATGGTGTGCACATTTTTTATTTATTCCATAAGGTAATGATAGCATCTTGTGATGGTGTTTGAGTTTTATGTTTTTTCTTGGGTTCCATTTTGATTCCATGTTTTTATTGGATGGTTTCATTTGTTGTGTAGTGTTTTTCATTAGTATGGTGCCGGCCTGGGAGTGTGGTTTATGGTTGCATGGTATATATTTTATTCAGTGGAGTACACACTACCACTGTGATGCCCCACATGTTCGGTCAGGATATGTATTGTAAATGAATGTGTTTTTGTCTTCTAAGCATGTTTTGGTTCTTCTGCAATGTAATGTTATGTTTCCCCCTGTCTGTGCCATGTAAACTGTATGCTGTGTTTGTGCTTTGTTTTGATGTTTGCATGCTGTGATATTGTGGCGGTTGGTTTTGGTAGTTGCACAGTGTACTCCTACTTTGCATGTTGTAATGGAGTCCTGTAGTGCGACTGTGGATCTTTTGTCTCAGATATTATGTTTGATTGAGCGGTGTTGTCCTTATTTCCTTGTGCTCTTGTGACCATAGGGCACATTACCTAATCAGGAGGCTGTGGGGGTCAGGTGTGTGTGTGTGTGTTTGTTTATGGATTTGGTGTTTGCAAATTTTTCTGTGTCTATATTTTTACGTCAGTTTGGGCCGCTGCATGTTGTGTACACCATACAACGCAAGACTGAACTTGATTGGAGGTTGTTTTGCTCTTTGCGGACTGATTAGTACCGTTTAGTCCTACAGACAGAATAATATTTAGGGGGGCACAGAAAGGGCCACAGGCTAAAGTAGGGGGGCCACGTGTAAATGTTAATGTTAAAGGACATTTGTACCGCGCACTATCACCACCGAAGTGGTCCCCTGGCGCACTGGTGATGTGAACCACACAACGCACATGCTCCATACTTGGCATCCTGCCCCCCCACTGCCCATAGCTCATATCATGCCACCACTACTCCGAGCACACATCCTAAACATGCCCACATCTCTGAAGCCAGGAGATCCGTTCACTGGTCGTATAGAGAATTACATTCAAGACTCCCTATCACCCACCACTGCTTATCCAACCGAGCACGTCATACCTCACCTAGAAACTTAAGAGACAAGCCCCATGAGGTCTCAGCGTTCTGTCTACAAACATTGCCTGATTATAGCAGGATTCAACCACAAGAGAGCAGGAGGCTCCAGCTTCCCAGTCTGCGCGTCTAGCCTCTGGAACAACCCCCATTTGCGGGCTGAACCTTCCTACCCTTTGTTCAGAAAGAAACTTAAAACGCACTTCAACTAACTACTGCACTGTTTTTTTTCTTCATGCTGTTATCCCATGTAACTAGCGCTCAGATGCCGATGGGCTGTGCGCGCTGCTATAAATGTATAAATAAATAACCTGTTAAGCTTCCCCATGACGTTAAAGGAGCAACTTGCATAAAGACATACTGTGAAACGGTTGGCATACAAACAGTATGAAGAATGGAACATTTGGGTTTTGTCTCAACCTCATAGTGTATGCTCATTACAGGTAGATCGATGCCCATACAAATTTGAATGTTCCCCAAGTAGATATTTGCAGATGTAGATACAACCAGTAGATGGCAGGACGGGGATGATATTTGATGGTAGACTAAGAGGATCATTTTCTAAATAAAAGTCTCTGCACTAAAAGATGTCTGGGTGAATTGTGGCCTTAGAATTTCTGAAATGTAAATTCAAGCTCCTGGATCGGGAATTGCAGTGCTTTAATAACTTGACCACTGTATACTGGAGTGCCTTGTCCCAATACCTAATTTTAATCCCTCCCTTCTTTAACTGTATGGTAGGAGCCCCCTGTATGTGTCAAACTTTTCACAAACTACTATATAGGTTGAAGGGAGGAGAAAAGCTGGCTGAGCTATCATAACTGTGGTCATCGGAATTGGGTGTGAACATTGATGTGTAATAGCTTGATGTGAAATCTGCGTAGACAAGGTATAGAAGTGAGCCCAGACCTTCGCTTCATTCAACAGCAGATCATCTTTCGTCTTTGCTGGTCTCCAACACATGTGTACCAGTGTAAGCTATCAAACTCATACCAGTGCTGTCACTGTAAGAAGAGGAGGAGGACTCTGCTCCATATCTTCTAGTCCTTTTACTCACTTGTAATTTCTGCTTCGAAGTCTTCACCTTGTCACTGTTCTTCAACAGCCTTAGGGGTCCCTCCTTATTCTTTTCTGGGTTATTCATATGGACCTTACATGGGCCCAAGCTTCTCAAACTCTGGTGGTTCCAAGCCCTTATTCGGGCAAAAAAGGACATTCTGAAATGTTGGAAATGGACCAATAGACATTCCAGGACAACCTGGTTCCAAGATTTGGTGGTGTTGGCACCCAGAAAAATATGAATGGGTTTGGAATTCCTTTAATGAATGATTATTCTTTCTAACCCCTCTTTTCTTGTGTTGTCATTTATACCTCTCATTGCACACAAATGAGTTTTGTAGTAAAGTTTTGAAGTAGATTTCTTGCTGTGATACCCCCTTCTATGCAGATAAAATGATTGTTTAATACATTTGTTTGCCCCAGCAGACATCAGCTCTTTATGTAGCTGTCTTGTGACTCTGCTGTACTTATTTTGACTCAATAAAAAGTGGATAAGAAAAGCTACCACAGGGTGTTATGTCTGCAGGAAGGATACCACCGGCGGATATTGATAGAGTAGCCACATGGCTATCTACACCCATGTACACAAGACCTTGCCTAATGTATTCCGACGCCGGGTAAGATAAACCTGTGGGTCAAGAACGTATTTAACACTGTTTCATAGTTTACCATACCACCCTCCCAGGGAAGTACTAATTGGCATGTTATGCACATGTGCATGTGAAAAATGTGTAGCCTATTCAGTCTGCAAAACATACCAGTTGCTTACCTGTAACAGTAGTTTTTCATCTTCTTGTAGATTTAGTTGCAACCCACGTAGCCTTTGTGAGAGGGAGGTATGATTACAAAACAAAGTAATTAATAATCAGAAGATCACACCAAAGCCTTCGACATTGTGGATTTGTCTTCATAGTCATAGCAGCTTGATATTACAGACATGGCTCCAAGTTGACACGCACAAGTCTTACTTTTAACAAAAAATGTATTTATGTCTAAAAGCAACCACTAGATACCAACAGATCACAAGGCGATAACTATTGTTCGGGGAAAAGTAACTTTGTTCTTACAGCTAACAGATTACATCAGAGAACAGTGCAAAGTGTGGTGCAAGAGTGCAAAGAAAACTGTTATTACATGTGTTTTGTGTTTTTATATACTACAATATTCCTTTTTTTAGATATTTTTAAAAGTCGCAGAAGACACACAAGTAGATGCTGACATGACTCGAAGAAATACTGAAATGTTTGTCAGAACTGGTGACCTGTCTAAGGGGAATGAGAGAATACAAGGTAATATATAGATGAAAAACTGCAACATGATTGACCATGTTGATGGCTGGTATTTTATTTCATTGGTATATGCCTGTATGTACGATACATGTTTCTGTATGCTACATGTATATCTCTATGGCATCTCTTAATATAAGTGTTTCTCATTGGTACGTCTGTAGCTTATCTGGGTCATGGTCTTCAACTTGGTACTCCTGTATTTAGAAACATCATTAAGTTAAATGTCTTGAGGATCCTTGCTAGGTTGAATCTAACTTAAGTGACTAATGGAGCTTTTACAGAGTGAATACCTGCTATGGCTGTGCATCCTGTGCCAGAGTACTTGAGAGGCATGCATGTACACATAGGGTCCCGGTCTGCCTGTGGGCGATGGACGGACTGAGGCCCACACGTGCACAACAGCCTGAAGTCTGCATGTGTAGTGCATGCTGAGACCCGAATGTGTAGGTCAGGTCATGGTGATGTCCAAATGTGCAAAAATGTTTTAGGCTTATTTGCACTCGAAAGGCTGAGTTGTGCATACGCATATCATGGCTCACTACACACTGAACTTCACTCAATTCCTACTCGGGTCTGTGGAATTCATCACTTGCCTTGGGTGACTGGTCTTCTTTTCACTAATCCACAGATGGCAGCATACTGGCAAATCTGGGGAACGTAGATCAACGAGGCACAATCTGCGCCAGAAAGAGCTGCGAGGAAGGAGATGCTGCAGATCTCGAGTCTGCAGGTAAGAGTGCATTATTTTGAGGGAGTAATGTCTCTGGGTGTATATTTGAGTTGCTGGTGTTGGTGAGGTGCTTCTGTAGTATACATTTATAGGGAATGTGTATGTGAATTGCCCGTTGATGCAGGTACCAGGGACTGCACGTATGGCATATTTGTTATTGTGTGATCTACCTGTGTCTGTGGAGGAGCCTGTGCCTCTCGATCTGGAAATACTTATGTTTGAAGTATTTGTGGAACTGAATGGAGGTGTTTGAAAGGATACCTTTGTATCTGTGTGGCTGCCTGAATGAGAGCAATCTGTTAGCAAAGTGTCTTTTTTGGTGTGCATGTAGACTATTGAATTTATGCAGACGGGGTGCCTGCCTTTATTTGTGTACAGATTGTGTGGATGCAGTGAATTTGATTTTGTGGTGCATGTTTCATTAGTGTTTTTGTATGTGTAGCAGTTCCTTTCTATCTGTATAGGTTCCTGGGTGTGAGGAATGAATGTTGGTGCCCAAGTGTGAGGTCAGGTCTAAGCAAAAAGGGTAGTCCCCAAGAGGACCATTTTAGAAATCTGATTTGGTCAAAGTAATAAAACACACATTAAATGAAGTTAATGGCTGTAGTGGGCTAGGTCAAACATAAACAAATAAATCTGACATAGGCTATATAGGCATGTACACATTTTTCCCTTTTATTTATAAAATCATGTGCCCTACATGGACTGCGGGTATTTCATTTCTTCAAAAAGAAAAAAGGAAACCAAAAGAGGATTTTGACAGTATACATTAAATGTCTTCTGTTATGTACAGCAATTTATACGGTAAACTAGACATAAAAAACCATCACATGATTGACTTGTGTCAATGGAAAATATATACAGAAAAACCACAATGCCTGATCGTCGTCCCATTTAGAACAAGGCTAAACTTAGGCAGAAGAATTCAACAATTGGTAAATTCTAAATCCATATCAGGAAGTGAATCTGACAAGGAGGGGAGGGTATTCAGGGAGCCCCAGGCGTGGTTGGCCGTTAGTAGGTAAGTTGCTATCCGGCCTGTAAACACATCCCATGTCTATGTTCAAATAATGAGCAAGCCGCGCCCTATAGATACAGGGCATGTAGGATGTTCAAAGTGGACGTTTTCGGTGGAACGGTGGAGTGGCCACCTTCTTCAGGACCCCAAGGGAAGGTATGGAGCGCTGTGGATGTGGAAACCCCGAGGTTTAGAACATTTAAAATCTAGGTGAAGAATCAAATTAGGTTTAGGAAGATACTATATACACTAAAATTAACAATGTGGGACACCCACTATCTTTTCAGTCACCAGCATGGATGTGCCATGCATAGAAGTTGTCCATACTTGCAACACCATCCACCTTGTGTAAATAGAGTGCGAAGAAACGACCCCTCCTATAACCCACCACCCGGGTCTGAGGTCAAGGTACACGTCACTTACTATGTGAGAAAATGAGTAGCTGTCCCACCAGCTGAAGGTAGGCACTCAATCGGAATGCAGATGAAAGGGTACCCGTGTGATAATCCACATCTGGGAGGCTATATTCCAGGTGGCAGCTATGGGGAAAGCAGGGGGTGGGGGGTGGAGGACAGATCAGGAAAATGTGAGCAGACTGTGTGGTCTGGCTATGGGGAGATGGATACAGGCATTTATGGGAAGGCTCTGAGGTGGTAGGACCTTCTCGCAGGTACTGAATGTAAATGTGGGGATAGTGCATGGAAATGCAACTTACCTGAAATCAGACTCAAGAGGAAATATGGCATACATTGGATGTCCTCTAAGAGACACGGTAGAGAGAAAAAAAGAAAGGCCACGTTATGGAGCAGAATTGGTCAGGAGTAAAGCGTGGCCACTCCTGCCTTGCAGACTGAACAGCTAGCACACTAGGGAGATGGGAAAGAGAAGAAGAGAGAGAACCCCCCCCCCCCGTGAGACCAGGAGCGTGTTTGCCTAGATATGGCGGCGTGGCGATGAGGGTCCCTAAGGACCTGGAAAGGCAACCTGATCAGGGGCGCTATGCACACAAAATCTCCTTACCTTGCGGCGTACGAAGTATCACTGCAGTTGCTGTGGTGAACACTGAGGCCTCCAGCCTCAAAACGTAGTTATGGGAACCGTGGAATTGGGCACTTGATCAGGCCTGTGCATGTCACGCGCAGGGGGGCGCGGTATGTGGGTGTGCTGGCATCGACGGTAGTTATGGTGACGGATCTCCACACAGTGTCCATGAGACGTGCAGCCGAGGCTAGCTGACAATAATATGCAGAAAGGGATGAAAGAAAAACCCTACGAAAAGGTAACCCTGAGGGGCACACCAGGTCCCTACGCCTGGCATCCAGAACAGAGTGATCGAAAATAAATGAGGATGGGGGATGCCAGGCCGCCTTGCTGAAAAAGAATTAAAAGCAAGGAGGTTGGAGGTATATTTGGAGGGCAGACCCACATCTATATATAAAGTGAAATGCCATAAAGAGATACATGGTGTAAAAGTCAGAGAATGCCCCAACCAACAGGGTCCGATAATGATAGGGGCTTGTGACGGACCGGCACCAAGCCTGCACGCCAATAGGGAGGACGTAAATAATCCATCACCATATAGGTGCAAAGGTAATGCCATGGCAAATGGTCTGGCTAAGAGCACCCCGTAAAGGGGATATGTGGGAGGTACTAATGTAGAACCCAAATGGGTCAGGAGTGAGAGGGGAGACTAATAGACCTATATTTCCTTGTATGGAGAACCAAGGAGTATGGTAAAAGAGGTAACCATATTACCAATACTGGGGTAGGATCTCATTGAGGCCCTTTTCCAAAAGTATCCAGGCGATGCATCATCTGGCTTCTTGCATCGATCGATTGCGGCCCGTGCATGAATCCTTAGGGATGGTATCCAAGATCCACAAGCAAATGTCGTCTATACAGTGTCCATACTCCACGTAATGTCATACAAGGGGGGCAGTGATATTCCTACACTGAATCCTTGATCTGTGTTCAACGGTCCTAGTGTGAACTGGTTGCATTGTTTGTCCCACGTATTTCAGCCCGCAAGGGCATTCAATGCAATAAATGGCACATAAGGTTTTGCAATTCGTGTGCTGGCGCAGATTCCATTGACTCCCTTGTACTTCAAAACCTTTGAGTTTCCTACTCAATTAACATACCAAACAATCCCCCACACGGTAAATAACCTGTGAACGGTCGTAGGTCCCATCCAGTGATGGCCGATGTATTTTATAGGGGTCTTGAGTGTACAAAGAGATCCTCTAGGTTCTTTTCTCTTCATGGTGAATAGTCTGAAAGGCTCATTGGCTATGTACAGTTGTATCAAAGGCCATAATATTTTCATAACCTTTTTACTGCAAAGGTGTGGGCATTGTGTGTCAGTATACAGACCAGTTTCTCTTGTTTTTGTTTGTTCATCCCTCTGTCTAAATAGGGTCTCTCTGGGTGTGTATCTGGCTCTTTTGGCCACTCTCATGGGCAATTTCTTACGGTACCCTGTGATCAGTAGTCAGTCTCGTAGATTGTCTGCATGTATCTGATAGTCAGTGATGGAGATGCAGTTCCTCCTTAGTTGGAGTGTGAGTTCAGTACAGCTTTCACATATCTGCCCTTGACAACAAAGAGGACTTGAATTTAGACAACTAAATCTCGTGGCAACTGAATGTACAAGGTATAACAGACCGGAAACTCTCAGTGGGACTGACAGAATATTTGTGTGGGAATTGTAAGGAACGCAATTAGTGTGACTGTGTGGCAACAGTAAAGACAGACACAAGTGATCACAGTTAAAGGGTGTTTATTAAACTGTAAAAATGTGTGAGGTAAACGCCTAATCTAAACCTAAATCTAAGATGGGAACTAGCTACAACCATCAAATGAAAACAAAGGCAGTCCTAGTGGTGTCTTGTCAAATAAAAGGGCCTATACTAAAAGAAATCCTATTGCCAAACCTTAATACTGATACAAAAAAGGGTGTGGCATAATGTTCACAAGAAAGAAATAAGTGTTTACAAATAATACGTCAGGATGTCGTAAGCGGGGTCTCCCTTCCCCACGTTTTGAGCACGGGACAAGGCGGGACTCCAGAGCACAGCACTCGCTCGAGCTTTCACAGCATGAGACAGCAGTTCTGTTCTCAGTTATCAGGACCTTCAGGGTTTAAGTCTCTTGTCTCCGAGGACCTGATGTGTTCAAAATTAACAAACAAAAAGTTCCTTTCCTAATTTACGTTGGTTGATGACTTTTCACCCCTGGGTCCCTCTCTTCCGGGCTCAGGTCCACCAATATGTGTGTAGTAATACCAGATTCTTCAGTGGTTCAGTAGCTTGCTTCCGAGGGCCTGGTATGTGTAAAATAACAAACAAACGTTCCTTCTTGATTGCACTTGGGGTGATGGATCTTTACTCCTGGGTCCCCCTCCTCGGCTCAGACCTCTCTCGAATATCAGTCTCCCTCCGTCGAGTTCACTATGGCTTGTATTTTCCTCACACGCTTTCTCCTTTTGCATTCACAAAACTTTGGGTGACGGCTTTTCACCCTTGGACCCCCCCTCTTCCGGGCTCTGATCCACTCTCGAATGTCAGCGTCCCTCTGTCAGGTTTGCTACAGCTTTTTCCAAACGATTTTACCTGTGGCTTTCACAAGTCATAATGTCTTTTTAAACAGTTCACCATAGACATCCCTCTGTCGAGTTCACTCCTGTCAACACACTGTTTATAGGGACTTCAGACTTCGCCCCTTTCCATCGGCATTCCTATGTCAGGTTCACTCTTGCCAATTTCCACTAATTACACAGTTCTTTCTACTCGGGATTCCTCTCCCTTAGAGTGAGTGTAGGTCAAAGACTTTCGACTGTACAGGGGGTTTTGCTAGACCACTGTAGGACCACTCTGACCTTATCCTTGCAGCTTTCCTAGGGCCTTCTGGCATTGGAAGTTTCAATCAACGTCGGATCAACCAGTCTCTCTCGAATGAGCACCCACGTGGTGCCAGACCCCTCTGCAGCTGGTTATCCCTTAATGTTTATGTTCTATTTAGCCTAGTGCACACCTGTTATTTTTAGAGAATTTGGTTGCTTATGGAAAAGAAATGGGGTGCAGGGGAGAAAACCAACCCTGACACTGGGTTGTACTAACAAATGTAATGACAACAGATGTCCACAGTCTTGTGGAACTCTCCCGTCCCCTGCACACCCAATTAGTATTGTATGGACAATCAATTTCTGTAAATTATCAGTAAATTATGTTTGATTTAATAATAACATTCATACTCACATTTTTGATAAAACAGATCCAATGTTTTTACTTCGTCATCTGGTATTTAGACCATTGATTCATATTACATCATATTTGATTTATGATCATTTCAAACTAGTAACCTCTAGTCATAAAATAAGTTGTTCACTTTTGGGCAAAAAACTGATTTTCTTATCGTTACATCATAGGTAGACAATTGTCATACATTGAATATGATACAATCTCACATATGGCTGGATCAACCAAGTCAATATTCTGTGATGTGTTTAATCCTTGTATGCTTCTCTACATGTTTTGGGGTGTTTGATCCCCCTTATTCAGGACTTGTCTACCCAATTCCTTATTTCATTTTTCAAATCTATAAAGAATAATTAATCAGAATTTAGTAAATAAATCAATTATTCCTACAATAATAAAAAGAAATAATAATTAGGCACTTATATAGCGCTACGAACCCTCAGGTATCTGAGCGCTGCTTATTATTACCCACGGTGTGTGGTGCTCATTTATCGACCTCGGAAGGATGAAAGGCTGAGTTTGGCCCCGCCGGGATTCGAACCTGCGTTAGCAGGCTCTGCACAGATGTCAAAGCGAGCGCTCTACTCGCTGTGCCACTTGACCGGCTTTGTAGTCTGTTATATTTAGTTCTCACCTGGTTATATCACTCATGGGAGTGTCACAATCCACGTCCCTGGCCCCTGCAGGTGTTACAGCCCCCTGGCAGCAAGGGGGCTACAGCCCTCCACAGTGGCCCCAAGGGCCTTAAAACCCCATCATCAGCATACATGGAGTCAGTCCTGGTGCCTTTGGCACCAGGCTCATTATCAGGAATGAGGCAAGTACCCATTTGGACCTTAATCCAACATGGAGGTCTGTTACACAGCTCAGTTCCTAGAACCAAGCTGTGCAGACTAGTGTTTTAGGTGTGGTCGGGTCTTCAGGTGTGGCTGGCTATGTAAGCCACGCCCAAACTTGAATTCACGCTTTGCGTTATTCTGCTCCCCTGCAGCGTAACGCTCACCGTGTCCAGCTCCAGCTCATCTGCTTCTCCCGGCAGCCCGATCCTGAAGCCATCGATCCGAATTCCACCCGCCAACCTGGAAGAACAAGAACAGCATTAGTAAGCAAATACACTTACCTGTGAGTAGCAGGTCCTGAATCCATCCGGCGCTTCGTTGCCTCGACAATCTCCAGATTCACCGCAACCTGTAAAGGTAAGAAACAAGGACAGCATTAATAACAATCCTTACCTGGGCAAGCAGCGGATCCTGACAACACTCTGCGCTTCGTTTTGCCTCGCCTCACCTCTTGATTACACTGCAACCTGCAAGGGCGAAGAAACAAGGACAGCATTAATAAAAAACGTACCTGGGTAAGCAGCGCTTCGATCAATCACCACTCCGGAACATCACTGCAACCTGCACGAAGAAGAGAACACAGGTTAGCAATTAACTCCACATAAACAGCGCTGTGCTCCGCGGCTTAACAACTTACCATATTCTTCTCCATCCGGTGCTGCAGCTCCGAAATCGCAACCATCCCTGTGGAAACAAAAAGAGACATTATTACAAATCACATAGTGGAGAAAAGTAATACAGAGAAGACACAGAAAGCGAAGGGAAGGAAGGGACAGAATAGTGACTGAAAGACTCACCTGAACACATCAAGCGAGTCAGAGTCACAGCCGGTCTGGACCTGATGCAAGGGCACATGGACCAGTGAAGCAACTAGGTCCTCGGAACGCCCGCATCATTCACGCGCCCCTGCACAGAGACACAGGACGGAGAGCTCAACGCACAAAAAACTAAGGTGAGACATAATCCCAAGGGAGGGGATTTGGATCAGTGGGAGGTGGGAGTCCACCCATCACGGGCCCAGTATCTTAATCCTCCATTCTCCGGTCATAGACGCTACCCAACGGCTGGCACACAACCAAGCAGAGAGGGTCCCGGGATACCGCACAGCCTTCCATCCAGTATCGTGTGGCGCCCCTGTGGATACCAGGTGAGCGTAACAGGGAGTTAATTCAAAGATTTTCTTCATATAATCGCTAAAAAAAATAAAAGTATAAATGTAAAAACTCAACTACCCTTAATAAAAGACAAAGGTTATTATATCTGTGTTCAATAATCATATCGATCTCCAGTATTCAGGAATATCAAGAGGGACCTAGCCCTAGTTACCTGTACGGTGTTGATTAAGCATGAAGATCCTTCATATGCATAGTACCCCATGTGCGGACGCTGTGTAGAAGGGTCCTTTTTCTTACATTCTCCGCCTGTAATTACAAATGTCAAAGATAGATGTAGAGATACTCTATATTTACTTGTGTCTGATGTCAAGATGTACCACATCTCATGTCTTACCCAGAAAAATCTAAGTTTGGCAGTCTAAGGGGAGTGTAGAACCAGATGAATCAGTTTGTTGGCTGTTGTCCCAATAGGAGACTTCCTACGGATTAAAGTTAAAAACTATGTTTTAATTCACTCCACTCTAGATGACCTACATGGATTACAGTTGATCACCAGATAATCTGATAATCTGGTTAGAAAAATTATGGTGCTCATATGCTCCCCAATCTTACCTCTACAATTATTTTTCTATCGTGAACGTTTCCAGGGTGCCGGCGAAAAACAAGGTCCCCCAAGATGGCCGACTTTTGTTACCCACGTGATTGCGTGATGACATCATATTGTTTCTTCGTTCGCATCAATGAAAATAATGTTGAGCTTCTATTATATCATATGAAGGTTGTAAAGTATTATACAAGGATCAGTATAATGGTTGGTAATGCTCAAATGGAGTAATAGACAAGGAAAATCACCCTAACTTCATTCATCTTGTATGGTTATGGTGCAAGGACTAGCTCTGGGGGTTTATCACATATTGCAATGTTTCTTATTTCTACCTATAGATCTATCACAAGGACAGGTCATGAATATTGTATAGCATTGGGTAATAGATCGTATATAAAGACAATTGTAGTGAAAATCAGTACTGGTGCGATTAAAATCCCCCTTGAGTCATCAATCCTAATAAGGTAAACTGGGTAATAGAGATATGGGAACTAGTTCAGGATGTTGGTCAAAATCAATAATGGTTTAATCAAATCATTAAGTCATCAAATCCTAACAAGGTAAGCAGGGTAATACAGATATGGAATCTAGTCCCTTAATGTTAACAGTTCTTTGAACTTTTCTTCATTTGTCTTTTTCACCTTTCGTTCAACACAGTTTGGTTTCATATCGGCTCTCCCCTCGACTCACCGGCTCTGATGAACAGCTTGGCTTTTCTTGTATCTAGAGTCAAGGCCGGTACTACGGTAGCAAGCGTCCTACCCTGTTTTGACTATCAGTGTAGGTGTGCTCTGTACCGTTGACATCTGCTGCAACACAAGTTGGCTATTGTCTGCGGTCTTACAATTCCTTTCAGGGATGGTTCGCGGGTCTGGGTTGGAAAGGGCTAGGTCGCTTCTCTCCTTGTCACCCATTGGTTCTCGCCGCCTTTCTTCTACTCTTGAACTGGCGTCCTTGGATATCTGGACCGTCGTGCGGTCTGCCTTGCCCTGTGTGTGCTCTCGTGCTCCACCTTTTATCCCTGTGTGTCAGGTGACTGTCATTCTGGTCAATTGCATGGCAGGTAAACAGCTTTGGTGTTAGTCTGTTGTCTTTTGTGGTGTGAGAAAGTGTTAGTGTCGGAAAAAGGGTGCGGGGAGGTAGAGCTTCTAAATTTCCTGCTGGGCATGGGGAAAAAGTGTCATAAGAAATTATATCCTTCATCCTAGTGTTTGTGGTGTGCTCGGAAGAGTGGGTTTTGTAGGGTTTGTGAGATGAGTCGGAGAGATTATGGCGCAGTCGATTGGGGGTTCAGAAAATTACAATTAAAGGGACGGGGAGGAGAATGACTGGGAATAGTCGGGTAGGTAACCAGAAAATAGGGACTCTGGAAGATGGTTACCCATTGTAATGCTGTGCAGGTTCTTAATTGATTTCACAGACAAGGAGGGGTTGTTGGATTTTGATAAGGGAGAATGACTGTGGGAAAAAGGGTTTAATTTGGAATAACCTATAAAGACCTCAAGGACTTAGTCCTCTTCCCTAGTGTAATACTACGTCTCACCTGGGACATTTCCCTGAGCAGAACCCCGGGTACCCCTACTTAGGTGACCCTCGCTCGTCGTCCTCCATGGTTGGGATCTGAGAGCACCAGCCCTTCCCTGGCCACCTAAATAAGGGATTCTCGAGGTCTGCTTGGGAGAATACCCTCAGGTTTCTCACATAGTGGAAAGCTGTACAAAACTGTGACTGATGTGTGTGGACTGCAGGAGATGGAATAGGAGAGAGAAAATAGTTGTATGGGTAAAGCAGAGATGGCATCAAATTATTGACAAGGGCCAGTAGAGTCTGGTTAGGGAGTTTAGACAACAGTGAAGGAATTTATTTTTTTATTTTTAAATGTTATTGGTTTCCAACATAAAATAAGCAAGCTTTACATAAGCATTACAAATTTAAATGAACCATTTACATTCGTTTTCTCAATCAACTTTTCCATTCCTAAAAATAGCACGTTAAAAATCAGTCATCATCGTGACTTCAAAAAAAGAGAAATATAAGTCAATGGTTTAAAAAGAAAAAAGCGGAAAACTTTCGAGGTGTCAATCATAAGGTTTACTTCAGACCGTTACCGAGGTCATTCATTTTTTTTAAAATTTCCAGCAAGATTGTTTTAATAAGCATAGGGTAGTTCTTTCACCCGTAATCGTCCAATTCCACCAGGTCTTGTTGAGTTCAATATAGGGCGTTAATTGGATCTTCTTCAAATGCAGAGTTTGTAGGTTAGTTAAATTCGGACAGGCAATTACCCAGTGAAGCAGCGTTTCAGTTGTTCCCTCGCTTCCACAAAAATGGCAGGCCGCTTCTTCCCGCGTTATCATTTTTCTCTCCAAAGCTATTTCTTTAGTATGTAAGATGTTCATTCTTACCCGTAATAACAAGTCTCGTTAAAAGGGCGAGGGACATTTTTTCAGAAATGTGGGCAAGTCATTTAAGCCTCTCTTCTTTTTCGATGGTCTGCCAATCTCGATTTCTTGCTTCTACTGTTTCTGTCCACTCTTGTTCAATTATCTTTCTTTTAATTTTCATAGGATTAACCAAGAGCTTTTCTTTCGCATAACTGCCGCTCATACATTGGGGGTCATTATGACCTGGGCGCAAAGGGATACCGGGCACCGGTAATGACACCGGTGCCGGTAATCTCTTTGCGCCCTATTCCGAGGTCCCTTTGCGGGTCCCTCCATAATGCCTGGTTTTACCAGGCGTTATGGATGGGACCCGCAAAGGGATGCCGGGGTCAATAACGATACCGTAATTTGCGGTACCGTTATTGAGGCCTTCCCCCTTCCTATTGAGCCCTATGGGGGCTCAAATGGAAATGGGGAATGGCTTTTGAAATGGGGATTTACCGGTCCCGCATAGGTCGGAATAGACCGGTAAGTCCCCATACCACCAAGTCGGTGGCAGTACCGGTATTGGTGCTAGTCATGGTGCTAATAGCGCCATGACTAGCACCAACCTCGGAATGAGGGCCTTTATGTTGGTAATTTTAGAGCACCAAATTCGAAGTATCGTATCATGTTCATCCGTTTGATCAGTGAAGATTTCAAGAGGTGAATTATCTTCAGTTATCTTAGTTTTCCTCTATAGAGCTATTGATTTCCAAAGTACCATGCTCTCTAATAATTGGAATTTAAGCTCTTCGCGGATAACTGCCATCTGAAGGGCGTTAGAAAGATTTAAGCATTTACGCCAAAAAAGCCCCTCCAAGGATGACCAAATTTCCCATGGTAGACATATCATGCCCTCTGATCCATAAATTAATATGACTGCGACTTTTTGGCGATAGAATGACATGAGTGGAATCAGTGAGAATCTTCCGTATTTTTGACGAATACGTACTCCTTGAGCTGATAATCTTCTAGGTTTTAAACGGAGCAATTTGTAATACGAATTATCGTTGCAATTCTCCTAAATAGGTCATTGAGTTGACAACTTCAAGTTTTACATTGTTGATCCACCAGTTCTGGTTCTTAAGATTCGAAAGGTGTGCAGGGCCCTGCTGTAAGACTTTCGATTTGTCAACGTTGATTTTCATCTCGTTTATCGTTAGATATTGATGGATGCAATGGAGTCTTCTTTGTAGGCCTATCGGGGTGAGATCTATAAACACAATGTCGTCGGCGTAAAGAATCAATGGCGTTAATTTGTCATTTATTATCAGAGGGAATGCACAAATCTTATCTTGGGGAAACTCTCAAGTCAGCAATGTAAAGGCTGAAGAGGAAAGCAGCCAAGGCACAACCTTGTTTTAGGCCGTGCTGTGTGGGGATTTTTTTGGGAAAGTGCACCCGTGTTTGACAGTCTAATTTGCACAGAGGTATTAGCATAAAGAGTTTGAATTGCATCATTTAGATCAGTCTGACAATTGCAATTTGCAAGCTTGGACCGTAGTGTTTGTTTTTTTTTTTTACCATTATTTTTTTTTTTTTTATAACAACACACCAAACATTACAACAATTAGAACTTCCATATCCGTGTTTAACAAAATAACATTACAAACTCTGTTCTTCAGTCCCGTTCCCTCCCGCCCCTACCCCCCCCCAACTTGAGCCATATTGTCCATATCATCAGTTCGTATGTCCTCAGACAGGTCTATTGTCCTCCGCTAATCCACATCGTCCTCACTGTAATCGGGCTGGGGGGGACCACCATGGTGGCCGCCAATTGCCTCCATTCAATTAGGGGTCCTACCTCCTCCTCACCTCCCCTGCTAACCGCTTCATACCAAACCACTGTTTCCGCCTTGGCCCATTTCAAAAGGTCAGCCCACCACAACTCTATCCTGGGCCTGTGAGCTGCTTTCCAGCACATTGCAATCCTTCTTTTGGCCAGAATGTATGTCAGGTCCTTCATTTTGCTAATGCGCCTCAGATGGCGCGGCCTAGGGAAACCTCCTAGCATGCATGCCCAGGCCGACTCCACCTCCAACTTAATACCTTTTTCAGCCAGGCGTATTTTCAGTTCAACCCAAAACCTGCCCACCTCCGGGCAAGCCCAGAACATGTGTAACATCCCGGCTTCCTCCTCCCCGCACTTGGGGCATCTCTGGGTCATCTGGCCCCCAAACCTAGCAATCTTACTGGGGGTCAGATATGCCCTATGCAAAACATATAATTGGATTTGTTGGAGCCTCGCGTTTCGGGACACTTTCTTATGATATCTCTGGACTCTATCCCATGACCCATCCGACATAGGCTCTCCCACCTCTTCCTCCCAAAGCCGTCTCAACTCGGACAATTCCTTCCCCACCTTGGACCCCAGTAACTCGTATACGCAGGATATCTCATGCCCACCCTCCGAGATGTCATATATCATTTCCATGGTGGCGTCCGGTTGTTCCGTGAGCACCACCGCCGGCCATTTCTCTCGCACCCGCTTAACGAGTCTGGAGTGGGTTATATGTTGCCCTCTATGCATCCCCGTGTCCTCCATCAATTTCTGGAATTCTAACGCCTCTCCATCCTGCCATATGTCTCCCAATGTGGCCAGACCCATGGGTTCCCAGTATCTACAGACTCCTTATTGGGGGTCCTCTCTACATAGCACCACTAACGGCACCTGCATGGAAAATGGGGCCGGGTATCCCACCAACCGCTTTGCTCTATGCCACACCTCCCAGCCAAGCACCAACAGCCACGCCATCTCTAGTACCCTAGGTTTGGGCAGCCACACCACCTCTCTAAGGAAATAGGGAGCCGGTTCCATGCACAATAGCCTAGTTTCCACTGTTTCCTCATCAGACAACCATCTAGCCACATATTGTAATTGACCCGCTAGGTAATATAACTCGAGGTTCGGCAGGTTTATTCCCCCCCTGTCACACGAGTTCTGTAATTTTCAGAGAGCCACCCTGTTCCTGGAGTTATGCCATATGAAGCCCCTGCATAAGCTGTGGAGATTAGTGAAGAAACACCTAGGAATCACATGTGGGATATTTACGAAAAAGTGTAACAGTCTGGGCAAGACTACCATCTTGATTAGAGCTGCTCTTCCCATCATGGCCAGGGGCAGTCTGGACCAGAAACCCATACTATTTTTGATACCTTCAATTGCCTTCACGGGTTGTGTTTGTTCTTCTCCCATCGTATGGTATATGTCAATACCAAGGTACCTGAACGACTTGGTTTACCAGGGTATTGGCAATACCGGCAGACCTCCTGGTGGAACAAGTCTATATCTCCCCAGGGGAAACATACTAGATTTCTGGGGGTTTACCGCTATGCCGGAGAGGGCGGCATATCGTTCCATCACCTCCAGGATGTATTGGATGTTCTCTTCTGGGAAGCGTAGGTACATGAGTATATCGTCGGCATATAATGAAATGAGGTGCAGACCTCCTGCGGTGCGTATCCCAACTTCTCCATATTGTTGTCTAAGGCAGACAGCCAATGGCTCCAACACTAATATATACAGCATAGGTGACCAGGGGCAGCCCTGTCTGGTGCCCCTGCTAAATTGCCATTTGTCTGAGATCACGGCACCCATTTTACCCTAGCCATTGAGGAGCTGTATAGCATATTAACCCACCTAAGATACCCCGGGCCCATTCCATAGGCCTCTAAGGTCGCCAGCAGCCAGGGCCATCTCACTGAGTCAAAAGCCTTGACCGTGTCGAGCGAGATGATCGCCAGCTCCCCTGCGTCCCCCTCTGTCTGATCGATTATGTGATGTAGACTCCTATGGTTATCCGTTCTATTCCTACCTGGGACATAGCCTGTTTGGTCCGTATGTATCAGTTTTCTGATAACACGCTTGAGCCTGTTTGCAGTACCGCCGTAAGGATTTTGCTATCTTGGTTGAGCATCGACAGGGGTCTGTATGATCCACAGTCTGTGCTCGGCTTACCTGGCTTTAAGAGCAGGATAATCACTGCCTCGCGTAAGGACTCTGGCAACCTGCTTTGCTGATACGCCTCATTAAACATAGCCAGCAACGGGGGTAACGGCTCCTGTTTATAGGTTTTGTAGAATTCGCTCGGGAGCCCATCTGACCCCAGAGCCTTACAAGTGGGTAGGTGTCGAATTACTAACTCAAGCTCCTCTATTGTGATTGGGGCGTCTAGATCTGCCCGTTCTAACTTGTCTAAGGTGGGCAGGCCCATGGCTTCTAGCGCATCCCGGATTTCTCGGTCCCCAGCTCCTCCTGGGTCCTCATAGAGCCCTTTGTAGTATCTGAGGAACTCGTCATTCACTCCCTCCTGGGTGTCCAGGATTCGCCCTCCCTCTCCTCTGATTTCCCTGATTGCGGGCCTTGGTGCCTCGCTTTTATAAAGCCAGGCCAGCAACCTTCCCGGTTTGTCTCTCCCCGCATGCTGCTTCTCCATGTATTTCTTGTAGCTTAATTTACATAACCTGTCCCAGTGTTCACAACTAGCTTGTTGAAGCTGTCTCATCCTGACCCCGTCTTCCCTGGTGGCGCCTCCCCTACGGATAATGTCTTCCAGCTCTTCCTCCGTTCCCCGCAGCTCTCGTTCTGTGCCCCCCTGGAGCCCTCTGGATTTTGACATAGCCACCCCCCGCACCACCATTTTAAATGATTCCCACACAGTTCCCATCGATCGGACATTACCAGTGTTAATCTCAAAGTACTCTGTGATCTTCTCTCTGATCTTCTCTCTTAAATCCTCTCGGAATCCCGAGTCCTGCAGAGCTTCAGCTCTGAGCCTCCAAGTCGGTATCCGCGCTCTAAGGGGCTGGTGTTGCCACTCCAGGACTAGAGGGGAGTGGTCTGAGACCACTCTAGCCTTGTATTCCGCACTTCTCATTTCGCTTACCATATCGGCAGTGGCGAACACGTAGTCCAGTCTTGTGTACAGATCATGTGGTGCCACGTAGTTTTAGTATTGCCTATCGACTGGGTGCAGTTGCCTCCAGACATCCACAAGATCGAAGTCCCTCAGGAGGGCATTTAGCACCTTTGCAGGCAGGGTGAGCTTGTCTATCTTATTGTCTGACCTGTCCAGTTTAGGGTTCAGTACACAATTAAAGTCTCCTCCCCACAGGATCCCGCCACCCAGTAGGGGGCTAATCTTACCATACAGGGTCCGAAAGTAGGCCGCTGTATCCTGTTAGGGGCATATAGGTTTACAATACTCACTTCCCGGTTTTCCAGCATCCCCCTCACAACAAACAGTCTACCCTCTGGATCTCCCGTGGACTGAAGCAATTGGAATGGTATGTGGGGTGCTACCCACGTGATAACCCTGCTTGCGTAGGCCGAGTATGTGGCGCCAGCTATGCTCCCCCTCCATTTTCTCCTCACCACCTCCAGTTTCTCCTTGGTGAAGTGGGTCTCGTGCAGCAATGCTATGTCCACCCTCATCCTTTTCAGGTACATCATAACTTTATTGCGCTTCAAATAACTATTGAGGCCCCTAACGTTCCAGGTAACCACTCTAAGGCCCCCTGACGCTATGTTTGCAATATCCTGCCCCCCCTCTCCGCCCACCCTCCCGCCTGTTACACTTACCATCTTGGCTCATTGCCTGCCCGCCCTCAACAAACTCCCCTTCCCCCCTTTTCGCAACAACAAATCCCCACACCCCACCTTTGCCCTCCCTCCACCCCCCCAACCCCAACAAGTGCCCAGCTCCATCCCTGGATCTCAGGCGACCCCGCTTCTGGTTCTGCCTCGAACTGTCGAGGACAGAAGCCCGGCAGGGTGTCACCGGTCTACCGGTAACCTAACTAAACTACTCTAAATGGGGGTCTGAGGACTAGCTCTGTGAGGCTTCCCAACTGGGTAAAAATCTCCGTGCTAACGGATCAAGTCCCACTCCGAACTAATCATACCAGCTCAGAAGCTACATTTAATGCAATAATCAAGTCCCATAGTCTCAGGCTGCGGCACCCTCTGGAGCCTCGTCCATAGATTACTTATCTCTGCCTTCTCCTTCTCCCATCTGGATGCCCGACTCCTGGGGGCAGCTTTGTGTGTCGAGCCACCCCATAGCTTCATCCGGGGTTTCGAAAAACGAGGTTCTAAGCTTAGACCATAGTTTATTTCGATTTACACAGTTAAATGCATTTTGAAGATCTAAAAAGGCTGTGTAAATTCTAGAGTTTGTTTCCAATGCTTTTTGCTTTCAGGATTCCCAGTATGAAGATGTTTAATGAAGTTCCCACCCCCTTAATGAAACCTGTTTGATGTATATCTAGGATTTGTGCATTCTTTGCCCAATTAGTTAAATCTCGTAGGAGTATGGAGGCAAATAACTTCCCCATTGAGTCTAATAACGCTAATTGGGCGATAATTATGGGGATCTGATCGATCTTCTTTCTTATAGATTGGAACTATTAGCGCATCACGCCAGGAATTCGGGACTTGATTTGTTATCAATACTTGTTTATAGATTTGCAGTAGGACCTTACTCCATTTTTATTCATTTTTGTTTTCAAAAGATAGTTTGAAATCCCGTCAAGGCCAGCTGGTCTCGATGAGCTAAGTTTAATTATTCTCATCTCGATGCCGTCTAAGTCTATTTGCCATACATGTGGTGGTTTAGGATGTACAATGTCATTCAAGCTTGAGTCCGTTTGCTGTACATGTGAGCGTTTTGTATAATTAATGGGTGATCTTCTTGTGCTGCGAATAAATTCATGTAGTGTTCACACCATCTCTGCTCGCTAATTTGAGCCAACGTATTTTCTATTCTGAATGTGCCCCCATTATTTAACAATGTCCAAATATCTCTAGAGTTTTTCTGGCAAATGACTTTTCACATGTCTTCCGCTTCAGTTTGCAATCTTTGCGATTTTGTGGCAATCAACCAGTTTTTATATTTTTGTTTCCTTAGTCGCACCATTTTGCTCCACTTGGACGGTGTTCTCTTTTTTAATGTTCGAATGTCCGCTTGCATGATCTTTTTAGAATTATGTACCAAGGAATCATAATGGTTCTTTTGAGTTTTCTGCCATTTTTACAATGTTTTAAGAAGTCTCTTAAGATCCACGTGTATTCTACTTGGTTCGTAGAAAGAGCTTGTTTAAAGGTGAGGTCAATCTTCATGATCTTGTGTGTGTTAATTCTTGATCTATTTTTGGCCCATGATACATCTACGGGATTCATATGCTTCCTATGTACATTGCTACATTCTACCTCTAAGGTCATTGCATGGTCACTTGAAGATTGAGGTTTAATTACCAAAAATCTAATTCTGTCTTTTAGATTTCCGGAGACAAATAAGTAGTCAAGGCTGATTGATTGATTGTTTATTTATATTGCGCTCATACACAAGTGTTTCAGAGCGCGACAAGGCAAGGGAAGGGGAACAGATGAGAACAAAAAACAACAATCTTGCTAGGCCCTGTGACATTGAGAACGCGCAAATGCATGGGGGAGGGGGAGAAGTGCATGGGAGGGGGGGAAATGAGAGTGAAGAGCGAGGAGAAAAACAGATAAATAATAATACATTTATAAATAAATAAAGGCAAGAAACGATGGTAGTGCAGCCAGCGAGTGGCAAGTGCTGGGTTTAAGGCAGCAGGCTGGGTAGGTCTGATAAGTGCATTTTAGTGCCCAGACCCCATGTACAACCTCCTGGGATGTCGTCGGTTGTTTGACCATTAAGCATAGGTAAATCTCTTATATTTGCTTGAAGGTGCCAGTATCTTGCTTTGTCAGTAAGCTCTTTTTCATTTTTCTGTAGACCTTTATTATCTAGCAAATGGATATTAAAGTCACCGCAGACTATTATTCGAGATTCCATCCGGCTGGTTGCCGCCTTTTCAATTTCTTCACTTAGTCTTCATAAGGTTGTTACATTGGGATAGATTGGGGTTCCCTTAGAAGTTTATTAGTGATATCTTTTCATGGGAGTTGTTATAGTTCCTTTGTAAGATGAGAATCTGTATGTATTGGTTCGGGCAGCTCCGTGAGAGTACCTGGTAGTCAGAATCAATTTTAATCAAGGTTAGGAGCCCGGAATAGGGTCTACAGAATAGACCTTTTCCGCCTAATTTAGGAAAGGCTAGTAACCATTGCATGCAGGAATGTTCCACAGCCAGATTTCTTGCATGCAGATTATCTCATAGTTTAGTAGATCCTGCCTCTCTTCATTAAACAAGGTTTTAAAACCTCTTGTATTCCAGCTGGTGAGCCAAGACCAGGTTGTTGTATCCAAGGTCTTATTCTATTGGCACTTTCGGTCTGCTAGTGTCTCAGCAAGCCAGTTCCAAGCAGTCTCTTTATTTGCAACAGCTGGTTGGTTCTTCATTTCAGTATTTCTCACAGTAAAAGATATTTTACGTAAAGCTTCTTTATTTATAGTTAGAGGATTTTGCCGATTGGCCCCTAGATGATTTGTGTAATGTCGCTTTTTTATCTCTTGTTCTTGACTTCAATGAGGTTTTTCTTGTAGCTTTAACTGTTAGATCAGTTCGCTTATTTTGGTTGTTCTTCTTTATATTAGCATGGACCTTCTGAATTGATTCATGTGTTCTAGCAAGGCTAGTGTCTCTCAATGCTCTTCGATAGGGTGCGTGTTGGTAATCTTGGAGGTCATATCCCAAGCGCATTAAATGCACATTCTGTTCCAAAATTGCAATTTTGATTTTCCATGACGACAAGTGGAGAATTACTACATCCATCGATTTTTCTGAGGGGAATTCACCTATCTTAATATCATCAGTGGAGATATTTCTCAGATTGGGTATGTGCTGAAGCAATTTTATCACTGTTAGTCTATTCAAAATCAGAGCATTGCGTCCTTTATCAATTCTTTCTAAGTAAAGTACCGTGTTTGCTTCGGCGATCTCGGCGCGCCTCGTTCTTCTGAGTTATATTCTATCGGTTCTTCGACCTTGTTCGTTTGTGAAGATATCATGTCTTCGTCTTCTACCCCGCAGCCGGGTTTCAAGAAGTGTCAGGACTGCGGTTCCAAGATGTCGCTTACGAACTCGCATGACGTCTGCCTCTGGTGCCTCTGTGAGGACCACGCCACGGATGATTGTGATGATTGCCAGTCGTTAACAACGAAGGCCTTGCAGGAGCGGAAGATCTGTCGGTAGGGTTTCCAAGCCCCAAAAGTCGAAATCCGCTGGGCTTTCGACCGACGATTCGAGAGGCGACTCTCCACGTCGTCGGCGTAAGTCCAGGGGGTCTCGGCCCTGGAGTGGTTCCCGCCATTCCTCTGCCTTTTCGAGGCATTCACGGAAGTGCTGTTACCAGTCACCTTCCCAGTCCTCGTCAGAGGACTCCACCCGTCGGCGGGTTGCTTGTCCCAACAAGCACTCTTCTCCTGCGGAATGGGATGCATTTCGTACGGAGAAGATGGCGATTTTTCAGTCGCAGGGCTCCGTTCCGTCCGCGCCTTCAAAAGAAGCCGGCAGGGAACGTGCTAGGGCCAACGCTCAAACGCCTTCGGGCTCAGGTGGTCGGCGCGATCATCGGGCGCCTTCGAGGTCCCGATCAGACAAGGTGCATCGCTCTAGCCATGCCCGCTCCAAGCCCTGGTCCTCAAAGCCCTCGAGACCGTCGGAGCCTTTGAGGTCTTCGAAGAAGACATTGACGCCATCAGCGCCATGTCCGTCGAGGGACTCTCTCGAGGTTCCGCCTCCGAGGAAGCCATCTTCGCCAAGCTCGACGTCGACGCTGATTCTGTCGACGCCCTCAACACCTTTCGAGGATGCTTTATCAGAGGTGCCCCGTGCATCGGTGGAAACCTTGAGGAAGGCCCTGAAGAGGTCGGTGAGACCTGTCTTTGAGCCTTTTTCTGTGCCCTCCTTCAGGGATTTATTCCAGCCTCTGGATTATATTTCTGAGGTTGAGGAAGGGTCTGAGGAAGGTTTGGTCCCGGATGAGGTTCCTGACGAAATATTGTCTGGTCATAGCCAGATTGAAGACCTGCGTCAGTCTTTGCACAACGCCAGTGGTCTTGATACCTCCCCGGGGGTTGAGTTTGGCAGGCCAGAGCCTGGTACGCATGCTGACTCTTCGTACAGGCGGCTGATGTCGAGGGTTACGGAGTACTTGGGGGGGGGGGGGGGGGGGGGGGGAAATCTGCGCCACCAGTAGATTTTCTGCAGGATGACCTGACAGATATCTTGGACCAAGGTCCACCACCTGACCCGGTACTGCCATTCCATATGGCCTTGCAATGAAGGGTGGCGGCGGCTTGGACTGCTCCGGAGAATCTCCCGGCAGTGGGTAAGTAGTTGCCAAAAAAGTACCGCCCAGCCAGTGGCGACCCCGGCTACTTGTCTCCATGCACCCTACTCCGGAGAGTTTGGTGGTGCAGGCGGCTACGGCCCCAGCAAAACAGGCGTCGTACCCTACCATCCCTCCTGATAGGGACGACAAACGTTTTGACGGTTGGGCAAAGAAAGTCTTTTCTTCAGGGGGTATGGCTTTGAAAGCAGCCAAGTCTGTGTGTGCCTTAGCACGTTTCACTCACACTCTGTGGAATTGTGTTTCATTGGCGGCTGAACATATTCCCGAAGGGGAGGAACGGGATGGCTTTCTTGTCCTTGTACAGGATGGCAAGGATGCCATGTGTGAATCCATTCAGTCAGGTCTGGATGTGGCAGACTGTGTCAGCCGCTCCATGGCGGCGAGCACCGTGATGCACAGATTTGCGTGGTTGTGGAAGTCGGGGTTTGCTCCGGATGTACAAGCCCGGCTTCTCAACATGCCCTTTGATGGTGACCATCATTTTGGCAGCAAGGCTGACGAGAGCCTTGAGAGGTTGCAGACCTCCAAAGCTGCAGCAAAGTCGTTGAGCGCTGCAGTTTGCCAGCCTACGCCTTTTTGTCCTAAGGGACAGCAATGGAGGGGAGGTTCCTTTCGATACTACTCTACCTTTGGTAGATCGAGGGGAGCTGCAAGTCAAAGGGGCCAACGTAGGAGTACAAGAGGTGGAAAACAAGGTACTCGAGGTGCCAAGGCCGCTCGGGCAGTTGCCTCTTTGCCCTCAGCTCAGTCATGAGGCCATGTCCCATGGCTCGCCGGTTGGGGGAAGGCTGGCGCAGCATCTTATAGTATGGTGTGCCATTACTTCAGATGTGTGGGTTCTGGAGATCATAGCCCACGGCTACTGTCTTCCTTTCTGGCAGAGGTCTCACGACAATCCACCATGGAATCTCTCTTTGAAGAGTCCGGATCCGCTCCTTGCGCAGGAAATCAAATCCCTGCTGGAGAAAGGCGCCATAGAACTGGTGCCTGTAGCGGAGAGGAACAAGGGATGGTATTCCCCTTATTTTTTGATTTCGAAAAAAGACGGGGGATTGAGACCCATCATGGACTTGCGTGGTTTGAACAAGCTCCTCAGGAAGGAAAAGTTCAAGATGGTTACTCTCTCTCAAGTCCTCCAGGCCCTTCAACTTCAGGACTGGTTGGTGTCTGTCGACCTCATGTGCCGATTCATCCCAAGCACAAGAAGTACCTGAGGTTCGCGGTTGGCGACTCGCACTTTCAGTTTCGGGTCCTGCCGTTCGGATTGACCTCCGCCCGAGGGTTTTCACCAAGCTTATGCTGGTGGTGGCAGCGTATCTCAGGAAAGGGGGGATTCACGTCTACCCCTACCTGGATAATTGGTTGATCAGGGCGCGCTCTCCCGAGCAATTCCTGGATCATCTGTCAGTCACCTGCCACTCCCTTCACAGGCTGTGCTTCTCCCTCAACTTAAAGAAGTCCCATGTGACGCCAACCCAGCGGCTCCAGTACATCGGAGCAGTGCTCGACACATCCCTGGGACAGTGTTTCCCTCCCCAGGTGAGGGCTCATCACATTCTGCAGATGGTGCACAAGTTTCAACATGCCCAGAGTCTCCCGGCATTCGAGTTCTTGAGGTTGCTAGGCCTCATGGCATCCTGCATTCTCCTGGTGCCAAAGGCCAGGTTGCCGATGAGATCTCTGCAGTGGGCTCTCAAGATGCAGTGGTCGCAGTCCTCCGGCAGTATGACGGATCCCGTTCAGGTGCCGCCCTCGGTCGCCCGGGATCTTCTGTGGTGGGCCGTTGAAGGCAATCTGATGAAGGGGGCTCCATTTTGGCTACCCTGGGCGGAGGTGAAGATCGTGACGGACGCATCCCTCACGGGATGGGGAGCTCATGCCAACGAGTTGACAGTCAGCGGTCGTTGGTCTCCATATCAATCTGTTGGAGCTGAGGGCCATCAGGCTAGCTCTGAAGGCTTTTCTGCCGACTGTGCGCCCAATAATCTACGTGCTTGCACTGAGGAGGAGCGTGTGCAGAGCCGCGTTCGTGAAGGCACTGTGAGGGCACTGTGCCTTTAATCATCCTGACCTGCGAGGCCCTGCCTACAGGAAGCGAGGCCCAAAAGGGGACGGTCGGCGCCCTTCTGCCGTAAAGCCCGAGCAAGTTAAGGGCGAGCAGCAGTCTACGAGGACTGTTTAACTGTTTGCTGCTTTGCTGGGCGCTGGAGGCGAAACCAAGGGAAAAATCAATCCTGGAAACACGGCGACGGAGCATATCCGGGTATTACAAGGACTACAGCAAGAAAACCAGGAAGAACTAAGGGGCGGATGTAATACCTGCCGCGGGTCCATTGGAACGCAGGGACGCAGCGCGTGAACAACCAACTGAAAAATACTGAGCTAAACAAAGAAGGGCCGGTAAGTACTTGTAAAACTAAAATCTGCTGGTGCATTAAAAGGGTGGTTGAGTAGCCGGAAACTGTTATTCCTATTGTATTGTATTGTATTGTGTTGACGAGGAGAGGTAATTACTGATGGGCCCATTGGTCAGCACTCACCCTCGAAAACTTGTAATACAAGATAGCTGCACCACGTGAGGACAGAGTGCAGGATTCACATACTCCGGCAAGGTTCAATAATCAGGACTCAATAAATTGGCAAAGGGAAGTCCGTTTAATGATACATACATCAGCTAATGGAAATCGGCAGCATCGCAAACACCTGCCTCACCCCGACTTCCCCGAACATTAGTCCAACAGCCTCTTTTATGGGCATAACTCGTCATCATTGACGTCTAATTCTACAAAAAATCATCACGCAATACAATTGGTTGGTAACTTAAGTATAGGTGTTATATCTGTATATGAAAATAAAGCATGCAGATTGGTTAACTCTTATCTGGTGGGCGTCTACGCCCGTCCCTCTACATCACGCGTAATTGACGTCACTTTAAGTACGAAATCTTATTGGTTACAGTCTCTATAGGACCCTAGATTACATGGTCCATTGTGATTGGGCGAGTCACACCCCTAAACATAAATCTCCATTTTAATTAGCAGCATGCAGAATAGACACCCAGGTGCCTAGTGTCCCAAGATTCACCCTGCCTCCCGTCCATCAATCAGTGGTTTTAGGGCGATGTGTCAATTAGTTGGCTAAGGCAGGCCTCGAACTGTAGTCTCTTATCAGAAAAAGTTATGGCACCCTCGGATTCTGGATGAAATCAGGCGGTGGTACATCTTCGCACCTGTCTGGTTACCTGCTAGTCCACTGTGAATCTGCTTCAGTTTCCAACCTTTTATGCATTTAATTCTGTGTTCGCTCGGCCACCTGCATGGGCCTCTCTTGACCTTCACAGGGTGGGCTGGTATGCTCTGAAGTTTCGGCTCTCTGTAGCTGAGCTTATTTCCCCCTCTTGGGTTGACCTCGGCTCCCCAGTCCTGAGCCATCCTTTGTTAGGTTTCGATTCTGCTCCTTTCCTCGGCTTGGGCCTGGATATGAAACCTGGACAGTCAGGCCTTGGCCGCCTGGGAGTACTTCTGCTTATACAAAATGGAGTCACACGTGTACATTGTGCTGTATTGAGGTATATGTATACAGTTGGCGCTTGCCGCTCTAACTTCTACTAAGCATTGCAAGCAGAATCGATTTCTTAGCATCTTGCGTTTCAAGCTTATTTACACACGTTCAATAGGGCGGTTGCTTCCATCTTGTCTCATGACACCATTCTCTTACGTTTTAACAGCGTCTCTCCCCTTTGTCCATTACAGTTATCCTCGCAGTTGTCAGTACTGACATGCATGCTTTCAGTACTCCTTCAGTTCGTTCTTGGGGCTGCTCTGGTCCTTGTTTCATCTCCACTGGCCTTCCATTATGGCTTTCGGGGTCTCTTCATGGACCGTGTGTAGGCATTCCTCATCGTTCCGTATCGACGGCTGGTATGGTTGTCTGATTGGGTACCGTGTTGCCCAGGGTTGCCTAGTTATGGGCATTTACACAGGTACTGATCCTCTAATGTACATAGGGCAGAGGCCCATTGCAGCCCTTTGTTGGTTCAGCTGCTCCTCGCATGTCACATACCTTGGCGAGTACTTTACTGGCACCTCGAAATGAGGGGCAGGGGTGCAGGCCATGTCTGGGACCTCCTCTACACTCCCCCCTCTGGTCGGTTCATCGACCACTTCTGCTTCCTTTTTTATATTGAGTTTCTTTGATTCTTCAGTGTCCTGTTCATCATCTTCTTGGTTTACACAAGATGGCGTGAATGTGTGTCCATATCTTTATAACCCCTTTCAAGCTTCCAGCTGTTCTTACATGCTCATCTTTGTTCCAGGTCATCAACTGGCATTGTCCATTTTGACTGCAGTAAATCCATTTGCCTTCATACCTTCTTGCTTTCTTGGGATAAGTGAATTTTGTCCCTCTGTTGCAAATTTAATGGCGTTCACAAAGTCCTTTATCTCCTCATCTGTCAGGTCTCTGGGCTTCCAACCTGGCTCGACATCGACCATGATTTTCATCCCAGTGGCCTTCCTTGCAGTTTTCTGGCATTGTGTGATGATTATCTTGATAACACAGAACCCTAGCAGTACCATCGCTAGCAAGGCTCCCAGAAACTTGAATATGTCAGCCATCCATTACGGGACCCATGAGAATAGGTTTCCGAACCAACTGTCGTCATCCACTTCATCTGTTTCGTCGGTCATCTGGTTTTTCAGGGTTGTCAACATGTCTATGGCCTCTGTGAGGGTTCCATTTTCTTCGTCGTGTGATGGCATAAAAGTGCAGCATGATTCTCCAATTTTTGTGCAAACACCTCCATCCATTGCGGTGATCATGTCAAGCACACATCTGTTCTGGAGGGTCATCAGTCTGACTGTTCTTAGTTCTTCCTTCATTGCGTCAAACCCTTTTATGGTGGTATTGATGGTCTGCAGTAACTCCCATCTCGTTATCTGCAACCACTTGGTATTTGCACCAACCTGGATGTGTGGCAAGAGCATTGTTGTGAATACGGATGACGTTAGGCTAAACAGCCTCTGTTCGTAGGGAATCGCATAAAATGCGTCTTCTGATTTGTCTGAAAAGTAGTTCTCCCTCTTCATTCTTGACGTTAGTTCCACAGACCTCCTTTTCCTCAGGTGAGCATCTGCTTTCGGGAAGCTGTCCAAATTTAGCTCATTCTTTGAGATCACTAGTGCAGGAACGTGGACGTTCACCAGTGTACATATGCCTCCCCAGTTTCTCAGTAGTCTTATGTAGGCCTTTGATCCGCATGCCCAATAATGGTCCATTAGGATTGCGGTTCCTTGTGCCATTCCTGGGGCTTCATATATTCGTCCACAGTTTTGGTTCTCCCCCATTTTCCTTGTGCCATTACTTCTAAAGCACAGTTTCGGGTTTTCCAGCGTTACTATCTGCAGGGGGCCTTCTCTGTCTTCGACCCAAGTTAACAGCTTTACCAGTCTAGGCCATAGTGGTTTACATAGATTTTGTGAGTTTTCTATAGCTTCTTGGCAGGCTCCACGGACCATCCAAGCTCGGCAGATTACTACTCCTTCCTCCCAACCGTCGTGGCACACTACTGATCCCCAGATCTGCATTTGGCCTTGGTTGTTCCAAATTTGGGCTTCTTCTGCCGTTTTCCCCTGGACGTTCAGTCTTGAGTTTATTTCCCACCTTATTCCTGATCCTTTGACGTCAGGGTTTTCATATCTAATTATATGGTTCTTGGTGTGCGCCCTGTTTCTTGTTTTGATGTCCTGGACATATCCGTCTTCATCAGGGTAGTCCTTTTCGTTGGCCCATATTAGCGAGGCGTCTCTTCCCATAAATTGTCCTCTGGTGTTCCACATTGCTACGTGTGACATACAGTGTGCAGTGGGGACATCTACTTCTACAGCCACGAAGATCTTGGACTTTCCCATGCTGTATGGCAGGAGTGCACAGACGAAACATTCTCCTTCTGATTGCCTTCGTCCAACTTCCTTCATGTGCTGATACCATATGTTGTTTCCAAGATGGGCTGTGCTGTCCAAGTAGTAGTTTAGTTCATTGTCAGCTTCGTATGGGCTTCTCTTGATTCTTAACATCTTTCTGTAATTTGCTATTACTATGTCTCTGAATGCGTCTGTACTGCTTTTTCATTCAGGCAGTTTCTCAGGTAGCATCCTTGGAGGGGCAGGTATCTCCTGTCCTGCAGTACTGGGGGGAGGTCTTGCGCTTCTTTTCCTTCCCTCCTGCATTCTTTTGTAGACCTCCTCCCACCACATGTGGCTTACCAGCCTTCCAACCCGTGGCTGTGTTGTAGGCTTGGCGGTTACTTCTGGCGTTGGAGCTGGCGTACTCGTTATCACAGTTGTGGTTGTTGTCTTGCTCAGCTCTTCATATAGTTTATTTGCTCTTAGTATGAGTGGAAACGCATACTCGACTACCGCATGTGTTTTCGTAGCTTCCTCCATTTTATTGAGGGATTTTGCTGTGCCCTTTCTGTTCGGTTTCTCGCTTGGTTCCCTGTTTTCTGGAGCGGTCTGTTCCACGGGTGACTTTTCTCTTTCAGCTGCTTTGGCCTGAGGTTGCGTAGCCATTGACACTTGCCCTTGTTCGTGTGCACTCAGTGTATGGGTGCGTGCTGTGGACAGTGCTATGTTATCATTCATTCCATGCTGACCCTGTCTCCAGCCTTTCTCACCATGCATTACTTCAAGGGTATATGTATTACTACTAATTACATTCAACTGTAAACCGTTTGTTTTATCATCAGTTCTTCTTGGAACAGGGATAACAATATAAGGTCTGGGTGCTTTTGTGGGCCCAAGACGTTCATTACCTGGTGGATGCACAGACATTGGGATGCTTTGTGCACCAATAATATATGCAGTTCTGATTGTTGGAGACACAAATACTACACTAATCACTATGCATATAGATATCACCGCTTTAAAAGACAGTTTGCAGCATCTCCTTCCTGGAAACCGGGGGCGCCCTTCTGCTGGCGGCACGACTAACTTACTGTTTTGGGCCCCCATTTCAAATATGTCCATAGTCAATAGTCTATTTTTTCTTCTTGTTCTAATCTCGTCGCTCAAAAGTTCAGTACACACTAAAGTGACAAGTGCAGTTCAATGTCCCCCCTCTCTTACAAGCGATGATGATGATAGTCTCTGCTTAATGTAATACAGTTCCTCCTAGACTATGGAAAAGGTTAAACTATCGTTTTCAGCACATCACATTCGTTTTGTATTTCAGTGATAAACGTAGTCCCAGGGCACTCTTCCAATTCGCTTCGGCCCTGAGGACATGCAGGGATCTGTTCACTGCGCCACCACGAAAGGATTGCTTCGCTGCACATCACACATAGATAAACCATTGAAAAAATAAAAAATAAAAACAAAAATAAAAATGAACATATGAGAAGGTAGGAAAAAATAAGAAAAAGGTTGAAAAAGGTAAACATGGCAGTGAAGTTCGTGGCTCTGCTCCTTTCGCTTGGTTCTTCGAGGTCGAGTTGCTGAACAGTCTCTCTCCCCCCCATTTACTCCACTGCGGGATGATGATGAAAAATAGAAAAAAAACAGGAAAAATAAAAGCACGATGTTGGTATCCTTGTTTCTGCTTTCCTCGATCTGTCCTATGTTAAAAGCATGAAGAACTGTCTTTATTTCCTTGCTCTGCCCCTGGTGGGAGGATGATGAAAAAGTTTTATCTTGGATCTCTCCCTTCTAAGGCTCCTCTTAGCAGTATGTCCATAGTTGCTTCTCAGCTGTGATGCAATAGTTCTCAGGAGCCTATTCAATTGGGCATTCTTTGCTGGGTTGCTGAGAAACGTGGGCACATCAATGTTGTGGGGTCTGCCCACTAGTTCTGGAAAGTTTTCAATGAGATGAAAGAAAACGCGAAATGCGTATCGACTGTCTTCGGGTGTTAATGACATTTGCTCTGTCTCTTTGGCTCTTAGGTCACAGGTCTTCCATGCAGTGCGATCTGTTTTTACCTCCTCGATCTGTCCCTCGCCGGATAGTTTCACAGGAATCTCCTTAGGAATTCTCGCTGGAAGTTGGACAGCTCCACTTGGAGCATGATGCCATGGAGAAGGGTTTTCATGTGTAGGAAATTGACTGGATCACTGAGAAACGTTGCAACGTCAGCAGGTCTTCCCACCATTTCTGGATAGTCTGCAACAAGTCTAATTAGGACGTTGTGGGCGAGCTGCGTGTCTGCAGGGGACAGGGACATTTGCTTTGTTTTGTTGGGTCCCGATCACAAGTCTTTCTGTTGTTTTGAATAGGTCTTGCACCTTCCTGCTGCGTGGTCTGCTACCACATTATTTAGTTTACTCCATATCTGGTTTATAAAATGATTGTTTCGGGGATCTCTGATGAACATCAGTATATCTGTGGTCCTCCCGACAAGTTCTGGGCACTCCTCAATGATTCGAAAGAATAACGTGTAGGTCACTTCATCAATGACTGCTTGAGGCTTGAGCATTGGTCTTTGAGTCACTGTGCTCGGGCAACTCGGCGAAGACCTCTGCGATGACAGCCAATAGCTGCCTGATTACCTTCTCGTTTTCTGGGTCTTGAATGTATTCAGTGACACTTGTATCTCTCTCCCTATGAGTGACGGGTATGACAGTACCACCAGTTGGAAGTCGGTTAGTGTTCAGGAGAATTCTCTGTTAAGGCGAATTTCCCAAACCTAGTGAGTCCCCCAGCAGCTTTGCTGGATGTTTGGGGTTTATTTTTTTCTCCTGCTAAGAGTGAGACTCTTTTTCTCCCACGCTTAGACATGATTTGAGATATCCTTTGACTTTGTAATGTGTTTTATGGGCTATGGGGTCTTTTATTCCATAGGGTTTCATGTGGTTTTTGGTAAGTGTGTTACACAACACCCTCAGTGCAGTAAAACAGAGGTGTCATAGTGACCCCAAAACATAGACTCCATACCCTGGGACTGACTACTGTCTCCCAGGGCATGTAAAGTCACCATTGACTTTACTAGTCTTAAATTGGGAACAGAACCAGTACAAACCATCATACTGTGGAAGTACTGGTAGGGGTAATTAGATTGCCGCTGGGTCTGTTTTTCGAGGGGGCACTGTGCAGTCCGCCCTCGTCGAGTTTCTGGCTGGTGGCAGTGGTTACCACGCGAAATATTCCACCGAATATTTCCTATGGGATTTTCCCATTCATTTTAAACGAACCACTTTTTGGTGCAATGTTAAAGATACCGCCGGGTTATTTATTTAATATTTATTCCCTGGTTGGGTCTTTTTGCCAGAACTCGGTTTTAAAATGGCTTTTGTGTTCGCCTCTGTAACTCCAACCCAAGTCGAGCCCTTTGTTCCACTTTTTGGCGGGCTTCTACACAGAAGCCTCCAAAAGTGGTACATCTCTGTCTGGGTCTACAGGATGTGTGGGAGGGGGGTTTAGGCACCCTGGACTGAGTTGCCTCAGCAACTAAAGTCGCACTCTTGTATGACTGGCCCAGTGGTGAGCCGCCTGGCTCACCACTTAGCATGTTTGAGTGACAGCTAGGACTGATGAATGGGGGTTTTCTGCATAAAAGCAGGGCTTTGGGGACTGGAACTTCAGAAGTCACCACAGGACCTAAAGAATCCAAAGAGGGAGCAACTAAGCCAACCTGCAAGGACGACACTACCGGTGTAGCCCTGCTGAACCGTCTCACCACTTTTCTCGACGACAGAGAAGATCTTCATCCCGAAGAGCCTCTTCCTTTGACTGGTGGGGATAACCAGTTTGCCCGCCTTTTCGCCTTCCCGGATCATCTCGTGGCCGACTTAAATGAGCCAAGCACCCCGGCAACCGGGATACCACGATTTACCACTACCGCGAATAAAAGGGTAGGACCTTTTAACTGAAGAACTCCGCGGCTGGTTTCTTCCCTGGCAGTGCAACGACCTTCAGCTTTCCTCCACGTCAAGATCTTCTCTTCCTCTGGACGACGCCGCGACTTGCACCCGCTGCCAGGAACAACTTCCCCGCTGGAGGATCCTCTCCATTTTAAAGGTACTGTGTCCGCCTAGCCTCCCTTGCAACGGTCTGTACGGGGTGTCTATTAAATCCCCGACTTACTACCTGGGCTGACACTAGGCTGGCTAACTGGACATTTTCTGAGCTGAACTAAATCCTTTTTGAACTCTCTGCAAGACTTTTTCAAGCCTCTTAAACTGTGTGATCTTGGGCGCATTGGTGCTCTGCTCTCTCCAAGAGGGAGCCTGGCCTCTGAACGTTTTGCTCATCAGTAGACTTTGACTTTCCTTCCTTGCTGGGTGCTTCTAAAGTATTAGTGTTGTGTGCTTTTCTAATTTCTGCCTTTTCCCTCCCTTTTTTGATAACTTATTGGAGTGCCATCTTGAGTTAAGCGCTCACCTCTGTCTGAAAATAAGTGGTGTTAACTAAGACTTGTCTAATGAGGAATAAGGGATGTATATATATTAATAGTGACTGTGTTTACAATAATAGTGCTGGAGTGTTTCTATAAGTGTGTCTTTAAATAAATAATTATATACTTTGATACCAAATCTCTGGTCATTGTTTGCTTGTGCTACTGTATTTTGGTACCTATCTTGTATACTCTATATACTGTCTAACTCTTCTTGAGAGAAGTCTGGCTGCTCAGCCACAGCTACCAGGTAAATCTGGGTGGTACAGACTGCTACCAATTGGGTTTACTGCCAACACCTGTAGTCTTAAGCTTTTTGCAGTGGTCCCTAAGTGAACTGCACAGGTTTCTGCCTAACACTGGTGTACAGCGGTGGGATTTGTATTGAGTATACATTTTAGTGTGCTTATAGATACCTTAGTGCAACTAACCACAAAGTTTAGCACTAAAAAAGTTTATTTTCTAATCTGTCAACTATGGAAAGTTATAGTCAAGAGTCCCTTGCTACAAAAACTGCTGATTGTTTAAGAGTTCTCTGTAAGCATAAGAATCTCCTGATTAAAGGCAAGAAAATGGAGCTAATAGAAAGGTTGTTAGCAAACCAAAGTCTGGATGGTGGTTCAAAGGAACCTATCACTCCAGCAAATGTAGATAACAGTAATGATATTGATATTGATCCTAGTATCGATAATCTTGAGTCAGAAGCAGAAGAGGAGGGTGAAGATGATGTAGTTGTCCCCCCTAGGCCTCTACCTGCTCTGCCAGCTGTACATACTGGACCTTTGCCAGGTCCCACATTTAGTCCCCAATATCTGGAACTTGAGAAAATGAAACTGGAATTGGCGTTTAAGAAACTGAATACTCAAGCAGAACAAAGACACCAAATACTGAATCAAGAACCAAGGCTCAGGGAAATGGAGCTCAAGCATGAGTTAGAGATGAAGAAATTGTCTGTTGAAAATGCTTCTCTCTCCGGATCCTCTAGGAGTTCCAGTCCCAAAAGACCCCGGATGCCTAAAGAGCTTGTGGGTATGTATGAGCCTAAGTTGGATGTGTTGGATTGGTTGAGTTTGTTTGAGTATAATCATGGGCTCCAGAACATTACAGGAAATGAGTTACTTTCCTGGTTGTTCTCTAGGCTCCCCCCTGTTGCAACTGATGTGGTAATGGAGTTGGGGGAGGAGGATAAGAAGGATTATGAATGTGTGAAGCTAGCTTTGATAGCTAGATTTGGGAAGACCCCTTCCCAGTACCTTAAGAGGTTTGGGACCCTCAAAAAGCATGATGGTACCCCTTGGGCTACCTGGGTGAGTGAAAGTTTGAAGAACTTAGAGGGATGGATTAAGGGTTACAAGGTGAACACTTGTGAGGGAATGAAGAATCTTGTGATGTTGGAGTCAATTTATGATGCCTGCTCTCCCGAGCTCAGACAGCACTTGGCTGATTCAAGGGAATTAGATTCCAGAAAACTAGCTAAGGCTGCTGACTTGTGGGTTACCAACAGGGCTACTCACAAGGACTCTGGGGTAACTCAGAAAAAGGATGAGGGGAAAAAGCCAAAAAAGTACTCCAAAGAGAATTCTAATAATTCCAAGCCCAAAGAGGCCCCCAAACAAAATAATAATGGTAAGCCACAAGGGAAACCGAATCAGGCTAGTGTACCTTCTGGTGCCAAACCAGGAGGAGGTCAGAGCAAGCCACCATTCCAGAAAGCATTTGGTAAATGCTGTTTGTGGCTCGCCTGACCATGTGAAAGGGGATCCCAGATGCAAGGGTAAACCTTCAGGGATCCACACTGTCTCCTTAGCCTTCGCTCCAGAGGAGGAAGTACAGATGGCCAGTGGAAACTTTCTGTTATTAGCTGATGAACCCATTGGAGTCTCAGGTAGTGTTTCTTTAGTGTCTCTGGGGTTGTGGGAACAACAGAATTTAGATGTATATAATTTTATCCCAGATAATACTAAAGAGTATTGTAAGGACAGTGTCCAGGTGAATGGTCAGGAGACACCTGCCATTAGAGACACTGGTGCCAGCATAACTGTGGTGGATAAATCATTTTTTCAGGCAGAGTATGTTGCTAAGGAACCCAAACGCCTCACCAAGTTAGCTGGAGGGCCTGTGCGGATGCTTCCCCAGGTACCAGTTCTCATCCAGTGTAATGACATGACTGTGAAGATACCTGTCAGCATACAAAGTGAGGTGCCAGGAAGGGTTCTGTTGGGTAATGACCTGAAGACTCTTGGAGTAGTGTCACATACCCCCAGACCTCCTAGTAAAAGGTTACAGGAGCTCACCAGACCTGCAAGGGAGAGAACCATGAGAGGTACTCCCAAGGAGATGATGAAGAAGGATATCACTCCTACTCCACTGGAGTTACAACTTGCTATCTCGGAACAACAAGAAGCAAAGGGGAAACCCAAGACTTCTAGGAAACAGCCAGCAGCAAGCACTCCAGTGCTTCCAACAAGGACTTCCCCTAGGTTGTCCAAAGTTACACCTGTAACTCCACTTCCAGCTGAGGCTGAGAAGGAGGTACAACCCTGTGTGGTTGAACTAGACTCTGAAGAGGAGCTAGTGGAAGGCCAAGAACTCATTGGAGATCTGTATCCTGTTGACCATCCTGAGCTGCAGTCTTTACTGGCAGAAGGTGGACCCAACAGGGCAGACTTCAGTAAGGGACAGAGAATGTCCAACTCTGGAAGGTCTTCGCCAACATGCAGCTTCTCAGGCTGATGGGAAAGAGCCTGGGAAGTATAGGTTACACTGGGAAGATGGCCTCTTCTACAGTGAACCAACTGAGTCTGCACCTGGAGACTACAAGCTGCTTGTAGTACCTCAAGAAAACAGACAACAGTTCTTGCAACTGGCCCATGTTATTCCTTTGGCTGGTCACTTGAGTTTCAAGAAGACCAAGGAAAGGCTCTCACTCTACTTTTATTGGCCAAAAATGGGGGCTCTGGTAGATAAGTTTTGCAAGAGCTGCCACACCTGCCAAACTTCTGGTAAGGTTGGTTCCAAGAATGTGGCACCTTTAGTGCCTCTCCCAGTTGTGGGAGTCCCATTTGAGAGGGTAGGGATTGACATTGTTGGTCCCCTTGATCCCCCAACCTCCTCAGGCAACAGGTTTATCCTTGTTGTAGTAGACCATGCTACTAGGTACCCTGAGGCAATTCCTATGAGGACTGTTACAGCTCAGGCTGTGGCTAAGGCCCTCATTGGTATTTTTACCAGGGTTGGGTTTCCTAAGGAAGTAATCTCTGACAGGGGGTCAAATTTTATGTCCCACTACATGAAAGCCATGTGGAAAACCTGTGGAGTTACTTACAAGTTCTCTACCGCCTACCATCCTCAGACAAACGGGTTGGTAGAAAGGTTCAACAGAACCATGAAGAGCATGATAGGTGCTTTAGAAGATCCCCTTAAAAGAAAGTGGGACCTTCTATTGCCATGCCTTCTCTTTGCTTATAGAGAAGTCCCTCAGGAGGGAGTAGGTTATTCTCCCTTTGAACTTCTTTATGGCCATCCAGTCAGAGGTCCATTGGCCCTGATTAAGGAGGGGTTGGAGAGTGCTCCTTCCCCCAAGCCAGTCAGAGTGACTGACTATGTGATAGGTCTCCGGAGGAGAATGTCACACATGATGGCAGAAGCTAGTGATAACCTGAAAGCTGGGCAAGCTTTGGTCAAGCATTGGCATGACCAAAAGGCTAACATGGTTGAGTTCACTCAAGACCAGCTAGTTCTAGTTATGATCCCCACAAGTTAGAGGGCCTTGCAAGATAAATGGATGGGACCCTTCAAGGTTGTGGGTAAACTTGGAGAGGTGAACTATCTGGTGGACTTGGGCAATCCCAAGGAGGCTCCCAGAGTCTTCCACACCAACCGACTAAAGGCGTATGTCTCCAGGCCTTAAGTAGGAGCCTTGCTTCTAGCTTCAACAGAAGAGGAAGAAGAGAGTGAAGCTCTCCCTGATCTCCTCAGAAGCTTACCCTTGGATGAAAAGATTGAAGGAGTAAATCTCTCTTCAAATCTGACACCTGAGCAACAAGAAGAGTGCAAATCTATGTTAAATCAGTTTGCCTCCTTGTTCTCACTTTCACCAGGCTTGACCCCTTGGGGCCAGCATGATATACTCACTGGTGACTGTCTGCCAGTCAAAAGCAGAGGATATAGAATGTCAGAAAATGTAAGGACCCACATCAAAGGGGAGGTCAAGAAGATGCTTGATCTCAGGGTAATGGAGCCCTCTACTGGTCCATGGTCTAGCCCAGTTGTGTTAGTACCAAAGGCAGGATCCAAAGAATTGAGATTCTGTGTGGATTATAGAGCTCTTAATGCAGTCACCAAGACTGATGCCCTCCCTTTGCCAAGGACAGATGAGTTGGTGGATAGACTTGGTTCAGCCAAGTTCCTCAGCACATTCGACCTTACGTCAGGCTATTGGCAAATAGCCCTGACAGACCATGCCAAGGAGAAAACTGCATTTTCTACCTCAGTTGTCTTATACCAATTTAAGGTTATGCCTTTTGGACTGAAAAATGCACCTGCAACATTCCAAAGGATGGTAAATCAGGTTCTGGCTGGGATGGAGGACTTCTGCATGGCATACTTGGATGACATTGCAGTATTTAGCCAATCTTGGGAAGAGCATGTTAACCACCTAGGACATGCTTTGCAGGCTCTTGGACAGGCCAATCTGACCATAAAGGCAAGTAAATGCCAGATTGGTCAGAGTAAGGTGGTCTACCTTGGGCATATGAGGTAGGAGGTGGAGAAATAAGGCCTTTGCACAGTAAGATTGAAGCTGTGCAAAATTGGACAACACCTACTACTCAAACCCAGGTGAGAGCTTTCCTAGGCCTCACTGGGTATTACAGGAATTTCATAGAGAACTATGGGACCATAGCTTCTCCACTGGATGTAATCACCTCTCCAGAATTCCCTAAAATGGTCAAATGGAATGAGGAGTGCAATCAGGCCTTTGAAAATCTGAAGAAAGCTCTGTGCCAAGCACCAGTATTGAGAGCTCCTGACTATCACCAAACTTTCATTGTGCAGACAGATGCTTCTAATGTAGGTATAGGTGTAGTCCTTAGCCAACTGGATGAGAAAGGTAGGGAGCACCCCATTTGCTTCATCAGCAGAAAGCTGAAGGATCCTGAGACAAGGTGGGCAACAATTGAAAGAGAATGTTTTGCTATTGTGTGGGCACTGAAGAAGTTTAGGCCATACTTGTATGGTTCTACTTTTGTCATTCAGACTGACCACCAATCCTTGAGGTGGTTGATGCAAATGAAGGGGGAAAACCCAAAACTATTGAGATGGTCAATCTGCCTGCAAGGGTTTGATTTTACCATTGAGCACAGGTCAGGGTGTCACCACCAACATGCTGATGGTCTCTCTAGGATGTATGCCATCGACTAGAGGTATGAGATTCATCCAGGAGTGGATTAAATCCTCCTGTCCCTTAGTCTGGGCGGGAGGGGGGGCGAGTGTTGGGGAGAATTCTCTGTTAAGGCTAATTTCCCAAACCTAGTGAGTCCCCCAGCAGTTTTGCTGGATTTCTGGGGTTTATTTTTTTCTCCTGCTAAGAGTGAAACTCTTTTTCTCCCACTCTTAGACATGATTTGAGATAGCCTTTGACTTTTTAATGTGTTTTATGGGCTATGGGGTCTTTTACTCCATAGGGTTTCATGTGGTTTTTGGCAAGTGTTACACAGCACCCTCAGTGCAGTAACACAGGGGTGTCATAGTTACCCCCAAACATAGAATCCATACCCTGGGACTGACTACTGTCTCCCAGGGCATGTAAAGTCACCATTGACTTTACTAGTCTTAAATTGGGATGGTAGATCTCTCTACGTGGGGGTAGATCTCTCTCCGCGGCAGGGGCCTCCCTCTGGAACAGCCTTCCTGCCTCCCTGAAACTTGAGGAGAACCATCTCCAGTTCCGGAAGCACCTCAAAACCTTCCTCTTTGCTTCTGCTTTCTCTCTCCCTCTCCCCTGCTAAATTCTTCACTGAAACTACACTGAATCTGCAACTGGGCCACTCTCACCGACCTCGGTCCTTGGCCCAGCCACTCTCCACTTGCACTCCCTCCCTGGCAACCCCTGCACTGCGGGACTGTCTGTATCCCTACAGCCCCCCCCCTCCCAGCACTTGTCTGCACTTACCTTGCACTTGCCACCAGCTGGCCCTATTCATTTATTTATTTTGTTCTACTTACCCTGTACTGCACTCCCCCCCCTCCCCTTCCCCTTGCACTTTTCCCTTCCCCCTACCCCTGCACTTGTGCGATCTAAAAGATACCTGGCCTAATAGGATCGTTGTCTGTCTTCCCCTTGTTCCCCCCTCCCTGCCTCGTCGCGCCTTGAAACACTTGTGTATAGGCGCGTTACAAATGCCATATATCATATCATAACAGAACCAGTACAAACCATCATACCATGGAAGTACTGGTAGGGGTAATTAGATTGCCCCTGGGTCTGTTTTTCGAGAGGGCACTGTGCAGTCCCCCCTCGTCGAGTTTCTGGCTGGTGGCAGTGGTTACCACGCAAAATATTCCACCGGAATATTTCCTATGGGATTTTCCCATTCTTTTTAAACGCACCACTTTTTGGTGCAATGTTAAAGATACCGCCAGGTTATTTATTTAATATTTATTCCCCGGTTGGGTCTTTTTGCCAGAACTCGGTTTTAAAATGGCGTTTGTGTTCGCCTCTGTAACTCCAACCCAAGTCGAGCCCTTTGTTCCACTTTTTGGCGGGCTTCTACACAGAAGCCTCCAAAAGTGGTGCATCTCTGTCTGGGCCTACAGGATGTGTGGGAGGGGGGTTTAGGCACCCTGGACTGAGTTGCCTCGGCAACTCAAGTCGCACTCTTGTATGATTGGCCCAGTGGTGAGCCGCCCGGCTCACCACTTAGCATGTTTGAGTGACAGCTAGGACTGATGAATGGGGGTTTTCTGCATAAAAGCAGGGCTTTGGGGACTGGAACTTCAGAAGTCGCCACAGGACCTAAAGAATCCGAAGAGGGAGCAGCTGACCCGACCTGCAACGACGACACCACCGGTGGAGCCCTGCTGAACCGTCACACCACTTTTCCCGATGACAGAGAAGATCTTCATCCTGAAGAGTCTTCTTCCTTTGACTGGTGGGGATAACCAGTTTGCCCGCCTTTTCGCCTTCCCGTCCCTCTGGATCTCCATTAACTGTGACTGCCCCATATTACTATAGGCTTCTGGTGTGGCTCGTGCTATCATCATCCTCTCATGGGTACATGCCACATCCACGTCCATGATTGTTTTGGATGCCACACGTTTGGCTTCCGTGTCCGCTTCATGGTTTCCGCCTGACACGAAATCTGTCCCCTTTGTATGGGCAGCGCATTTCACGACCGCTATGCCCACTGGGAGTTGTAGTGCTCTTATCAGCCTATCCAATAGGGCTGCGTGCTGCACCGGTGTGCCGTCTGCTTGGAGGTCGCCCCTCCTTTTCCAGCGCACTAATCCTGCGTGCACTGTAGACGTCACATAGGCGGAGTCTCTGTACACTGTTACTTCCTGGTCTGCGTGATTCCCAATGGCGAGTATCAATGCCACTAGTTCTGCAGCCTCTGCCGAATAATGAGATGGTATTCGCGCACTGACAAGTACTTTAAACTCTCCATTTGCCATGTGTTTGATTACGACCACGCCTGTATACCTTTGTCCTCCTAGTCAATTCTCGATGACCCGTCAATAAAGACGACCTCTCCATTCGCCAGGGCATTTTCCTTTACCCTTGGCATTTCATCATAGAATTCCTCATAGTTCGCACATTCATGCACAGGTTCTCCCTCTGTGACTGGCTCAGCTATAAACATAGCAGGATTCACAGTTTTGCATCACACTATCTTGAATGATGGATTTGAGATAATCACCTCGTAGGCTGATGCTCTCTGAGAAGTCAGCATGCCCTTTGGCTTCTCTAGTATGGCGAATAATGAGTGCTCAACATATAATGTCATGGAGCACCCCATCACGATGGATAACACCTTCTCAATGGCGAACGCGGCGGCAGCTAGGTTTTGCTCGCATGGGAAGTAGCCCTTCATGACCGGGTCTAAACTCCCGCTGTAATATGGTAGGGGTTTATATCCCAATGAGGTTCTCTGCACGAGCACTGCCGTCATGAAATTGCCATCATTATGAGAAAACAAATAGAATTCTTCAGCATAATTAGGAATCCCGAGAACTGGGGCCTTACAAATTGCCCCCTTGAGTTCGGTAAACCCCTTCTCCATCTCTTCATTCCATTCAATTTCTTCCCTCGTCGCCTGGGATTTTTTAAGGGCCTGTAACAAGGGCTTGTTATATGAGCTGTAGTCGAAGACCCATGCTCTGACATAGTTGCACAGGCCTAAGAAGCTTTGCATTTGTTTTATTGTGCGCGGCTTGGCTGTGTTCATGATAGCCTCGGCCCTCTCTGGGGTTACCTTTTTCCCCTCATGTGGGATCTGTTGCCCTATGTACAACACCTCCCGTTGGCAGTACTGCAACTTGTCCTTGTCCACCTTGTATCCCTTCTCAGCCAGTATAGTTAATAGCTGGACTGAGTCATGTCGGCATTGCTCTTCAGTGATGCTGCAGATTAGAATGTCATCTACATACTGCAAAACAACACTGTCCACAGCAATATTGCTTAGGTCCATTTGCAGGACTCTGTTGAAAATAGATGGAGACTCGCAATACCCCTGTGGCAGCCTGGTACTTTTCAGGCGCATTTGTCTGAAAATAAATGACGTCAGGTCTTGTGAGTCACGGTGCAATGAAATCGAGAAGAATGCATTTTTCAAATCGATCACCGTGAAGTACTTCGCCTCAGTGGGTAGCACAGAATTGTGGATGGATTCGGGACTAAAGGGAACTCGGCTTCGACTATGTCGTTTAGGGCTCGTAAATCCTGGATTAAACGGCAGGACCCTCCCTTTGATTTCTTGACAGGATAAATCACCATGTTGCAGGGTGATTCCGATGTCACTAGAATGCCTTGCTCCTTCATGGCGGAGATTGTCTTTGCAATCCCTTCATCCGCTTCTCTGGACATGGGATATTGTCGTGCCGGTGGCAGAATTGCTCCTGGTTTCAATTGAATTTTTACTTCGCCGGCTCCCTTCAGGAGACCTACGTCATAGCGCCCAGTAGTCCATACTTTGGCCGGCACTAGGGCATTGTCGTTATCAAAATACTCTGGGCATACTAACGCTAACATCATCCTCTTTGGTACCTCTCGCCTGATCATTTTGACCCAAAATATGAGACTCACTTGCACCCGTGTCTCTTCTAGGTCAGGGTGTTCTTGGAACAGATAGTCATCGGTGACGTCAGTCACTTGATACCCTTCTTCGATGGCGACAATCGCACACCAAGGGCTACCCTCGTCGTCACATCCTTCAGCTAATACTACCTTTCCTCGCACTGCGGCAGAGTGTATCACTAAGGGAAACACTTGTCCCTCCTCTTCCTGCATGGGTATTCTTTGCCTGAATAGAAATTAATCGGGGGTTCTCATAGGTTTGTCTGCGAGGTCTGGCAATCCCGCCATAAGCACTCGTACACCGTATGCAAATACTTCTGGCTCCAGTGGTACAGCCCTCATAGCTGCACGTCCAGAGTATGCTCTGATCATTTCGCACACGTTTGCATAATGCATTCCCGGGGTGGAGCACACTATACCATACTCAGTGAACGAGAACGTCATATTCCATTTTGTCATCAAGTCCCAACCCATGATATTCACCGGGGACTGACGATAATACAATAAGGGTACATTCATGTCGCACTCTCCCACTGAGACTGGGAGTGCATCTGTAAAGGGAACTCTGCTATGAGCGCCAGTAAAACTCTGGGTGTCTATTGCCTCGCCAGACATGGAGAACTTGCTTTCTCGTATGCACAAGCGCGTTGCACCCGTGTCAACTAAGAAGGAATATTCTTTTCCCCCTATGGTGACACTTACCCTAGGTTCCCTGTTAGGATCTGGTGTCACTGATAGGATAGAACACATCAGAGATCCCTGTGAGCCGTCCTATTTCATATATAGGTTCGGTCCACTATATGCCTGTGGGTTTCCCCCACCGGAATTAGTGCCCTGAGCCACTTGCGGCAGTGCCTGCTGGGGTTGTCCCTGTGGAACAATCCCCATGTTCGGTGGCTGGACCACTTGCTGTGCACCTTGCTGCAAGCCAGCTGCCTGCTGCTGCACGGTATAGTTTGTGCATTGCCCTGTTGTGGGGTAGCAGGTTGATTCACCGTGCCTGCCCCCCATCCCTTGATTGTTCTGCCACATGCCTTGGCTTCTGCACATGCGTGCCACATGTCCTGTCACTCCACACAGCCAACACACCGGCCGTGGTCGGGCCATCTGTCCATCTGGCATAGTCGGGCTGCCCGTCGGTGTGTTCTGGACACCATTTTGAACATTCTGTAAAGCTCTTTGGTTACCTCTAAATCCTCCCTAAATACTCTGCCATCCTCTTCCTCAAAATCCACTTCCTCTTGGGTAATATCCCACGTTACCCTGATTACTCTCGGGCGGGTAAGCTGCATGCTGTGCTTTCGATTCGGTTGGGCTTGTTAGCATGGCTCCCTCGAGCATATTTTGAGAGCTTCCTTTGCACTAGCTTCGCCTCTTCTCCCTTACGCGTTGCCTCTTTCTTTCGATTCTTTTCTTGCAACAGCCTACAGTAATGTGCAATTGTCAACTGGATCTCAGCCCACGGTTTAACTTCTATTCCTACCAATTTATTTAGATGTTTTTGCACCGGTTCTGGTAACCCTTGGCACAGTATATGATAGAATACAGGGATCGATTTCGTCCAAGACTCATGTGTGTCTAGCACCCACGCGTCTTGAAAATTCTGGATATAAAGCAACGGATCCTCTGACTCCTTCATTTTTCGAGTCATTATAGCTCCCATATCGTATGTGTCTGGATATAACGTACGCAGCGCTTTCCACACTGCTGCTCTGCAGTTATTAAATGGTGCTCCGTCATGAGGTGTTAGTTATGTTTACCCTAGGGTAGCCTGCCCTTTTCCACACATCGTCTGCTCTTTATCCGAGTATAGCAATTAGGAGACCCTTGATGTCCCCTATGGCTAGGGTGACACCCCCCCATCATTTTTTCTAGCTCATGTATCCACTTCCCGGCTCCCGATGTCAACATTGGAAGCTTATTTTTGAGATTCTCTCGGTGCATGTGTGGCCATGTAATATATTGCGGTCTTGCTCCCCCCTTTTCTAACAGTGGGAATTGAAACGCACACTCCTCCTTTTCCTTCTCTATACCTCCTCGGTCTCTCGCCGGGGTGGCGTTCCCGCCTTGCCGTCTACCCGGCAATGCCCTTAATCTATCAGTATAGGCAGGTGCTGACGCCCCCCTCTGACCGCGGTGAGTTTCTTCATATTGGCTGGACTGTCCAGCGGACTCCGGTGTTCTATTTCTGGGCCCCCTAGCATCAGACCATCGCACCTCTCGGTTCCCTGGGAGCTGCTTTTCGCCTCGGTTCCCTTCATCATACTCCACTTCCCCCGCTTCTCCATCGGAATCTGACTCTGAGTACTCCCAGTTTGCACAACTTCTTGCATCATCTTCGTTCTGCCTATCTTCTACTCTATCTAGGAACGTTCCCTACTCCCACTACTCTGGGTGGCATCCTCAGTGTCATATAGCTGAGTGCTCTCTAAGCGCTCATCTTCCCTTCCCTCTTGGGAAATTCGTTCCAATCCCATCTCATATATTTTATCAATCGCTTCCCCGATGCTTCTGGTGTCGAAGTCATCATCAATAACTGTCCTGCTTGTACCTGGTACCTCATTGTTTGCAGGGAAGAACTCTTCTATGTCTTCCCAGTCTACAACAGGATTGGGTTTTTTCACTTCCCGCTGCAAATATTCCAAATCTCACGCCCTTTGCCTGCGTTTACGCTCTGCTTCCTCATCCATTTCTCTTCGCTTCTTCTCTAGCCTTATCTACTTCCCTCATCCGTTCATTTCTACTTTCCTTTACCCTTCTATTTTCCTCATCTTCTTTCTTCTTCACTTTCCTTTCGTGCACTCTCCTTTCTTCCTCCAACTTTAGCATGTTCTGCCTGTACTTTTCATAGGCTGCATATTGCGTGCGACTGAGCGGTATACCTTGCTCTTCGATATAGTTGTTCTCGCCTCAACCTATCCTTCTTTCTTGCCTTCTCGTACCTTATGTCCACTTCCTTCTGTCTTTCCTTTCTTTGCGCCTCATCTGACCGTTCACTCGGCCTTGCACCATCACTTCCTTTTTCATCTAATTTCAAGAGTATCTGCCATCCTATTCATTCGTCCTTTGCAAATGTTACCTCATCGGTTCCTTTCCGCTTCTTTCCCTCTCTCTCTCTCTCTATCGAGAGGTGCACTCGTTTGTGCCTGCTCCTTCCTTTCCTCGCCTCCTTGTCCCACGGGATTGTGGAGGCCGAGTCAATTTCCTGTTCCTTCTCTATCGTCTCGTCACTGCTACACGCAGGTGACTCATATGCAGGGTTGCTATAACCTGTGGCTGCTTTAAGTTCTCTTAGTGGGTAAAGGCCCTCCGACCTACTTCCCTCAACAACTGGTTCCGGCAGGGCAGGTGGCGCGGTAGGCGTCTCACCCCCCTCCGTACATATATTTAGTATCCAGTCTGCGGGAGGTTCTTCTTCCTTTACTTGTTCAAACATTTTCCAAAGCTCGAGAACGGCAAGGCGTTTCTCGAGCTTCTTCCCGCTATATGTGGCATGTAGGAACGTGATCATGTGCTGTAAGACAGCCTTAGAGAATGACCCATTCTGGGGCCACGGCATAAACATTTTGTTTGCGGTGCCCTTAACCCATTCCTGGCTATATTTCTTCACCTTTGCAGCGTGTTTTGGCAATTGTTTGCACAAGTGTGCAAGTGGGGTAACCTACTCCATTCTTAATTTTGTCACCAACAATGTGCGTGCAGTTTTCAACTTTACACTATTATGAGCATGCACCACATACGCAAGCTCCAATCCAATTTTCCACAAACTTTTATACCAACAGTTTTACTCAAAACGCATCAATTCAGTGGCGATTCCCTCTCATTTACAGAATCGCGTAAAACAAAAATGCATTACCATCATTTAATATCACAATAATTCCACATTCAGCATACACAGAACATATAGGACAGACGCTTGACAGACTAGACGGACACCAGCTGGTCAACGTATACCTGCCTTCTAATTATTACCCCATCATGGGATTTGAACTAACCCCTTTATGACGTCTTTAAACCTCATCGTAGCCTAAAGTCCCCCCTCTGTGGGCTGTGGGTTCAAGTTCCTTCTGACCACTCTTTAAAGTGCAGGAACAAGGCGAATTTACAGTTTTCTCTCGGGTGGCCCCCCAGTATTCCTTACAGTTTTTAATCTCGGGTGCCCCCCCGATATTTCCTTACAGTTTTTAATCTCGGGTGCCCCCCCGGTATCTTTCCCCAGTTACTTCCGGTGATCAAGTCTTTACCCCCTATAGAAATATACAGTCTTCTCTACTTCTAGCTGTTTTATTTTTTCTCCTCGACCCTCCGTTACCTTTCCATTCTTACTCTAAGGCCTATAAGACCTTTGCCAGGATAACGAGTTTCGTTGTTTCACTCACCAATCAACTCTTCTCCTCTCTGGAACTTCAGGATCACCGCCCCTTCCTCTTCCTGCTTTTATGGTTTTCGTCCGATCCGCTGCCCGTGGGAATGAGAAGGGTTATGCTTGGAAAGGCGGGTTCCTTCAGACCCACTGCAGATGTTTTGGGAATAATTACACTATCATTGTCCACGGGAAGCTTCTCAGCCTACTCAGCTGGAATAGCGAAAGGACTTGTATGCAACCGAAGGCCCAGAGTTACTTCGTGCCGTCGGTCTAAGGGTGTCTTATACTATATTAATCGATAATCTATAATCGATGGCCGAAACCGTCCTCACGCTACCAAGTGTTGACGAGGAGAGGTAATTACTGACGGGCCCATTGGTCAGCACTCACCCTCGAAAACTAGTAATACAAGATAGCTGCACCATGCGAGGACAGAGCGCAGGATTCACATACTCCGGCAAGGTTCAATAATCAGGACTCAATAAATTGGCAAAGGGAAGTCCGTTTAATGATACATACATCAGCGATTGGAAATCGGCAGCATCGCGAACACCTGCCTCACCCCGACTTCCCCGACCATTAGTCCAACAGCCTCTTTTATGGGCATAACTCGTCATCATTGACGTCTAATTCTACAAAAAATCATCACGCAATACAATTGGTTGGGAAAGGTATCTTAAGTATAGGTGTTATATCTGTATATGAAAATAAAGGATGCAGATTGGTTAACTCTTATCTGGTGGGCGTCTACGCCCGTCCCTCTACATCATGTGTAATTGACGTCACTTTAAGTACGACATCTTATTGGTTACAGTCTCTATAGGACCCTAGATTACATGGTCCATTGTGATTGGGCGAGTCACACCCCTAAACATAAATCTCCATTTTAATTAGCAGCATGCAGAATAGACACCCAGGAGCCTAGTGTCCCAAGATCCACCCTGCCTCACTTCCATCAATCAGTGGTTTTAGTGCGATGTGTCAATTAGTTGGCTAAGGCAGGCCTCGAACTGTAGTCTCTTATCAGAAAAAGTTATGGCACCCTCGGATTCTGGATGACATCAGGCGGTGGTACATCTTCACGCCTGTCTGCTCACGTGCTAGTCCACTGTGAATCTGCTTCAGTTTCCAACCTTTTATGCATTTAATTCTGTGTTTGCTCGGCCACCTGCATGGGCTTCTCTTATCTTGACCTTCACAGGGCGGGCTGGTATGCTCTAAAGTTTCGGCTCTCTGTAGCTGAGCTTACCTCCCCCTCTTGGGTTGACCTCGGCTCCCCAGTCCTGAGCCATCCTTTGTTAGGTTTCGATTCTGCTCATTTCCTCGGCTTGGGCCTGGATATGAAACCTGGCCAGTCAGGCCTTGGCCGCCTGGGAGTACTTCTGCTTACACAAAATGGAGTGGCACGTTTACATTGTGCTGTATTGAGGTATATGTATACAGTTGGCGCTTGCCGCTCTAACTTCTACTAAGCATTGCAAGCAGAATCGATTTCTTAGCATCTTCCGTTTCAAGCTTATTTACACACGTTTAGTAGGGCGGTTGCTTCCATCTTGTCTCATGACCCCATTCTCTTACGTTTTAAGTGTCTCTCCCCTTTGTCCATTACAATTATCCTCACAGTTGTCAGTACTGGCATGCATGCTTTCAGTACTCCTTCAGTTCGTTGTTGGGGCTGCTCTGGTCCTTGTTTCATCTCCACTGGCTTTCCATTATGGCTTTCGGGGTCTCTTCATGAACCGTGTGTAGGCATTCCTCATCGTTCCGTATCAACGGCTGGTATGGTTGTCTGATTGGGTACCGTGCTGCCCAGGGTTGCCTGGTTATGGGCATTTCAACAGGTACTGATCCTCTAATGTACACTGGGCAGAGGCCCATTGCAGCCCTTTGTTGGTTCAGCTGCTCCTCGCATGTCACATACCTTGGCGAGTACTTTACTAGCACCTCGAAATGAGGGGGAGGGGTGCAGGCCATGTCTGGGACCTCCTCTACAATTGGGGAGTTGGTTTACAAGGGAACCAAACCCAGAAGCATCTTTGAAAACTACATCGGCAACTAAATAGGAAAAGGGGAAGAACATACCACAGGAAACGTGGCACGCTGCATGCTGGCATTACTAAAACCATAGCAAGTACCCATTGTGAGCGGGAGACTGCGGGAGTCAACTCCTTTGATCCCGTTCACCCTATAGATCAAAGTAGAGCACAATACCCAATAAGAGGCCATCTCAAAATAACTTTCACAACTGCAACTAGAGCGTGGACCTAGAGATTTAAAATGAAATTACGCAGTACTAAAGACATGGAGAGAGAAGGGGATGGGTCATACCTTAGTGGAAGCCATGAAACAGACATGTCGGCCAACCCACAGCATCAGGAAAACGTACACCTCAATACCCCTCAGCAAATCCAGGCTCAAATACTTGCAGAAGAGCTACCTGGCCATTCGGTAGGCAGCCACAAAGAGAAGAACCTAAGCACTGCAATAACAAACAAATGGAAACGGGGATTAGAGTACACAACAACAACAAAAAGAATCCAACAAAAAATAGAAAACCACTTTGGGAAAAAACGCCATAAAAGTCAGTGATGTCGAAGGAGAATCACTAATCCTATGGGAAAACCCGAGGCAACCCCAAACTCCATCTTCTAGTACGGAAATCCCCTCATCAGCAGCAAAATTGGGGAATGAAACCGATCCACCAAGTGAGGGGGAAAATGTGGTAACATCGGTCCATCAAGATATACAGTCACCTGAAAACATAGGACAAACTTTAGAAGAAAAAAGTGACACAGTCCATCAGGAAGAACATAAGACAAAATCAGACCCTAACCCAGATACATTGAAAGCCCTAAACTTTGTGCTCAGCTCATTGGTTTCAGTTTTCGAAATGTTAAAAATGGAGGTACAAGCACAAAATGGGACTCTCTTGGAGATGAAAAAGGAAATAGCACTGTGCGATTCATCCCTAGTTGGTTTGGTAACTGCAACCAATACCAATATGACCCTGCCGCTCCGGGATTTAAACCTGGAAATGGTAAAACAAGGACTAGACATCTCTTCCATACAGCAAAGTTTGAAAGAAAAAAATCATATGGAGAAACAAAACAACGAACTACTGGGAGAGGTTCTCTCACTATTGAAAGGAAACCGGAAAATAATCCCAGAAGAGGGAGACATAGAAAATATTCAAGAATATTCACTAGATGATACACCGCTTTCGGACTCAGTGCTGGAAGAATTTCGAAGACTTGCCAATATAGTTGAAGGAGAAATGGAGACTGAAAAAGGGGTGCAAAAAATGCAGTCAGAAAAGGCAAATGGGAAGCAAATAGAGACAGTCCATGACTGGCAACATCCCTGCGACCAGACATCAAGAGGCAGGAGAAAAATGAGGAAACGCCTCGCACGAAGAGAGAGGTCAATGACAACACACCATAAAACAAAGAAAAGTCAAAAGAAAAAGCAAAGACAATAAAAACAATGGAAAGAAAACAGAAAAAAATTATCTCACAGGCAATTCCTAAAACCTCTGGTAACAGCGAGGAACAGGACAAACCAACAAGTAACGTTGTAGGTCCACAATCTTCCTCAGCGAAAAACAGGACGAGCCAAGAGAAGAGAAATCAGAAGCAAACCAAAAAGAACTCTGAAAAGAATAAAATAGTAAATTGTAACAAATCTGATGAAATTGTAGCAATTACAAAGGCAAGGATCGGTCTGCAAACCGAGAATAAGGTAGAGGCAAGCAGTAATCCAAGGACAAAAACTAAGGAGAGCATTCTGAAAGATCAACCTAAATCAGAAAAACCACAAGTAAGGAAAGAATCAAATGGAGCCCTTCAATAAAATGTTTCAAAAGCAATAAAATGGGCTCCAATCTTTCTGAAGAAAGATCTTCAATCTGGTAAAAAGAGCAGCTGTCCGGTGAATATCGCAATGGCACAAGGCGATCAAAATATAAAAATTGCTCCTATCTTTGAAATGAAGAACCAGAAGATTGGTAAGAAATTGAGTGCTCCTCTGTTAAATCCGACTACACCCATACTTTCCAATGAAACAAAAATAAACATCATCTTCGAAGACAATATTCGAAATGGGGAAGGAAAGTCGGTTAAATTAAACAGCCCAGGAAAACAAGATGACACCTGTTTGATAACGCAGACTCCATCAAAAACCAGTGAATATATGAACCAAAACAACTTGAAAAACCATACAATCCAGAGAGTTTGGTTGAGACTGTGTTCTAATACAGGGCATCATACATCACTGAGTAGGGCAGTTATTCTGAGCATGATGAAGAAAGTGAAAAACCTTCATTGTTTATCATCAGAAGATATAGAAAGTGTCAAATTTCCAATGTCACAAGATCGCTTCTTGGTGGAACTGGTACTTACCTCAGAGAATGCAAAAAAAATCATGCTGCAAGAGTCCGTGGAGCTAGAATCCTATGGATTGGAAGTCTCATGTAACGATTCAGAAAAAAATACTACCATTAAACATCAGAATGCTCCAACACCAATAAAAAAGGGAAGAGGCACTTCAAATGAACAGAACCTGACGAAAGGGGGAAGCAGAGAGATGGAACCAAACATAAAAGAAAACACCCTTACACTTCTTCAAGAAATCCTCACGCAAGTACTGCAGAAGCTAGGACTGGGCACGCAGCAACTTTAGGAAAGACGACTTAAATGTATTCAGTTGGAACTCGCAGGCTCCAGTGCTATAAGAGCAAAAGAAACAAGGGCACATCTATTCAACTTGGGTGATGTTGTTTTATTACAAGAAACCTGGTTGGTGAACCCATTGAATATCGAAGGATATACAGTTTTCTGCCTACCAGCATCACAAAAATCATTAGGACGACCATCAGCGGGCTTGCTCATAGCACTTAAGTACCAGATTTTCAAAAATATAGTAGAAATCGGGAAAAATACATGAGCTTTTCATGCATGCAGAGCAAACGCAAACCTACAAGGAAAGCCCTCAACTTGGGTCTTGATAAACATATACTGGAACCCTGCCAGCTCAAAACTGGACATTTTCTTGGAAAGTTTGGGCCTATTACTAGAAGCAGTGAAGGTGAATTCAGCCTCCAGCAACATCATCTTGGCAGGAGACTTTAATACAAACTGTCTCTATTCACAAAAAAGGGAGGCAAAACATTCGAACACTCGGAAGACAAGTAGGGGTAGACTGTTGCAGGAATTTATGGAATGTTGGGACCTTAGAATGGTCAATTGTTCACAAGAGAGTGATCAAGGAATATACAAAACATGGCATAGAGGGAAATTATCCTCTGCTCTAGATTTCATCTTTGTCTCCAAAAATCTGCATGCCTTACCCTCCCTCCTCGCTCTCAAAAGGCACGGGGGTAGTGATCATACCAGACTTGAGCTAACGTTCCAAAACATTCTAGAAATAAGAACAGAAAGAGAAATGCTAAACCTAGAAGGAAAAAACAGAAAAATTAGAGTCAGGAAATACAAGAATGGGGGGAGTTAAGCTTAATAAGCGGCTAAAAGAGATCCCCGAGTCTATCTGGAAACCGGAATGCGATCCGCAGAAGTTTAATAAATTTATCTGGGCAACACTAGCACCTGAAGACTTAGCGGGGAGAGATAAACAAAATCATCTCCACACCTTTGATGAAACAACACAAAAGAGAAAAAGAGAGCACAGAAAAGCACTGCGAAACATCAAGAAAATAGGGTATCCGGTAGAACATCTGAAAACAGAAATAAAAAGAGAACAAACCAATTATAAATCATGGTCAATCGCACAAAGGGAAATCCGGATGCAAACAGACGGGGAATATATTCTTAAAATACTAAGAGAACAACAGTAAAAAAATGTGGGAAGCACTAAACCAATTTGAGGGGGAAGCAGGTAACTCCCTTTGTAACCTGGTCTCTGAGGAAGACTGGGTCGGTTATCTCACAGAGACTTACAAGAGTCAGAGTACCTGCCTCTTTTTGACCATACCAGACATGCCCTGGCAACTTAACATCAAAGAAGAAGAAATTTATGAAATCATAATTAACTCTTCAACATCTACAGCTTCTGGACTAAATGGCCTGACCTATCAGACACTCAAAAGAGAACCGAAACTTTGGTCGAAACTACTATCCTGTCTCTTTATGGAAATCCTTAAAAAACGGGCATTTCCAATTTCTTGGAAAACAGCACTGGTAATACCTTTCTTTAAAAAAGGTGATCGGGCAGCTGGAAATTATAGGCCAATAGCGCTGCTCGACATTGAAAGCAAAATATTTATGAGACTTTTATTAAACCACGTTTCAAAATGAGTAGAAGATTTTGAGATCTTATCACGCTTTCAAACAGGATTTCGGAAGGGACACTCGACATCAGTTAATGGCCTGATCCTAAACCTCTTGAATGAACAAACAGAGTAAAAACTCTCCCCCATTGTATGGAGCATGGATCGATTTATCGAGAGCATTCGATCAGGTAGAACGAGCATTACTTTGGCAAAAACTGAGAAAGTGGGGAATGCCAGAAACATTACTATCAATCTTGGTGGAATTGCATAGAGCCACAAATCTAAGAGTTCGCCTAGATGCAATGGGTCATCTATCAAAACTAATAGAGGTAAATAGGGGGGTCTGATAAGGGTGCCAAGGAGCGCCTCTTTTCTTTAATCTGTTTTTGGCAGATATGGGAATTTTTCTAGAATGAGCTGTGTTGGCCAGTCCCACCTTAAATGGGAAAAAGATCTGTTGGCTGGCTTACGCAGACGATATACTACTTCTCAATAGAACGTCAATTGGTCTGCAACGTCTGCTAACGAGACTCAATGAGTATGTTGAAATAAACAGACTAACAGTTAACCCGACCAAATCGAACATTCTCATCTTTAAACACCCATTGACAAAAACCAAATATAAAAACTGGAAACTGGGGGGCGAATGCATCAGAGTTGTAGAAGCCATAAAATATTTGGGTTATAATATACACGCACATTCAGCCCAATATAAGACAGATTCTGAGGTCATGGATAAGGTAACACAAACCGGATCCCAAATGGTCAAATGAACCATAAATTTTGTAAATTTTCCATTCTCGCATTGGTAAATAATACTTTATGGACTAGAAGCTAAACCGGGTCTCTGGGCCGCAAACTGGGAAATTTTTGAGGGTCGACTTTGGAAAAGAGCACTGGGCCTGCCAAACTGTACATCCATAAAAAGCCTGAGATTCAAGCTGGGCTTAAAGTCATTAAAATGTATAGCAGATTGGAAACTGATTTCCCTGTTTCGAGAAATAACTATGGGCAAAAAACATCCCTATATGGAGACTCGGGGCTCAAAAATTACAGTGTAAGTCACCACTCTTGATCATACTTGGGGGGGTGAAAAAGTAACGAAAGCACTGACAAAAATAGATCTTGAAGTGGAAACTTTGATCCTAAACCCACTCAATATAAAAAAAAAATTGGAACTTCTAGACTGGATCGAAACAATAGAAAATGTTAGATCGGATCCAGTCCAAAGTGCGTTCTTGAGGGGGAAAAAGAAACTAGGGTGTCTATCGGGCTATTTAATGAAATCACCTAACAGAAAGTTCCGCTCAAATTTCCTCAGAATGAGATTAAATTTAGTCCATTGTGGGGCAATCTTAGAAAAACGAAACCAAGGGGTCAAAGCAAAAAAATTGTGCTCCATTTGCATAAACCCTGCCAAGCAAACATTAAAACATCTACTTATGGACTGTGAAGGTTCATGGATATATCGCTCAAGACTATTTAGGAACTTTGTGCGCAGAGAAGAAGATATCATATCAGACTTTTTGTGGGAAAGACTTATTTCTGGTACGAACGCTGCATTATCATCGGCTGCTATACAGGTGCTAATCAACTGTGAAATAGTCATATAAACCTGTTTATTCCAGGAAAACAGATCACCACAATATTGTCCACCGAGACGACATCTAAAAGTGGCAGGGTTTGGCCAAGAAAAGAATCATTTTATTTTTGGAAAAAAAAAATTGTTAATTTGTAACGCGTTTGTCATTTGTTTGTTTAATTGTCTTTTCTTTTTGTAAAGGCTCATTGAGCCAAAACAAATAAATAAAAAAAGAATGTCCTGATTCTGACGGACAACACAGTGGCCATGCACTACCGCAACAAAAAGGGGGGGGGCAGGGTCACTTCCTCTGTGCAGTGAGGCGATGCAGCTCTGGTTCTGGGCCATCCAGCAGGAAATTTCGATCTCGGCAGTTCATCTGGCCGGAGACGAAAACGAGTCGGCGGACGCTCTGAGCAGGCAGAGCACGGTCTCTCGCGAGTGGGAGCTGGCTCAGGAGATTCTCCTGGAGATCTTCGCCCTTTGGAGGACTCCTCAAGTGGATCTCTTCGCCACCAGTGTCAACTGGAAGTGCAAAAGATTCTGCTCGCGGGAATTTCCTCCAAGAGGAGCCTTGGGGGACGCGTTCGTAGTGGAGTGGTCCTTCCCACTGCTGTACGCGTTTCCTCCAGTCCCCGTCATTCCGCAAGTGCTGAGGAGGTTACGGAGGTTTGGTTCTCGAATGATCCACATTGCTCCGGCATGGGCCCGTAGAACGTGGTACCCGGACCTTCTCGACATGTCCATCTGCCCTCCATGCTGTCTTCCCTATCGAGACGATCTGTTCTCACGGGAGGGGGGTCAGGTTCTCCATCCAAAGGTCAAGTCCCTCAACCTTCATGCTTGGCTTTTGAAAGGTTGAGGTATAATGATTGGGACCTCCCTGAAGACGTGATGGAGGTGTTGCTTTCGGCCAGACGGCCTGCAACAAAGTCCCTGTACCGTTGCCGTTGGAGAAAGTTCTGCGACTGGTGCAGGGTTAAGAATGTGGATCCTTTTTCATGTGCCATTCCTGTGGTTCTGTCTTTTTTGCTTTCGTTAGCCCACAAGGGCCTGCAAGTGGGTACCATTAAAGGTTACCTGGCGGCGCTGTCCATATTTAAGCGCTCGTCTGAGGAGTGTTCTTATTTTAAGATTCCTTTGATTTCTCAGTTTCTGGAAGGGCTCACTAATGTGTTCCCACCGTCACCTTTCCAGGTGCCCAGTTGGGATTTGAACCTAGTTCTAAAATTCCTAATGGGAGCTCCATTTGAGCCTTTACATTGTTGTCCTTTGAGACTGTTGACTTTGAAAACTGTATTTTAGTTGCGGTCACTTCCGCTGGCAGAGTGAGTGAGTTGCAGGCACTTTCCGTTAAGCCACCATTCACAGTGTTCCATAAGGACAGGGTTGTCCTTGGGGTAAGTCATTCTTTTCTTCCGAAAGTGGTGTCGGAATTTCATTTAAGCCAGAAAGTTATTCTTCCGGCGTTCTATCCTCCTCCGCATCCTGGTAAGGAAGAGGAGAGGCTCCATATGTTGGATCCTAGGAGAGCTTTCATTTTCTACATCTCTCGCATGTCCCTGGTCAGAGTGGACGATCAGCTCTTTATAGGATACGCTGGAAGGCGTTTGGGAAAAGCTGTTACTAAGCAGACTTTGTCTAGATGGATTATCTTGACAATTTCTGAATGTTACCGCTTGGCGGGTAAGGACCCTCCGGTAGGCTTACGGGCCCATTCTACCAGGGGTGTGGCTGCCTCTGCTGCTCTGCAGAGGGGTGTTCCCATTCATAGCATTTGTGAAGCAGCCACATGGGCCTCTGTCCATACTTTAGTAAAACATTATTCCCTGGATTCTATCCATGGGCAAGATTTGGCCTTTGGCAAGGCGGTCCTTTATTCTGCAATTTAATTGTGCATTCTAAATTCCTACATTCTAAATTCTTTTCCCACCTCCATACGTTGGTACTGTGTTGGGAGTCTGTCATAGATGTGGAATACGTCGGAGGAACCAATCCCTTCGAAGAACAAGTTACTTTCTTACCTGGTAACGTTCTTTCGATGGGATGCTCCGACATCGTATTCCACATCGTTCCCTCCCAGCCTGCCCCGCTACAGAATTTCTTATGCGATTGCAGCTTACGTTTCCGCAAGGCTTTCTGTGGTTATTCTGGCAGAAGATTGGTGCCACACGTTCTGGGAAAAAACTACAACTGAGGCTAGGGGCGTCGCACGTCCTACTTATAACACCTTTGATTGGATCCTTAACCTCTAAGGCTAGTTCTTTCCTCGCTTTCTTTGAGGGTTGGTCTATATCGAGCTTAGGTGGAGTCTGTACGTTTCTGAGGCAAGCATGCGATCCAGTCGATTTCTGCTTTTTTACTATCATTGGTTGGTTCTTTGATTTCTTCATTTCGTTCGTCATTGTTTTCTCATGTGGTTTTCTTGTAATTTATTTCGGTAATGTATTGTCTTTTTCAGTAAAGATAGAAAATATATGTCTACTGCTTTCTTTCTCTTTATCGGGTTGAGTTAGGTCTACCGGGACTACTGTGGTGTCAACCTTCGTTATCTCTATGGTAGATATGTCCATTTGAGGTTGCAGATCAGGATCTTTGGATGATTTCCACATGGCGCGCATCCATCTACAATCTTCCATTATTGCTTCCATTAATGTAGAGTTATCATTAGCATCTCTGAGCCAGGTCTGCTAACCGGTGAGTTTGTTGATGAGCAGTCTGTAGATATGTTAAATTCGATCTCTACCAGCCTGTTTTGAATGGAAGCCAGACTGTCTTTTTTGGGTAGAGAATTTTTCACTAGTGTACTCAAATCTTTAGCAAGCTGTTCTGCAATTTCTGAGTTCTTGAGGTTTGTCCTCGGTTCGCCGTGTTCATGGAAACTGTCTTTTATTTGGAATCACCGGCTGCTCAGGATGAGAAGATGGTGAAGAAAGTTGCTCATTTGCAGCTGGTCTCGAGTCCTCTCCCTTATTGCCATTGTCGCTTTCCTTACTTGGGATGTTCCTGATGGTTACTTCATCGGGGGTAATAAATACATCGTCCAGATTTCCTTCAAGGTTATCCTCTGGGAGATTTTCTTCTTCATTCAGAGGAAGGTGTTTGTCACGATTCACTTCCAACGAGTTTCTTTCAATGTCCGTTTGTGCCATATAATGCGTTAATGGGCTTATTTTATTAGGCCTTGTGGTGTTTGTAATTGCACTAGCAATTGCAAGTGGAAGCTCTTCAGCTACTGTTACACCCAAGCAGATTACTGGCCTTTAGGTTATTGCAGGGGTGTGGGTACATAGTCTCCCACCGAGCTTAACATCTGCTGTTATCTCGGCACTTGATCCTTTATGTTGCAGAGTTTTCATGGTTGAAGAGCCTCTATAAAATGGATAAAGAGGGGCTCTTTGCTGAATATGTGGTTACGGTCGCCTCACTATCAATTATAAAGTACCACAGGCATCAAAGGGCAAGCCCTGCCGTCTCCGCGCGGTTACTTTATTTGTCTTTTTATTTACTTCAGCCGACGCAGAGCGATATAAGTGAGATGACAATTCCAGAGTACTTTGTTTTCTCTCGCAACCTTGACCTGAAGCAAAAGCTGCTTCACACCGCGTTTCTGGTGGAGCAGACGTAAGGGTTTAGGGGAGTTGAGGTGAGAGACAGGCAGCAGAGAGGGGACACGGCAAATCAGCAGATCCACGCCGGCTCCCGGCTAGCTGCCAACTGCTCACTTGACACATGTTGCCCGCTTTGCAGTTTTGGGGGTTTTTGAGGACGCTGCGTAGTGAATAGGTGCAGAGGCCACAACTTTCTCAGCGTTCCTCGCAGAGTTAAAGGGACAGTTCTGCAGCAATCCAACAGCAATCCAGAGTCAGGAAGCAAAAAGGATTTCAATGTAGCAGTCAGCTGCAAGACAGTAGCTCAATATCCTGCCAACTGCTCACTTGACCCACTTCGCCCGATTCAGTGAAGCAATCTGTAAAGTGGGGAAAAAATCCACACAGAACTATGCAACCGAGAAAACAAACTAGAGAAGGGCAGCTTAGGGAATCTGAAGACTTGATTCTCCAGCATGGGGTCTGGCATGGATTCACATGCTCATGAATATTCCCCGTCGTCAGGCTGGGAATCCTCGGTAAAGAAAAAATCAGTATCAGTTTAGTTTCTGATCTGTCTTTCGTAGTAGTAACCAATCACTGATCTCTGCGTCATACTGACCACAGCCAATGACTGCCCTCTACCTAAGCCCCGCCTCCGGCAGCCATCTTCAGATTTTTACCGCACGTTCAAGTGTTAGGAGTCCTCGTGCTTAGCTCTCGAGCTTTTACTGCATGTTTCGCGCTTTTTCAGGTGAATTTTCACATTTTTTCGGTTAATCGAGCCTCAAGCTGCACCGTTTGTACTCCCGTTAACGGTTACCCGTTACAGGATTTTCCTACGCCCCTCAAGGGTGAAGATTTAATCGAATCAACTTCTTGGAGGATTCCAGAAGATTTGCGGCCTACTTCGAGATGGCCCAGGACGCGAGTTCGTCACCTGGACCCAAGCTGTTTCGCAACTGCCCTGGTTGCGGACTGCAGAATGTGCTTAAGGAAGACAAACATTCGCGATGCCTCTACTGTCTTCATGGGGACAAGACTCATGTAGAGAAGGACTGCCAGTTCTGCAAGAACTTGTCGGAGCGGACCATGAGGGACCGTCGATCCCATCTCGCCAGCTGGTTGGAGAAGGGCTCAACGGGTGAGAAGAAGAAGAAAGGGTCCGAGCAGGCTTCTAAGTCCTGTGCGGGCGCCCCGGCGACGGGGGCCCAACACCAGGCCAAGCGCTGCGAGTCCGCTGGCTCCGGGAGAGCCGAAAGGTCGGGCTCTTCGGTCGCCAGGCAGGGCGCGCCTTCCCCGGCACCGTCAACCACGAGCCAGCGCTCCGGTTCGGGGAAGAGGAAGTCCGAGACCCCGGGTAAGCTTCGGGAGAAGCCCCGTCCGATCTCGGAAGAGGGGGAGCGAGGCGTCGCCCCTCCCCCTAAGGAGAAGGCCTGGGACGCACCTAAGGTGGTGAAGGCCCCTACCCAGCAGGCAAAGGCCTCTATCGAGGCGATCGCGGCGACTCTGGCCAAGCCGGCAGAGACCCCGCCAGCGGAGACTGCCTCCGAGACTAGAGTTTCCCTGCCGCCAAGGAAGGAATCCTCTTTTCAGCCCATCGTCATGGGCACCATGATGGAAGAAACGAGGGGGGGCACGGTAGCCTCGGAGGAGGAACTGACCGAGGCCGTGAGGAACCTTGAAGTCCAATTCGAGAAGGTTCGATCCCGTAAGGAAGATCCTCGGGAGATAACCGAGGAAGACGACGATGGCGAGGAAGAGCAGCCTTCCCTTCCGGCGCAGCCGGAACCTAGGCCTCAGGATAGCTCGGCGGCCATTTTGTCTGCGATCCAGTCCTTATGCTCTGAGATAAGGACGAGATTCCCACGGCCCAGGCCGGGTGACCCGCAACCTGGCCCGTCGGGAAGCCCTCAGAACAAACGACGGAGGACCCAACCCTCTCCTCCACTCGTCCCTGTAAGGCCTACAGTTCCCTCCTCATCCTCCCACGAGTCGGGAGATGACGGTGCGATGGGCTCGACGACGGGTTCTGAGGGCGACGACGACGGAACGGGTCTCCCGTCGTACGGGCCTCGCCGCCCGACGAGATTGGCTCATTCCACGCCATGATCGCCAGGGCGTCCGAATTGTTCCAGCTCTGCCCAGAGGAGCAGAAAAAGGAAGGTTTCCTCTATCAGCGCCGGGAGGCCAAGAGGAAGACTGTCATCGCGGTGCCTCTAATCGATGACATCTGGGAGGAGGGCCTGTCGGTTCTCAAGAACCCATCCACGGCACCAGCCAAACGGGACCGGTACGAGAAGAAGTACCGGGTCCCCGAAACCGCTCCGCTGTGCCTCAGGGCCCAGCCAACGCCAGACTCGGTCGTCTCGGCGGCGGCGAAGAAGAAAGCGGCGGGGTCAGGAGCCTCAACGTCGAATTCCCCGCCGGACGGCGAGGGAAAGAAGTTGGACGCCATGGGGCGGCGCTTCATTTCGTCGTCGGCGGCGATGACGATCAAAGCGGCCAACGCCCTGGCGATCGTGGCCCGCTACGACAGGGAGCTCTGGTTTAAGCTGGCCCCCATATTGGACTTCCTACCGGACGACAAGAGGTCCGAGGCTCTGGAATTACTTCAAGAAGGCGAGGTGGCTTCGGACCACGCCATAACGGTGGCAACCGATATTGCCGATACCGGGTTCCGCCAGCTGGGCAACAGTGTTTGCCTACGATGACGGGGTTGGCTCCGGGCGACCGACTTCCGTCAGGACGTCCAGTCCAGGGTGTTGGACATGCCGTTCGACGGCAGCAACTTGTTTGGGAAGGCGGTGGACGAATCCCTCCAAGCCATAAAGACGGACACGGAGACGGCCCGCGCCCTAGGAGCCCTTCAGCAACGACGGCCCTTTCGGAGCTCCGGAGGCAGACCGGGTGCCTCCAAGAGATCCAGCGGTGGCTCGTCGTCCTACCGCCAGGCGGCACGCTCCTCGTCTCAGGAGGCCTACAGGGGTCGCGGCAAGCAGGGAGCGCCTCGCCGCCGTCGGCAAGGTGGCCAGGGCGGCAAGGCCACCACCTCCAAGCAGGACTGAACCAGCCGTGGTCTCGGGCCCCCACCGAAGCACCCCGGTGGGAGGCCGGCTGACGAAGTTCGTCGGCGTGTGGAAGTCCATCTCCACCGACCGTTGGGTGCTGGATGCCCTGGCAAGAGGACACTCTATCGAATTCCTGAAGAAGTGCCCTCACGTTCCACCTGTGGCCAGGAAGGAAAATCACGTCCCGCAACTGCTGTTGGAAGTAAGGGCGATGCTCAGGAAAGGCGCCATCGAGCTTTTCCCGAAGAGGCTCCGGGGCTCCGGGGTGTACTCAAGGTACTTCCTCATCAGGAAGAAGACGGGCGGCTGGCGCCCCATCCTGGACCTTGGTCGTTTGAACAAATACATCCGGTCACAAAAGTTCAGGATGGTCACCCTCCAGCACGTACTGGGACAGCTGGAGGAAGGCGACTTTCTATCGTCGTTGGACCTGGAGGATGCATACTTCCACGTTCCCATCCTCAAAAGTCACCGAAAGTTCCTCAGGTTCGTCGTCCAGGGACGCCACTACCAATTCAGAGCACTGCCGTTCGGATGGAAGTCGGCCCCCAGGGTCTTTACCAAGTGCCTAGCACCTGTGGCAGCGCGTCTGCGCCTGCAGGGGATTCACGTCTAACCCTACCTGGACGACTGGCTCATCCGCTCAAGGACGAGGGAACTCGCCGTCGAACACACTGCGAGGACCGTCCAGCTGCTCACAGACCTGGGATTCGCCATAAACTACCCAAAGTCCTACCTGGTGCTGTCGCAGGTGGCCCTGTTTCTGGGAGCGAAGCTCGATACAGTGAGGCGCCTGGCGGCACCGTCGGAAGAACGGACGAAGACCATTCTAGGCAAAGTGCAGCGCCTGCTAGCCACGGACGTGGCCAGGGTGAGGTCCATCAAGTCCCTCCTGGGGATGATGTCCTCTTGCATCTACCTGGTGCGCCTCTGCAGACTACGGATGCGCCCTCTTCAAGAATTTCTCGAGGCCCGTTGAATGCAGGCGACGGGCACCTTCGAAGACAGGGTCCCCCTCAACGAGGTGTTCCGGCGGGCGATTCAGTGGTGGGGCGTTCGAGCGCACCTCATGGCGGGCAAGGACTTTCAGACGCCAGCGTACCAGGAGACGGTGACGACGGACGCCTCCCTGGAAGGTTGGGGCGCCCACACCGGAGATCTCCACGCAAGAGGCCTCTGGCTCCCGGAGGAGAGGCTCCTGCACATCAACGTCCTGGAACTCTGAGCCGTGTCCTGGGCTCTCAAATCGTTCCTCCCGTCGCTCAAGGGCAAGGTGGTGCGGATCTTCACGGACAACACCACGACAATGTTTTACATACGGAAGCAGGGAGGCACCAGATCCCCAGGCCTATCCAAGGAGGCACAGGATCTGTGGCACTGGGCGGTCGCCCAGGGGATGTTCCTGGTTCCCTTCCACCTTGCAGGAGAAAGAAAGACCATCGCCGACTCGCTCAGCAGGTAGCTGCGCGCGTGTCATAAGTGGGAACTGCGCCAGGATCAGGTGGATCAACTCTTCCGACGATGGGGCAAACCCCAAATCGACCTGTTCGCAACAGCGACAAACTCGAAGTGCAAGAGGTTCGCCAGCAGGTTTCCCCAGCCGAGAAGCATGGGCGATGCGTTCTCGTTCCCCTGGGACGGCCTGTACCTGTTTGTGTTCCCTCCGTTGCCGTTGCTGCTTCGACTCATCAACCAGCTCAAGAGGTCCCGGTGCAGGATGATCCTCGTTGCACCGGCGTGGCCGAGGCAGATCTGGTTCCCGGGCCTTCTGGACTGGTCAACGTCCCCTCCCATCAAGCTGTTGGCGGACGCGGACCTTCTCTCCAGAGAAGGAGGCGCCATCTTCCACCACGACCCGGCGTCGCTGAACCTGCAGGCTTAGATCCTGCAGCGCTAGAGTTTGGAGGCTACGATATACCGGCCGATTGCAGAGAGGTTCTTGCAAAGGCCAGGGCGTCCTCGACTCTCAAATGCTACGGTCATAAGTGGAAGAGGTTCTCTATCTGGTGCCGAGCACAGAAGATCAACCCCCTACGGATTACGGCCCCTCAAGTGCTGCCGTACCTGCTATCGCTGGCAAAGGCTGGGCTGGCCCACGCCTCCATTAAGATTCATCTGGCGGCGATCTCCAGATATACCAGAACCACAGGACGGACGTCCCTGTGGTCCCATCGACTGGTAAAAGAGTTTATGAAAGGACTGTTCCGGTCGTTCCCGCCGGTGAAGGCCCCGGCCCCGGCCCCGGCGTCGGAACTTAACGTGGTGCTGACCAGGCTCATGGGGCCCCCATTCGAGCCGATGCACTCCGCACCGATGAAGTTTGTGTCGTGGAAGACTGCATTCCTGGTGGCCATTACCTCCGCACGACGAGTGGGAGAGATCCAGGCCCTATCCTGCAAAGCACCGTACTTGACTTTCCAGGCCTCGAGGGTGGTGCTTAGGACGCACCCCTCCTTTATGCCCAAGGTGCCGTCGGACCTCCATCTTAACGAGCCCCTGGTGTTACCTGTTTTCTTCCCGTCTCCTTCGTCGCCGGCCGAGAGGACTTTGCACTCGCTGGATGTGGCTAGAGCGCTGAAGTTCTACGTGGACCGCACAAAGAGTTTTCGGAGGACATCGCAGCTGTTCGTGAACTTTGGATCTGTGAATCAAGGGAAGGCTCTCTCGAAGTCTTCTATTTCCAGATGGCTCTCCGGCTGCATCATGCACTGCCACCGGTTGGCTAACCGACCGCTGCCAGGCCGTCCGAGAGCCCATTCGACCAGAGCGATCGCTGCTACTACGGCGTTCTTATCTGGTGTGCCCCTGCTGGACATCTGCAGGGCTGCTACGTGGAGGTCGACGCACACCTTCACGAGATTCTACTGCGTCGATCGGGATTCCAGGGAGGAGTCCAGGGTCGGCCAAGCAGTGCTGCGCAACCTGTTCGCTTAAGGTGAGCCTGGTGAGGAGGTAAGAGATGCTTAATTTTGAGTTTTTTGTATTGCTTAATGTTGAGCCTTTTGCCACCCCCCGTGGTTGTGCATGTGTGTACTGCTATTTATTCTTATATTCATGAGCATGTGAATCCATGCCAGACCCCATGCTGGAGAAGGAACAAGTTACTTACCTGTAACTGTTGTTCTCCAGCATGGGTCTGGCATGGATTCACATGCGAACCCTCCCGCCTACCCCTCTGCGGCTCTTCACTTGATCATACTGCCACTTCACGTGCTACCAAATCTGAAGATGGCTGCCAGAGGCGGGGCTTAGGTAGAGGGCAGTCATTGGCTGTGGTCAGTATGACGCAGAGATCAGTGATTGGTTACTACTACGAAAGACAGATCAGAAACGAAACTGATACTGATTTTTTCTTTACCGAGGATTCCCAGCCTGATGACGGGGAATATTCATGAGCATGTGAATCCATGCCAGACCCTGCTGGAGAACAACAGTTACAGGTAAGTAACTTGTTCCATATAAAGTAAGTCCCATTGTAAGTATAGCATTTTGCCTGTCAGTTGTGGTGTATGCCGATTCTAACCAGTAACCCTGTGGAGAAAAAAGCAAACTCTTTCCAATTTTGCTTTAGGTTCAATTTAAACATGTGTAAAACTTCAATAAGAGGTTTCATATGTTTAATAGCAAAAAAGTTACATTTTTTATTTACAGTTCTAAAAAAGTTATGACTTTAAAATAACTTATAATTGTATCATTACCATTTATTATAAAGTCTGGAACTGTTTAGATTATGTGGCGGGTCAGAAGAAGGTAGCGGACACTTTGAGAACATTTCTACTGGTTATTTATTAAACAATAAGTATAAAGCCGATCTCTCTCTATTGCTATGTCGGTGTTCCCTACCTATGAAAATAACTTAGGTGCTCGTCAGTCATCAGAGTCTCAAATGAATCAGTCTGCTGTCCAAAAACAAGTTTTAACTGACACTACCACTATTGTAACCAACTTAAATACGATCAGGAAAATGTGTCCCTTCTCCTGATTGTATAATGGCAATGTCTCTTCTCTTCTGGATTCCTTTTTAGGAGGCTATTCTTGGTCTCTTGTCACTTCGTGTATCAGTTCTTGCCACTCTTTCACAATGTATTTGGGTCTTTCTTCCTTGTAAGGGTGGTGAAGTAAGACTCTGACACAGAGGGGTCATGTTTTTGTATATAAACTTGTTTTTATTATTTATTTATTTGCTTGTTTATAATGCGCAAAAGAGAGAGAATCAGTTCAAGAAAAAGGGATGGGTCAGGTCAGGGAATCATTCAGAAAGTACTGTTTTCAATTGTTTTCTAAATGTCAGATGATTTTTGTCTGCACACAACTCTTTAGAGTGATTGTTCCATAATCTTGCTGCCTGTACTTGAAAGGACCTGTCCAGGCCCTTCGCCTGTTTGCTCTTTGGCACAACCAGGCGTAAAGCTTACTAGATCTAGTTAATCTCTTGGAACAAGAGACACTGATGCAGTCCTTCCAATATTTCAGGGCATTGTCATAGAGGCATTTATGAATCTCTGTACAGACTTTGAATCGAACCCTAGCCTTCACTGAGAGCCAGTGTAGGTTTTTGCAGTGCATCGAAATATTTTCCCTCATTGGAACACTTTTAATCATGCGTAACGTTTTATTAGAAGACAAAATGGAAACGAAAACCCTATCTTGCCCTAACTCTAAGAGGCGTTTCTCTGCCACATCTGAAATAACTAGTGTCAGAATGTCCGAAGTAAAAAGTGACAATGTCCAGTGTCAATATCCTAAATCTGTCCCTAACACTAAGCCAAGTAAATCAAAGTGAGGTCTTCTTAGTCCAGAGAGATGACTCCTTTCCCCTGGACAAAAGTCAGTTCTTAGCTTTGTAGTTTTCCCCATGTGGTCTCAACTACTCCTTGACTGTTGGAGGAATGTCTCCCTTCCCCAGCCCTTCTCAGGCTTGTAAGGCAGTTCGTTGGGGTCCAGACCCTTGGTCCCTTCTCACCAGGTACTTCTTTGAGGAAGAATAGCCTGGATGCTTACCAAGCTGTACTGGGTCTCTGACCCGGATGGGTAAACCTGGTTCCCTTTCACCAGACACTGCGATGTACAAGATTGGCCTGGCAGCTTCCCAGGCTGTGGTGGGTCCTTAACCCTGGTGGGCAGACCTGATCCCCTCTCACCAGATACTGCGACAAAAAGGATTGGTCTGGTTCACTAACCTGCAAAGCACTGTAAGAATTGTTCAACCAGTCTCAGTTCTCTTTATTTGGGTGCAAGGCTTGGTTTGCTCTTCTGCCAAGCCATAGTACAGCTGGGTGTACTTCCTTGCTTCCCTTTACTTCTATTTGGGTCCCAGACCCTGGTTTCAAAATTGTGTCACAACTTTCTTGAGCCACCACTGTCTTCCCGACTGCCCGCGTACCTCTTTCAGCAGGTTGCACAGTTGACTGCTCTGTGGCAGTCGCTGGGCTCGTTCACGGGATACTGCTGCCTTCTCAGAGCTTCCCCTGTTCTGCGGCAGCTCCACAGTGCTGCTCCGTTCTGGACTAGTGTGGCTTCCCGCTCCCTGGGCCTGTGCAGCGTCCAGTTGTCTTGTTCGTTCACGGGTTGGGCAGTCCTCGTGTCCAGGACCAGCTTTGGGCTCTCTTCTCCTTGGCATCCCGGTCAATACCTGTGTGTACGTCTGGTTCCTCCTAGTTCATGCGTCTTCTCCAGAGGGGGTTGACCAACGTCAAGCCCTTTCTTCGTTTTTATTCTGTTTCTTCCAATCAATGTTCTGAATCACTAGACTGGTAAAAGTGGTTCCAAACTCGGTATTGCTCTGCAGCTCCTCCTCGTCTCAGTACTTTCTACATGAACTGCTTTCGCAAAGTACAAAGGGTATGAAGGATGAAGTGAAGAGGAATGAGGTGACCGAGAAGTGGGGTAACTGTAGGAAGGGGTCTAGGGCCATGGGATTGATGGAAATACTGTTTTCTCCCGATGTGGTCGTTGCTGGTCCTAAAAGGGTTTCCCCTCCCATGACATCCTCCTGCTGAGTACCACCCCCAGCGGGACTATCGGGTAGCAGCCTCACCTATCTGGCCTCATGGGAAGAGGCTCCTCCTTCGGAAGCAGGTACGACATTCAGGGATTTGTCACATCCTCTTTTGGTATAGTTCTCCAATGCTTGATTTTTGATACCTTTATTCTTCTCTGATGCAGGTTGCCAGACCCTTTTGATTTTCGGTACCTTCTTAGCTGTGAAATGCCTTCTTTGCTCTTAGGGAGCCCCCCTTTTCTTGGATGGTTTACTCTGAGTATCTCTTCCCTTAAAGGGATGGTCTAGTAAACATTTTTATTTAAAAAATAGATAGGCAACATAAAAAAAAAATAGCATTCTCCGTTTTAAAACTTGCTATGTAAAATGTTGAGCTATTCAAGCTCTAATTCTTAAAAGCAAGCACATGAGTGCATTCATTTTGTGAAATGGAGGCCCTCCTGTGCTGGCTTTTGCTTTTGCGGCACTAATGAAGGAAAAGCCAGCCAGCTGTAGTAAACAAAGGCTACCGCTGAGTGGCTTTCCCTTCATTAGTGCTGTAGGCGGAGGACGGGGACCGGAGACCAGAGCAGGAAAGCTGCAGCTGAATCTCGGTAAGTGCTATTTATTTTTATTTTTTTAAATAAGCACTAGCTGCGTTTTTTTTTCTTAGTTTTCCGGGCTGGAGGAGCCCGGAAAACTTAGAAATAAAACCGCAGCTTTAAAAACGTTGTATTTATGTTTGCGGTCGCTTTTGAAGCGACCGCAAACATAAATACAAGGTTATTGTGTTGGAAAACGCTGCGGTTTTTCTTTCCAAGTTTCTCGGGCTCCTCCGGCTCGGAGGAGCCTGAGAAACTCGGAAAGGAAAACCGCAGTGTTTTCCAACACAACCGCGTTGTTTCTGCCTGCTGTGGCTATCACTTTGGGTCTCGGAGACCCAAAGTGAAAGCCACAGCAGGCAGAAACACACGCGGTTATGTTTACATGCCGCGTAGTGTTTCTACCTGCAGCTGATTTCCCATTTGGGGCTCTCCGGCTCCCCGTGGGGAGCCCGAGAGACCCAAATGGGAAATGCTAAATGCTGCGTTGTCTGCCTAAATCTGCTTTCCCATTTGGGGCTCTCGGGCTCCCCGTGGGCTGGAGGAGCCCGGAAAACTTAGAAATAAAACCGCAGCTTTAAAAACGTTGTATTTATGTTTGCGGTCGCTTTCCAGCCCGGAAAACTTAGAAAAAAGACCGCAGCTAGTGCTTATTTTAAAAAAATAAATAAATAGCACTTACCGAGATTCAGCTGCAGCTTTCCTGCTCTGGTCTCCGGTCCCCGTCCTCCGCCTACAGCACTAATGAAGGGAAAGCCACCCAGCGGTAGCCTTTGTTTACTACAGCTGGCTGGCTTTTCCTTCATTAGTGCTGCAAAAGCCAGCACAGGAGGGCCTCCATTTCACAAAATGGATGCGCCCGTGTGCTTGCTTTTGCGAATTATGAGCTTGAATAGCTCAAAATTTTACATATGAAGTTTTAAAACGGAGAATGCTAGTATTTTTTTTTATGTTGCCTATCTATTTTTTAAATAACATTTTTTACTAGACCATCCCTTTAAGTGGTTCACTTGGCTTTTCTTCCCATTCACAGAATTCTCTCTCCGATATTCTCCACACGTTACCTTTTGACTTTTGGGCTATTTGCCCCTCTTCCCAGGGTATTTGTACCCAGTGGTAGAGATCTCTTTCCACATTAATACTGTTCCACTTGATCGACCTTAAACTTGAAGTCTCGTGAATTCTGCTGGAACGAGTTTCTCCTGCTTCATAACGATTCGCTGGCAGCATACCAGGTCTTTCGTTCTCCCCATTACCTTTGATTCTGCAGGGAAACGTCACCAGGGCTTGTACTTGCATGGGTTCACTTTGTTTGCTATGCCTCTCTGTATTCCCTACTCTGCCGGTTTCCCGCTCTCGATCCTCTCTCTCGCCGGGATCAGGTATGGCTGCGGGTAAGCGGATGCCTCGCAGTTTCCTCCATGTTGTGGTTTTGGCGTCGTTGGATAGGCGCTCTGCCCACCATGGAAGGATTGTGGTCACGCCACCCCTGGGATTTGGATTTCTGTCACCTCAGCTTCTAATTGCGTGTAAACGATGGACCTCCCGCATTTCATTTTCGCGTTCAGGCCACTTCTGAACGTCATGGGTTCTGCACCTCTCCTCGGCTCCACCTCACACAGATGTCATGCCGTCAAGGGCAGTGGGGGCTTCCCCTGCTTTCTCCCTCTGCTTGCTCTCTGGACTTTGCCTCTCCTCAGCTGGTGATCATCACTCTTCAGTCTACTCATGACAGTTTTATGGAGGTCACTCATTAAAGAGACAGATCATCTTTCTTGTTCTCAAATGTATATTTTAGTTTTGCCTTCTGCCAAGTCCCTGGCTTCTATAGTGTTCTTCATGTCTGACAGTCCCATATATGCCACTAGGGCAAATGGCGTAGGGAGTTCCTCACCAAAACGGGAGTTTTTGTCCCTTAAGGTGGAGTCTGTTCCATTGAGGCCCCTCTTGCCCACACTCCTAGAGAAGGTCTTGCAAAGCGGGCTCACCTCCCTAGCCTCCAAGGGGATTGGGGAGAAGAAACATCTTGAATAAAGTATTTTGAGTTTTGTACTTTCTATGCTGCAAAATATTATCATGTAAAAATGTTAATATAAACAAATTGACTCTTTGAAACACAATGAGGGGCAAATGGTAAATCCCAACTCTAAAAGGCACCTTCTTTTTTTTAATTCAAGGTTAAATGAGGAAACATTAAATTCAACCTGGGATTGGAAAGAGATATCGACTATTATAAGGAAGCTAGAAGAGATTGCACACACACTTGACTTTGATGGGGAGAGGGCATATTCTATATCTTGTTTTCTCAAAACTCCCCTAAGTGTTTGAACTTTCTCAGTCAGCGATGTTGGAGTCATTCGTGTTGACCCCTTCATATGTCTTAAGGTTTGTTGATTCTGATTAAAAATACCATTAGTCAAAACTGGATTCAAGGCTTGATGAATGCCAAAATGTTACAGCTCCAAATATGAAAAACTATAAGGAAGTGACTTCCTTAGACTTCTTTGTAAGTTCCTTTTAAGTTTATTACATCTTCTTGAGTTACAGTTACATAGGACAAACACTGGCACCCATCACCCAGGCAGGGACTCTCTAACTGCCTGGGCTAGGAACCCTCACCGCCATCATTCGCTCATCCACACAATAACATTCCACATTACATCATAGGGTTCCATATACATTAGCAAGCACATCACAACACGTTTCCCTTTCTACACCACATACACAGGTATCAGGTAATATAATCGCGGCAAAAATGTCACGGTAAAAAAATATCGCGGCAAAAATGCTGCTGTTTGACCCGGTAAAAGTGTGCCCCATTATACCATTTAAGGAGAGCGGGGGTGTCCCCTGCTCCCCTTAAATGGTATAATGGGTCCGGCGGTTGCGGGGGGTGTCTCCCGCATGTTTTACATGGACTGCAGTGCAAAAACGGTGGCATTTTTGCCGCAATATTTTGTTACCACAGCAATTTTTGCCGCGATTATATCACATGGAACCCATACACACAGACACATCACTCAGTCACATGCAGTGCACCTTATTTATAGAGATGTGCAACGCTGTAAGAATAACAATGGAAGGCATAACCCCCCACCCCCCTTAAACACCTTGGTAATACTACGACTCCCCGTTTAATCACCTTGGTAGTACTACCAAACCCCCGACCCTTACACTCCCTGAAAGCATGACCTACCAGACTACTTTGGAACCAACAGTCCCAACCCTTAGCACAGTCTGAAGGCACGACCTCCCTATCTGCCTAATTGGAAAAACACACTATTTCCAACCTCTCAACGCAGACAGAAGGCTTGACTTTCCTGTCTGGCACTCGCAGGAGGTGGGACCTTCATGCTCACCTTGTTGGGAAGCTCACTATTCCCAAGCTAATACACTGGGGACAGGCATGACCTGTTTACTTTGGAGGAAACTCACTATTCCCAACCTCTCTACATTGGCGGAAGGCATGACCTACCGATTTACACAGGTGAAAAGAATGACCTCCACGTCTATCTTGGTGGGAACACTCTATCCCAGCCCTTAAACTGACGGAAGGCACAATTTACCAATTTATTATCTTTGAGGGAAACTCAAATCACCTAACCTTCACCACTCCCATGAGGTGTGACATCCTGGTCTAATTTTATGGACACTACGAGTTCCCACTTGCCTACCCTGGTGTGACTCATTCAAAACACCTTTACTAACCTGGTGTGACTCGCATACACCCGACTACCCAGGTGTGACATCCACACACCACCTTTACTACCCAGGTATGACCCACTGACATCGCTCTCACTACCTCAGCATGACTCTGTCTCACACCCATTTCACCAACATCAGTAAAATGTGCAATATATTACTATACATGAAAATGTAAATATATACTTTTCAAATGTAAGATCAAAAAGTCCTTGTTGCGATATCACAACCTAAAGCTGCAAATCCTCAAAATGTAGTTGTGTCTAACACCACACATGACAAGAGCCGCATTCACCAGTCCATATAGCTCTATATCATGTGATTCATTAACTCCTAAAAGTCCATAGCCTAACAGGCTTTAACCTGGAAAGTTAAAACTAGCACCTACACAAACACTGCACACTCTAGTGCTACCATCTTTACACCATCCCAGTTTTGGCATCACCACTCCGTACCATACATCTTTGCACTCAACATGCAAAATAGAATGCCATCTGTGTTGTTTGGTGACCACCTAACAACCCAACTTACTATAAACTTGTCATATCTAATACCATACTTAACATAAGTTGCCTAAGATAACTACAAGTTCATGTTGCACTAATGCACCCTACAGACCAAGTTGGAAGAAGAAGAAAAAACTCAAGTCCACAGTGCATGCAACCCTAATGCTAAAACTACATTCACTTTTTTGTATTTCCTGCTACATCTTGTCTCATGACACAAACTAAGACTGCTCATTATGACTTTCCCACCGCAGTACTCCACAAAATAAAAAAAGAAATCCTCTTGAGGCACAGGATTACCAGTTCGAAGCAGGTGTTTCCTCATGACACCTCCGAACCTTCTACATTATAGTACCTCTATCTCGCGCAGCCGTTGTCAATGTTGCTTTTCCACACGCATTTGGCACCGGGATGCTCCTCTTCATTCTCGGTCAGCGTACAGTACCATCCCAGTCACCAATCTCCTGTAGTACTTCCCGCTCCACTTTCTTATTTTTTTTTGTGATTTCTCTGAATGCAGCACTCCGCGGACACCACAAGCCGCTGTTACAAAGTGAGGGGTGGCAAGAATGAGGAGAGATTGTTTTCGCTGTGCCAGTTCAAACCATTTTTCTAACTCACCAATATGTCCAGGTAGAAAAGTTATGTACAATTAAGGTAAGAGATGGGGACATTTCGCTAATTGCTGCAATAATTATACGTGGGGAGGGGGAAAAAATACTCTACGTGGGTGAGGATCTGCAGCAATCATCTGGTGATGAAGAGGAGGAAAAGGTAGAGGTGGTCACAGTGAACATGGTAATGTGTGGTAGTGAGGAAGGCTGTGATAGCCCATTTGCCAACATATATGCCAATGCAAAGGCAGTACATATGATGGCTGATTCAGGGGCAAAACTGTCTCTTATGTCACGTGAATGGAGTATGAGAATGTTGTTGGTGGGAAGGTGGAGGACCTAATATCCTCTGATAAGAGACCAGGTGGTTATAATTGTGATAAGATTGATGTCATTGGATGCTTCATGGCGAAATTGCAGCTCAAGGGGAGGGAGACGCAAGAAAAGGTATATGTTACCAGAAGTGGGGAGATGCTCCTGGGATGGAGGGAACAAAAGGAGTTAAGGATAAGGCTCGATCCCAACACTGGTGAGCAAGTTCTGAATGTAAGAGAAGGTATGGGTGTGGTTGATGGCTTCCCTAATGTGTTTTCAAAGAAAATAGGTTGTGTGAAGGGGATGGTTCACAAAATTGTCATAAAGGAGGGAAGCAAGCCAGTAGTGATGAAACTGCATCCTTTTCCCATGATTCCCAGGGATGGGGTGAGCAATGAGCTCAAGAGATTGAAGGAGGCAGACATAATTGAACCAGCAAGGAGTGTGGAATGGGTATCTCTCTTGGTCGTTGTGGAGAATTAAGGTTATGTGTCGACCTGAGGGAACTAAATAAGTGCATAGTGGCTGAGAGACAACCCTTACGTAACATGTCAGAGATGCTAGCGATGATTGGTAGTGCTAAGTACTTTACCAAATTGGACATGGAATCCTCATGCTACCAGATACAACTTGAAAAATCATCAAGAACTTACTACATTTATTACCCATGAGGGTATCTTCCAATTTTGTAGGATGCCTTTCGGTTTAGTATCGGCATCCTCCGTTTTTCAAAAGGTGATGGACAAATTATTGAGGGGTGTGGTGTTTTCAAGATGACAATCTTAGTGTGTTGTGATACGTGGGAGAAGCATGAAGAGAATGTGAGAGAAAGGTGGTGAGGATTTTAAGAAAGAGAGGCATAACGTTAAAGGGATGGTCTAGTAAAAATGTTTATTTAAAAAATAGATAGGCAACATAAAAAAAAATACTAGCATTCTCCGTTTTAAAACTTCCTATGTAAAATTTTGAGCTATTCAAGCTCAAAATTCGCAAAAGCAAGCACATGGGCGCATTCATTTTGTGAAATGGAGGACCTCCTGTGCTGGCTTTTGCTTTTGCGGCACTAATGAAGGAAAAGCCAGCCAGCTGTAGTAAACAAAGGCTACCGCTGGGTGGCTTTCCCTTCATTAGTGCTGTAGGCGGAGGACGGGGACCGGAGACCAGAGCAGGAAAGCTGCAGCTGAATCTCGCTAAGTGCTATTTTAAAAAAAAAAAAATAAGCAATAGCTGCGGTTTTTTTTCTAAGTTTTCCGGGCTGGAGGAAAATAAAACCACAGCTTTAAAAACGTTGTATTTATGTTTGCGGTCGCTTTTGAAGCGACCGCAAACATAAATACAACGTTGTGTTGGAAAACGCTGCGGTTTTTCTTTCCAAGTTTCTCAGGCTCCTCCGGCTCGGACACAGCTAGTGCTTATTTTTAAAAAAAAATAAAAAGCACTTACCGAGATTCAGCTGCAGCTTTCCTGCTCTGGTCTCCGGTCCCCGTCCTCCGCCTACAGCACTAATGAAGGGAAAGCCACCCAGCGGTAGCCTTTGTTTACTACAGCTGGCTGGCTTTTCCTTCATTAGTGCCGCAAAAGCCAGCACAGGAGGGCCTCCATTTCACAAAATGGATGCGCCCATGTGCTTGCTTTTGCGAATTTTGAGCTTGAATAGCTCAAAATTTTACATAGGAAGTTTTAAAACGGAGAATGCTAGTATTTTTTTTTTTTATGTTGCCTATCTATTTTTTAAATACAAATGTTTACTAGACCATCCCTTTAAGGTCAGATAAATGCACTTTTGGGGAAAGTGTTGTGGAGTACTTGGGACATGAAAAATCTGTGGGAGAGCCTGCGCCCAAGGAAGGAGTTGGTAGAATGTATTAAAAAAGTGAGGTCTCCTAAGGGGAAATGGGAATTGTGCTCTTTGCTTGGCATGATAGAGTTCTATTATAAGTTTGTGAACAATTTTGCTGATAAGGTCACCAAAATGAGAGGTTTGCTTAAGAAAGGGGTGGAGTTCGAATGGGATGTTCGGTGTGAAGAGGAATTTCAAGGAATAAAAAAGGAAATTGACATGGCTGAGGCTTTGGCAATCTTTGATACGAAAAAGAAGTGCACCATTTCAGTGGATGCCAGTGATGCTGGCATTAGTGTGGTATTGACTCAAACTGGGAAGGATGGCCAAGACATGGTTATTACACATACGTCAAGAATGCTGAGAGGAGCAGAAAGAAATTATTCAGTATTAGAAAAAGAAGCATTGGCTTTTCATTGGGGAGTTGAGAGATTCCGAAACTTTGTGTGGGGGCTGGAGTTTACCGTAAGAACTGACCACAGGCCGCTCAAGTCCATTTTTGAGAAAAAGGGTCTTGAGAAAGTGTATAGGAGGGTAGGCTGTTGGGTGGCCAGGCTACAGGGGCACACGTTTGATGTAGAGGTCATTTCAGGAAAAGAAAATGTAATGAATGGCAGATCATGTTTCAAGATTGTGAGGATGAAAATAAAATCCAGGTTGGGGTGACAGAAGATAAATTCACTGACATGGTTTATGTGTCGCATGATGGGGTTATTACCCGTGAGGAATGGGTGAGTGCTTTGAGGGCCGATGAAAGTTGGGTGCGAGTTATGTACTTTGTTCAAGAGGGATGGCCAGAAAAAAGGCTTTTGAGTGGAGAGGAGAGGTTGTTGTGGGAAGTGAGAGCTGAGTTAAGTGTGAAAGATGGAATTTTGTATCGCTGGGATCGTGTGGTGGTTCCAAGTTAATTGAGGAGAAGGCTGGTGGATGTTGGACATGAAGGACATATCAGTGTTTATTAGACCAAAGGAGTGTTAAGAGGAGAGTATTAGTGGCAGGGCTTCGATCGTGATGTGGAAAGAATGGGGGGCAAATGTGTTGAGTGTGAGGTATTGGGTAAGAATGTAGTGGCCAGTGATAAATGTTGAGGCTCCGGGTAAAGTGTGGTGTGCTTTAGCGATGTACATTGTAGGCCCAATGGACGTGGTCAATTCTGCCCAAGGTTCCATCTGCTTTCCACCTTAACGAGGAAATAGTCCTTCCTACGTTTTTTCCCAATCCTCCTAAGGACGAAGCAAAAAGAGTGCTGTACTGCCTGGATGTCAGGCGTGCTCTGAAATTCTACTTGGACAGGACCAAGGGCTTCCGCAAGTCGACGTCCTGTTTGTCACTTTTGGAGGCTCAAGACGAGCTATCAGGCCTCCATATCCCGCTGGATGGTCTCTGGCATCATAGAAGCGTACGAGGGCCAGCACAAGCCACTTCCGGCCAACATGCACGCTCACGCAGTTGGGGCCAAGGCAACGGCCATCACATTCCAGCGCCATGTCCCTTGGCAAGTCATAAGCAGGGCTGCCACTTAGGCCTCTCCCTTGGCTTTCTGCAAGCATTACTGTTTGGACGCCGGCTCTAGATCTGATGCAGCTTTCGGACAGGCGGTTCTCAGGAACCTATTTGCTTAAGGAGGGTCTCCTCACCACCCTGGGGCTGCAATCGGTTGTAATCGCCCATACACTATGGAGGAAAGGGGACGGGATGTAAGAGTAATTATAAGTTACTCACTGTAGTGACTAATGTACTCTTAGTCCACAGTCGCCTTTCCTCCATACGTCCCACCAACCTCCCCCCTAATAATACTGGTGTCATTAGGCAATGTTAAATCTATTGTCGACGCGTCAATGGGGACTGAGGTGTGGCGCCAAAGGGAGGAGTCAGGGCAGCACATGCTACCTGGGCCACGCCCCTGCGCGCCTCTAAATTTAAAGGGGAAGAAGGTTTTTTCTGGTGAAAAAGATTCAAAGATGCCCATACAGTATGGAGGAAAGGGGACTATGGACTGAGAGTACGTTAGTCACTACGGTGAGTAACTTATAATTTCTCCAGTCCGGGTCTCATGAAGAAAAGGGCGAGCCTCACCTGACGCCACCCTGCCCAGTAGACAAAGCACCAGACAGGCTGACCACGGGGAGACCAACTAATACAGGGAAAAAAACCTGATGAAGGGGAAAAAACCTGCTGTAGTAATGGAGGCAGTAGTCCAAGGCAAGTTGCCAGGAAGGAAGGGGGAGTCCCGATGGAATGAACAGGAATTCAGAAGGCGAACAGGGAGGATGAGCGGAATAAGGACCAGGAGGGGCAGAATGCAGGAGAGGGAAGGCTGGGAAGTGCTAAGCGAGGAAAACACTGACCATAGGAAGGGCAGTGAAACCAAGCATTGAGACGCAAGGTTCGCCGAGTCTCCGGCTGCTATGAAGCTCCGGCTCCAAGCGTGCTGGCAACTAGACCATGTCCCGTGAATGGGGGAACACTAGTGGAGGCCACGTTGGAAGGAAAAATGCCACCTCACTGTGTGCGAGTGACGAGCGAATCAGTTTTGGAGTCTTTATAGCCAGATGTCATAAAACCGGTGCGTCCTGGATCCTCTTAACCACCCTTCCCCTCCGTATGGTGCGGTGGTGGGGTGGTTCCACTACCGGGCTAAGGGGTTTTCTGCCCCAGGGCTCGGCAGCTCACGGCAGACTCACATGTTCCGTCCGCCACTTGCCCACGCCCCCTTGTTGCAGCCTTTTTACTGCCCAAACATATTATGACTGATTTTGTTTGCCATGCCTTTGTTCCCAATCTCCCATACTGTATGGAAAGGTGCAGTTCCCAATAATCTCAAAATCGGGATTCATGAACCTTCAAGCTGAGAATAGTCATTTTAAATAAGTGAAGCAATTTGCATGCATGTCGACGCGCTCACTTGGCTCCACTCATCTCATATTTCGTGCCTCAGTCCTCCTTTACTCCATTAGAGCTCAATGCTTTTTTGCTGGGCTGTGAGCTTGATGTGTTGACCCTACATTATCATGAAATTACTCCCTTATGATTGGCTTTCCTTCCTCTTTTGATTTGTACTTCTTATACGTAGGGTGGATTTTAGGGCATCCCTGTCGAAGTGGACCCACTAAACCCAGGCATAGAGACACCACCTGTGCATTTGGAGCCTGGATCTAAAACCTGGATCTAAAACACCCTGGCAAAACTTTGTCATTTGCAAGGTTTTTTAATATTCTTAAACCCTTTGCAAGGACATTCCTGCTTACTGTAACACATAAAACTGCATGGATGGAAGGTATGGACAAAATCACAACCAAAAGCATTGTTCTGGGCAACCTTACAAACAATTGTTTTTCAGCTTGCCACGCCATTACAGAAGGTGAAAGACCAAATGCAAATCGACCATTGTTCCACCCCCAAAAGTGGAAGTTCTGCCCAACTGCTAGCTTACATACTTTCTCCACAAGACCATAAGCAACGCCAGACATGTTTCATCCTCTTTGGGCATCATCAGTGTGGTGTATCTTGGCTCTCTAGACACAGCAGCCTCGTGACCCATTTCTGGGCATACGCGTCCCACTTAGGGTGCCAAATGCAACACTGAAGAGGGATGGATGGGGGAGGTATGGACTAATTCACAATCACAGATATTGCTAGGCGTAACCCTCCAACTCATAGTTTATCAACCTGGGCAGGCACTTTTGAGACAGGACTCAGGCTGATTTCTGTGGTGGCAGCTCATTTAAAAAAATGATTTGGTAGTGTTGCTTGAGGCAATGCCTGTGGTTGTGATTTATTTCATACCTTCCTACATCACTCATCAGTATTGCTATTCCTGCTTCTCACATTGGGGTGGTCAAATTACAGTACAGTCACATAAAACTGCTGAAGGTACCAAGAAATGGCGTCACCAGGGAAAAATGCATAAGGAGAGAAAACAATCCGGTAGCCCAGATGGTCCAGATAATCATTTAAAAGTTTTACAGATTGAGGTGCTAAATTCTTTCACCATGCCTGACAGTTCTATCATATCCAAACTCAATGGTGGGGATACCCCATAACGTACTGACACCAGGGGTAATCAGTGAAATAAGAAACCGAACAGTGTCACATACTAATACGTGTATGTTATTTTAGAAAAAAACACAATGTTACTATATTAAAATATATTACAATAATATTATTATTGCCATAATTGTTCCATAACAAAATGCGTTTCAACAGTCCAAATAATGCTGGACATCAATGCACTTTTTATTTTGTTTAGCCGCATCCTAGGGCTCCCTCTGCATCAGCTAAAACGAAATGGTAATATCAATAGATTAACCGACCAATTTCCATGCGTTGGAAAGTCGCTGTATGTCTATCCAGTTATGATACCCAAGGAAGTACGACCTCTGCTAGTAGACCCATTATGACCATAGATAACTACATGTGGATGTTGAGGTGTCTCATGAAGAAACCTTTCAGCACCGTGGACTATATTTAAATTGTAGATAACGATCACCTCATGAAAGAGCTCATCTGTATATAAACATTTTGGTACTTGTGTATGTAATATTTAAGGTTTATGACTATTTGTGTACATACGTTTGTACCGATGAAAATGCAAATGGAATGTGTTTTACTGTGTTATTTATTGTGTATATTGAGTTAGTAATTTGTTCTGTGTTTTTTAGATGCAATTTGTGTTTTATAAATCAATGCATCAAAATGAATTTTTAAATAAATTAATCAAAGATGTTTTTTACACACTTCTATGATTGTTTTTTACACACTTCTATGATTACACGATGCAAACATATTTATTATGATATATTTTAGTAACATTTGATGTGGTTTTCAGTCCATACACACATTCTTATGTGACATTGTTCTCTTTCTTACTTCATTGACAATTCTATCATGGAAGAAAATCAACCTTTACGTACAAAGGCAACTCCTTCCACCCCAATTCCACAATGTGTAGCTCTTTTATTGAAGATCTAATTGTGAGACCACAGATATTGCAGAATCATCTCCTACTCCTATTTTGGATTTTTCTATATTCATCTTCTGGAGCGTCCATCACAATAGTTCCACTCAAAAATATCATAATCTCCGCAAGGTATTTAATATACTACAGACAGGGTTGTTTACTTCAGTGAAAACATACTACAAATCAAAGGTTCCACTGTCTGTAAGCACTATACAACCCCAAACTCTTCAAGGCCAATAGTTTCGAGTGTTTTTCACTAAAGACTCTTGCCTTCCACTATAAGGGTTCCCCCCAACAGTTGGGTCAAATGGACATAATCATTTAAACCTCCTAGTATCCAGAAGCTACATTATTAAAATGATTCCATACATTCAGAAAGCATGGTTGCATTACATGAGAAATTAATAAATAAATTGCTCTCAATTCGTTCTGCCAATCGCGAATTCCTCAGATCTTACTGGTACGGGCTCACCCTTTTAAGAGTACTCCTCCCAAGGTTCCTAAATAACTATAGTTCACCTGGTATTCAAGAATCTGAATACTGACTCTGATTATCAAAAATGGCACCATCATCTTTCAGACTATAATGGCTTAATGCTTCCCATTGTATACTTAAAAGGTTTAAAGAACTTCCCAGTTACTTAACATCAGACCATGGTTGGATTTTGAAGAATGTAGTACAAAACCTCTTGAAAATTAATATGGGTTTTCTAGAGTGGTTGTGCCTTATTACAACTTTGCTGCTAAAACAGCGGTAATTCCGGCATGCCGGTATTAGTCTCCGGCAGGGTGACCGCTAGAAATACTGGTGCATTAGTGGTCCTTGGGCGTGCCACACACCCCTACCGAAAACGGTAATACTGGCACACCGGAATTACCGGCAGGAATGTGACGGCACTAGCGATACCGGCACCCAAACTACCGGAAATTCAGGCACCGGAAATAGCGTCATTGCCGAAATGGGAAGCTCGCCAGCGGCCATTTTCAAAACTCAATACACTTTGAATCTCCCACTTCCAACTGCCGTTCACCACAACAGGAGGTGCCAAAATGTCTGGGAGCAAGAAATCAAAAGTTCCTGATGTCTGCATAGGGAAGCCAAAGTTTGCAGAGGCGGAGCTGGCTGCACTGTCAGGCACAGTGGTGCAGCATGCAGGGGCCCTCTATGGGGCTGGCTCCCTTCACCCAATTCTAGATAGTCATTAAATTAACAAGCTCGTCCGATGATTCGGTCCACGTTGCTACCATGGTGTAGCACATGTGCCATAGACCTAAAGGGTACGTGCCTCCACAATATGATCTTCTTTCCTCACTGCCCCTGAGCGTCTACCACGTTGATGTCAAGAGTTGTTTCACATTGTCCAATCCAAGCAATGTTCATTTTGCAGTGTTAATCTGTATATAAGGTAAAATCTAGTGTTTGAGTCTTAATTTTTCAGTTTATGTTCACAAGCTTTAAAGTAGGCACTTGAATGCGGTAATCAGTGACCAGATAACTCAAACCCTCCCATAATGCTCCTATAATGTAATATATGGATTGTATTTTTTACACCGTCAATCCGGTTATGGAAAGAGTCAGTGGAGAAGAACATCTAGGATGTATTTGTAAACTCTAAAACTTCACCTCATACTGATGAAGCCATCTGACATAATGAAGGAAATCACTTAGATTTTTTTCATCCAGAATCCAACACCAGGCATGTTAAATGCATATCTGTTTTTGTTGATTTCATAGTTCTTGTGTTTTTTTGAATTTCAGGCTTATAGCAAACCCTCTTTTTAAGACAAGCCTAGGTTTTAAACTTCAGTTCCCGTGAGTAGAAACACCCACTCGCCAATAGATGCAAATGTGTCACTTATCAGAGGTTCGATCCAAAAACATAAATACTAGAAAGGAAATGCATTGTGCTTTTTTTTGCCATTAACATTTTGAAGTTCCATGCTTTTGGTTCACTACTCTGCCAAGGTTGCGGAACTTGTGGCTCGATTGATATTCTGAGATATTGGCCCTCATTACGAGTTCAACGGTAGCCGTGCCGGTAAATACCGACATGGCAACCGCCTGAGTCATTTTCTTACTGGCAATGGGCAATTACCAGGGCATTCTGGCCCCGGCGGACCCGGTATTTGCCCATTGCCAGGTGCCGGTAACAATTAGTCCCCATTCTCATTTGAGCCCCATAAGGCTCAATGGGAATGTGGAGGAAGGTAGCACCATCAATGACTGTGCCGGTGCTACCGTCAGTGTGCCGGTACGCCCGCCAAGTCAGACCTGGTGGGCGGGAAGGCACCCGCGAGCAGAACTTGTAGTTTGCCGGTCCGGTAACAACGGTACTGGCAAGCTTACCAGGACCTTTGTTACCGGACTGGCAAACTCGTAATGAGGGCCATTGAGTACCAAGTATTATTATTTTTATTATTTGTTTGTTTGAAGAGAGACTCCTAACAGGGGGATGGGACACTTTGTGCTAACAACACATAAAACTACCTAAGAGGTTATGAAGTTTAATGGCACCCTCCCAAAACCAAATGTTTCCCTTAAGCCTCCTCACATTGCTGCCTCTTCAGACAGTGGGAACTCTCTACAATAAAGAGAGGAAAAGACAAAGTGAAGGTAGTTCCACAGGCAACTCTCTACTAAAACAAAAACCAGTTAAACTCAACCTTGAAAAAGATCTCTAGCTTCTTAATCTTTGGCGTGGTGCCGAAAGATACTTTGGCACCATTGACACAAAAGAAAATGATCTCACCTTCTTTGACACCAAAAAAACAGGATGCAGACCCTTTGATGCATAAAGGTTATGTGATAACACTTTCAAGTGTAGAAGGCTGAATTTAGAAATTTTACCAAATGAGATTGCGTGCTCGAGAGTATTTCATGATCACAGATGAAGGCTTCCACTTATTTTGATTCTGTATAAACACACCTTGACAAAAAAATTAATGTCCATCTCCTCAAGTGGCTGTTCGTTACTTTCGGAGAACGACTTCCTGTCATGCATGCTTTCAAGGTGTCTTTTGCTAAAAGAATGTTAACCTGCATTACTGAGTGTTACATTGTCACTGGTCTTCTCTTTTGAAGGCATTCATGCTCAGTCGGTAAGAACAAAAGCTATCTTTGCAGCTCGCCAGAGGCGTGTTCCGCACCATTTTATTTATAGAGCAGCAATTCAGTTACTCTGTGTGCTTTTACAAGCATTCCTACTGTTTCTGGTCATTGGTGCAAGAGCAAAAACGTTTGGTCAACCAGTTCAGCTCAACGTGTTTTAGTGGATCTTTTTTATTGCCAGTGCAAGCCATCACCCCCACTAATATGGTGCGAAGGAGGCAAGGATATGGGAGGTGTATGTTACTCAATGTTTTTCTAGAAGTCCTTATTTAATTACATTCTAGTTTCACACTCTAAAAGATAAAATGACTATTCCAGGAAAACTGTCTGGTGAGGAGCAGCCAGTGGTCTCAGAAATGGTTGGCTTCTCAGTTTTACAGTTGGTATGCTCTGCTAAAGGGCTTCCCACACAGTATGATGAAAGGAGGCCAACAGGTAAGTATTAGAGTAGTAGTCACTACAGTGAGTAACCTGTACAATTTCTAACATTATAGCATATGCATGGGTTTGGAGCAAGTCATTAAATAATTTATTCCAGGTAGCAAATACCTGCTTGTGTGTGTGTATGCATGCACTATAGAAACACTGGTTGGTTGACTGACCTTCAAAGTTTATAAGTTTACTGAAGGTCTTGTTCTGATGTCCTCCCCACCCCCTTTTTTTCTCTCTTTCTCTGCTATCCCTTGATCCCAGGAATGATTAAAGGTAAGACATGCTTCACCCGGACATCCTAAGTTGCAACTGCTCCGGTCATATCCGGATGTATATTATTAACCTCTCTTAGCAATAGGGTTCCTGTTCTTTCTGCAGGACGGCCTCTGCTGTAGTGCAGAAATGATAGGGAGGAATTGTATTTGTCTATTAGTGGGAGGGTGCAGATGTTGATAGTTTATAGCTTACACCCTGAGTAGGCTATTCATAATTCAATCAACTTTGCACCGCAATTTGTCTAATCATAGGATGTTGCCCATAAGTGACAGAGCTGGATATTAATGTGAGTTAACTAAAACTGCAACCATTTTTTATTTGCTGCACTTTTTAATAAATCTGTTGTCTTCCTTATGTTTTTTGCTATTTGTATAATTTGCTATTTAGTCAATGATTTGTACAAATCACATGAACAGCATTTTTGTTTGCAAGGTTGAAATTCAGCACAATTAATTGGGATTTTTAAATGTTTCCCCTCATCATGGTTGAATATTTGGTATGTGCCCCAGAGTGACCCTTAGCCTAGTAGAGTGAGGGTACACAAAGTACCCTGTTTTGTCCTGTGTGCAAACTGTAACATGACTGACGAGGAGTGCCCTTTTGGTTGGTGACAGATTATGCAATTGGTTATATAGGTGCATGCTGTATGCATATACATAAACATTTTCTTTCCAGGACTTTTTCCAGAGCAACAAACATTTTTTGTACAAGACTTTTTCCAGAGCACCACATCATCTTTAATAAGTCTTCTATCTGTCTTGCCCTCCCCTTCCTCCTGCCACTGCCTTCCTAACCTCGTATAATAAATCTTAAGAGTTTTTGATACCTTCATCAAAGGTTTACTGCTGACCTATGGGGTGCACAGATTTTCTTGACTGTTTTATCTATAGCAGTCCCAAGCAACATATACTGAGCCCCCCATGTCACTCTGGGATGCTGCTGTTACCACCAAGTGGCAGATGCTGCTGTTACCACCAAGTGACAGCCTGTTTCTTTCAAGCCTTGTGCCCAATGCTCTACCTGTGCAGCCACACAATTTTCGCCTCTCAGCCTGGGTCATCTTTGTCCACCATGGTGCAGCATTGCCCACATAGAATGTAGCTGAGCTGAAATGGCATTGATACAAGTTCTGGGTGAACCTGTTCTTCTTGGAGCCAACCTACCGGAGTCCTATTCTTGGTTCCAACATTGCAAGCTAGAAAACCGTGATGCTGAAAAATGGTGCTTGCTCTTTGGACTGGAGCTGGAACAAAGCAGTTGTTGTATAGGGTGGTTTGGAGTGGCTGGTTGTATTCCTTGAGCAAGGTACCAAACTCCCTCCATTCCGACCATCTCTCCAATTAGGTCTACAGGAAGACTTGGGCTCAGAAGACAAATTACCCATGAATCATCTTGCTAGTGATGTCCCCAAAGAAGGCGTGTAAAGGAAGTGCAGGAATATGGTCAATTCCTTGGTCCTTAAGGTGAGTGTGGGGGCAGCTCAGTGGGCCAGGCCCCACCGCCTTAATTGTTGTGGGGCATGGTGACAGTAAGTAGAGCATCCCCTGGTCTCCCCCACAACACTGGGAGACTGGGCAAGGGACTTATAAATGATGTATGCCACCACCACTAACCCTTTATGGGATCAAACTAATGTGTGTATTCAGAAATCTGCAGGGCCACTAAATCAAGGCCCATCTGGCCTGTCTTGATTTCCTGCTAACGCTTATCACGGTACAATCTGCACCTGACTAGCTTGGTACTCCTGCAGTGTTGAGCAGCTGACAATGAAGCAGATGCAGGACTGGCTGGCTCTGTCCACGGGCCTTGGCAAGTGCATCCAAACATGCATGGACAAGTCCTCAAGATCATCCTTCAGCCAGCTTTTTAGAGTCCATTTCTTGTGGGTGGGCCTCCTGCAGGAGGGCAATGTCAGCCCTAGTCTGACAAAGGTTTAAGGGTATTTTGGTTGTCTATTGTTCATACCATTGACATTCCCCAATGAGATGTGAGTGGGCCAACCTGGCATAATGATATCATGGTGGCTGTCATGACTCTGCAAAGTCTGGCATGTGGCGAGGCATAGGAATTACTGGCAGGAAACCCTTGCTTGCGGCAGCTTTCAAAGCCGTTTCTGCTTCGAGTACATGTCAAGGATTTTCTAAGCAGCTTCAGCTGGACTTTCTGCTTTCCCCCAGTGTGTGACTGACTCCAGGTCATCATATAGGAAAGAGAACACTTTGGTTGGCGATATGGCTATATCATTTCTGTTACCTTGACTGAATTTGAGAGAAACCTGGAGTGAGGCCTCATGAGTAGTGGATCTTGCACTCAGTCCATTCCCCCTTTCCTCAGTGAAGAGGGGCTTAATTTACAAGATGTAACGCAATACAGAGGGCGCTAGAGGGCCAACCAAGATGGCCACCTTCTAGTGAGCTCCCGCACGGCCTACCATTAATCCGAAACAATCATCCTTCATTCGGTATAGTTTTGCCCTGACCATCACATCCGTGACTAGTCCGAAGACCCTCAACGCTGTCCCCCCCCCGCATTCACACCCGAGATGAGCGTGCGGGCCCGCTGCGAGCCGCGGCGGGAGGCGACAGCCCGGGCCGCGACTGGGTTGAGGCGGAGAGGAGCTACCTGCCCCTCGCGAGGCCCTCGAGAGGCGAGGTCGAGCCAAACGCCCACGCGCCACAAGCGGAGACCGGAGAGGGCCTTCCCTTCTCCCCCCCCCCCCTTCTCCCCGGACGGCGGAGACCCAGCACTGAGCGGGAGAGGCAGGAGAAATCCAGGAAAGTGTGCCCAGCTGACAAGCACTTTCGAAAGGTACGGAGCACACTGGGGGGACGCTCATCTAATAGCCTGCGGCCAGCTCACTCCCCCCCCGGCGCGATTAAGTAAAGCCCAGCAAAATAGGCGACCTGATGGCCCCAAGCGAATACTCCACCGGGGCCCCACGCCTCCGAAGCCCGAGGCCAGCAAGCGGGCTCTGCAATCGGCAGGAGCCGGCCCAGGACCTAGCAAGGAAGCTTCCCACCTCCCGGTGGCATCAATCCTGTGGCGCGGAGATAGCCACTGACACCCAGGTACCGTTAACAGCACCGGAGGGACACAACCAGTTCGCCCCCCCCCCCGGCTCACGTCGGGTAGCTGAAGCAAGAGAGACTGAGTACAGCCATCTACCCCTTCCCAACCCACCTCCCGCCCGGCCCAGCGCGGGGCACAGGACACAAGATCATCTTCGAACAACAGAGCACACACACCTATACCCTTGGGTGCGGAGCGCACCGGGGGAACCCAACTCGGACCTCCCACACCCCTGCTGGGAATCTCATCTCCTTCTCAGCATTCATCGCCGGTTTCATACCGCCTCCCCCCGCCCCGGATAGCCTCCTTTACCTGCAAGAATACCCCTTCCAGTCAAGTCCACCATGCTGGAAATATCCCCCTCTGGATGGCACCCACGGCCCACTAATGCTTATCCAAGTATCCTGAACGACTCCCCGTGCTCTGCCACAGAGTGAAGGTACACCCAAACCCCACACCCAACTCACATCCTTCAGAGACCTGGCAAATAATGAGCGTAAACGAAGACAAAAGTCCAGATCACCTCTCCTAGTCCTGCAAACATTATTGCCTCACGAATCACCTCGGCAAGATGCAAGTACACCTTGTTTCTGGGAATCGGCCAGCAGAGAGGCAGCTGCTAGCTAACAGTATACTCCAAGCGGCAACGCCCTCTACTCCACCTCAATGTGGAAAACCGACAGATCCCAGAGAAAGCTAACCTTTGAATCCAGCACACATGCCAAATCCCCCAGGATCCAAGAGGCCTCATAACCCATGACCAGCAGCACCCTTCAAATGGACAAAGAAACCTCCTCTACAGACATTAAGAGTCTTCTCCTCGATCTCAAAGCCGGCATAGGGAGCCTCAATAGTAAGATGGACGGTCTCTCTTCAAAGGTAGATCTCTTACAACACAGAATGGACACTCTCACAGAACTCCTCAACGAGGTTGAACAGCGTGTGTCGAATTTAGATGACGGCACAGTAACCCTGACGGCCAGAGTCAGCCTACTGGAATCTCAAATGAAAGCAACCAGCGCTAAATGCGAAGATTTAGAGGGCCGTTCCTGAAGAAACAACATTAGGATTATCGGGGTGAGCGAACATAAGATGCAACCCAAAATGGAGAACTTCGGCGAGAAACTATGCGCTGCCCTCTTTGGCCGTGAAGCCCTATCCCACATGTTTGTAGTGGAGAGAGCTTGCAGGATTCCATCCTCCAAACCCATCTCAGGAGCACCCTCCAGACCTATAATCGCCAGGCTACTCAATTACAAGGATCGTGACACCATTCTCCAAATGGCCAGAGAAAAGGGCTAGCTACATCATGATTGAGACAGAATACACTTTTAGCCAGATTTTTCCCCGGCAGTCCAGTTACAACGGAGATCCTTTACTTCTGTCAGACAAAGGCTCAAGGACGATCAACTCACTTACTCCATGCTCTTACAAGCACGACTCAGAGTCCAACACGAAGGGAAAGTCCATTTCTTTCAGACGCCAGAGGAAGCCAACGCCTTCCTGGACAGAGCAGGATGCCCCGGGCTAAACCCAAATCAAGCACGAATGCAGCGGGTGAGAGCTCATAGAAATCCACCTTAACCAACCAGTGGTCAGCGGCACGAAATCTGCACACAAGAAACACGGCATCTTAACCGAAATATAAACCAGAGTTAAATACTCCAGGGCTGTGCAACTTGGGAGGCCCCTAGCACCCCTTGCACAGCAAAGTTATCAAAAAAAGTTCATTGTTAATGGGTGGAAAACAGGAGTCGGACACGCACCGTTGCGGTTCAATCTCCGATGGCATAAGCTAACGGGCCAGTTGGGGGTTGCCCGTGTAAGGAAGGAAGCCAGAGAATGGGATTGGGAAAGTGCCTCCGACCCATTACCCCCCGGACACCATGCCACACCAGACCCCCTTCGCTGGACACCATTGAAACCTCCAATAATCAACAAGACACGCCTCATACAAGGCCCTGGGATTCCTCAAGATGTATGCGTCAACAGCAGCTTATCTGTCCACGTCAGACGAACAATTCAAGGTTGCCAGATGGAACATTAGAGGGGGCAACCTCCCTTCTAAAACAAGAAAGATCCTTCAATACCTAAAGAGGAACAAAGTAGATGTTGCCTTGATTCAGGAAACCCACCTACTCCCTGAGAAAGAACACCAATGGGCTAGAAGCTGGGGGTGCCTTAGGTACTTCTCATCTTTCTCGTCATACGCCAGAGGAGTGGCGATACTGATTAACCATCGGACGGGCTTCCGGATGATAGGCATTGAGAAGTACACTGAATTTGTGCACACAGACGAAGAAACAGCAGAAGAATTCCAAACCCCAGAGGAAATGGTGGAAGCCATTCATTAAAACCCTACCAAAGCCCCGGGACCCGATGGTCTAACCGGGGAATTCTACAAGGCCTTTGCGGAAACCCTAGCTCCTTTACTCACAGAGGTATACTCCGAAACGTTAGAGACAGGATCCCTCCCACGGACATCACGCGAGGCCAACATTATCCTCTTACACAAGGCCGGCAAATCCCCAGAAGAGTGCGCATCATATAGACCTATATCCCTGCTCAACCTCGACAACAAAATATTGGCCAAAATTCTCAGAAATAGGTTGCTACCGCTGATGCCGGGCCTCGTGCTCGCAGATCAGGCTGGATTTGTGCCCGGTCGCTGCACGACGTTCGGCATCAGGTGGTTATTTGGCGTTATCAAGGCCCTCGACCCCACCTGCCAGGCAGTCGCGGTTCTGCTCAATGCCGAAAAGGCCTTCAATTCCGTGGAATGGCCCTTCCTTGTTGCAGTACTTACACAGATGGGCCTGGGCTCCCGCTTCATTAAACTCATCTCCCTACTATATAGTGACCCCCAGGCTACTATATTAGTGGGATCAGCGAGGTCTTCCCCCCATCCAACTACAACGAGGCTCTAGACAGGGGTGTCCTCTTTCTGCGTTAATATTTGCATTAATAATGGACCCACTAGCATCGAACCTCCGAACCCAGCAACTCCACAGGGGCCTCACCATCGGCCCACATAGGATGGTAATATCTCGGTAGGCTGATGATGTGGCATTATTTGTACGTAGAAAATCTTAATCCAATTATGAGAGTTCTGCTCAATGCCGAAAAGGCCTTCAATTCCGTGGAATGGCCCTTCCTTGTTGCAGTACTTACACAGATGGGCCTGGGCTCCCGCTTCATTAAACTCATCTCCCTACTATATAGTGACCCCCAGGCTACTATATTGGTGGGATCAGCGAGGTCTTCCCCCCATCCAACTACAACGAGGCTCTAGACAGTGGTGTCCTCTTTCTGCGTTAATATTTGCATTAATAATGGACCCACTAGCATCGAAACTCCGAACCCAGCAACTCCACAGGGGCCTCACCATCGGCCCACACAGGATGGTAATATCTCGGTAGGCTGATGATGTGGCATTATTTGTACGTAGAAAATCTTAATCCAATTATGAGAGAAGTAATTAAATTCGGGGCAATATCGGGATTAAAAATTAACCACACAAAATCAGTCATATTCCCACTCACCCCAGCTACTAGACCATTCACTGACACTTACAACTTTGTTTGGGAGACCACAAGGGTACGCTACCTTGGGATACAGATGTCACTAAAATACCAGGATGTATTCCAGGATAACTGAGATAGTAGCAAAAACTCTACAAGAAAAAGTGAACCGATGGAAATTCCTGCCTCTAACCTTGTGGGGGAGAGCTTCACTAGTTCAAATGGTGATTTTACCAAAACTACTATATCTGCTCTCCAACATCCCAATTTTAATCCCACAACCCTATTTAAGGAAAATCAGAAGCCTAGTTCTCGACTTACTTTGGGCAGGCAAACCAGCCAGGGTCGCTCACTCAACGCTGACACTCCCAGTGTCCAGCGGCGGCCTAGCTCTCCCTGACTTAGAGAGATACTTTTGGGCGGCCCAGGCGCAATTCATCAGCTTTTGGTATGCCACGCACTTCATTAGACCACACGTGCAGATAGAAAGGGCACAAGCAACTCCCAACCTATTATTAAGAGCCGTTATTATCAGTCAGCTCCCAGTGCCTATGAACACGATGAAAGTGGTCCTCGCGACATATGGGATATGGAAAAAACTTGCACAAAAATACAAAGTTCAGGTGTGATACTCCCCCCTTCTCCCAATGAAATTAATTCCAGGGATCCCCCTAACATCAGAAAGCCACCAATGGGTGGAGAAGCTGCAGAAAAACTCTATCGAAGACTTGTTCAGTGAAGGCTCCTTTATCACACCCCAACAAGCAACCGAAAGGGGAGGTAACACACCCCTAGATAAATGAATCTACTTCAGAACCAGATATACTCTACAGGCTTTATCCCCACATTTCTGCAACAACCTCCTACATGGCAGTTGCTACACAATGTGATCATGGCCCAGGGCGAGGGCAGACCAGTTTCACAAATCTACAAATCCATCTTATCGGATACGTTATCCATCGATCCTTGCACAAAAACTAGATGGGAGAGGTCCCTCCGGCTAACAATCCCTGATGAGGAATGGGTATATATACTGAAACAAACCCAAAAAATAGCCTTGAATGGACGTCTCAAGCAAATACACTTTAATTATCTACACCAGACGTACTTCACCCCCGCAAAAAGGGACAAACAACAAGCAAAATGTGAAAGGTGCGGTAACCCAACGACAGACTTCGTCCACCTTGCTTGGGACTGCCCCAAACTGACCCTATTCTTGTCTCAGATCCTCCAGACCACATCAGCAATAATAGGAGAGGAAGTGCAACCCATCCCAACGGCGGCACTGCTCGGGATGACGAAACACCTTTCACCCGGAATAAGGAAACTGGCAGGGTTATTATTGACCCTGGCCCTCAGGAGAATTGCCATGTCGTGGGGTAGAGGACCAGCCCCGTCGGTGGCAAACTGGCGTAAAGACATTGTATACTGTCAAGATGTTGAGTCTGAATTCATCAAAACACTTCCCCAACACGCACGCCCCCGACATTTGGGGGCCACTAGAGACATTCTTGATCAACGAGGCGGACGAGAATGCTTCATCAACATCATCGGGGAGACGCAGTCCCCAAAACCATGATTCTTAATCATCCGGAATACAGAAACCAGCGGATGATCAGACGACGCACCGTGAGGGGGACACTACAACATCGGGTTTGGTCAACCGGTGGAGGAGGAACCGATGGGGGAGGAAGGGGAAGGGCTGAGAAGGCACTTGGGTAACTCACCCCAAGATGGGTGTGAATGTTGTGTAACTGTTTTTTTGGTTTTATAAAACCACCAAAAATAAAGTTCTTAAAAAAAAAAGATGTAACGTAATTGGTTGGGGTAAATTTTGCTTTTAAAACCTTCCCATGGGATCTCGGTTTCCCCCTGGCCTTGACTGAAAAGTACAGGTATTGCTCAATGAAAGGCTTCAGAGGCTACCCTTGGTCTAGACAGGTTTGAAGCAGCCTGTGAGCTCTATCGATCTCGTTGTGGTCACTGATGTCAGTGGAAGACAGACACTTAAGCAGAAATATTTTTGCAGAGGTTCCCTCAGCTCCTTCTGGCATCTCGAGCACCTTCAGGTTGTTGCACCATTCTATGGATTCTTGATTGTTAAGTCAGTCCATCAGTTTTGCTATTATTTTGCAGGAGACAAGAGGGATTATCCATGCAGTAGATGAAGTCCGATTCTATTTATGAGATGAAAGCTTTAGCCTTGTCAAGTTGATTAAACCCATTTCACTCCTGAGATCCTGCTGGTCAGTTTTGATGGAGGAAACATCCTTCACTGTTTCTCAGCATCAATGGAGTAGGGTTTGCACTGATTCTTTGGCAAATTATCTCCTGACTAACATCGATCTGCTCATAGCGACAGAGAACTGTTATCCGACCACGGTTCTTCTTATACTGTGGCATTGCTTTTTGCACCTGTTGTAAGTAGTAATATTCGTTCCACACCATCTGCTCCTTGGATCTTGCTGGAACTGAGAGCACTTAAGCAAGCATGTCACCGGCTGGAGCGCAAGTGGCGGATTAAGTATGATCTCCCTTCCAAACAACTGTACAAACATTCTCAACATTCTCACACAACTATAAGCCCATTAAGTTAGCAAAATCTAAATGTTATGCTAATTGCTGTGTCTTGTGCCTCACGTGATTTGTACAAAGTAGCAAGGAACTTTCAGCACTGCCCCCCCAGGGTTTAGACCCTTGCGGACCCAAGCAACTGCAACGCTATGGTTTTTTCAGAAGAAAATTGTAAAATACTCCAAACTATTGCAATTGCTGAACCTAATCTCACTTTGGAAGGCTGTTTTCCCTCTCTTCTGAGTTAGAAGTGTCTTCTTAACTATTTGAATTTGAGCCTGTCACTGATGAGATAGTTTTGGCTGCTTGTAAAAAGATGAAATCGGCCTTCCCTGTTGACCCTATTCCTCATTGTGGTATTCAGCGCTTCTGTCATTATTTTTCAGCAGGTAAAATTCCTCCTAAACTTAAACATGCTCTAATTACCCCTCTTCTGAAGAAGTCACCCCTGGATACGCTTTGGCTTCTAATTAGCGGCCAATTTATTTGCTACAGTTTCTAATGAAATTTATGGAAGCAATTGTTACGCCCCAGCTTGCTCACTTTCTTGAATATCAACATTGGCTTCAACCGTTTCAATCTGGGTTCAGACCTCGCACAGGTACAGAATCAGTCATGATTTCATCTCTTGATGATTGTTCCATGATGTGGGACCTGGTGTCCTGGTACTTCTCGACCTCTCTGCTGCATTTGGCACGATTGATCATGGTATTATTCTTCATCGCCTGAAGAAAGTTTTTTTTCGGGCATATCACTCGAGTGGTTTCATCCTTTCTTAATGGACGTACTCAATCAGTGCCCCTTGTTCCATTTCCATCACCTCCAGTAGCGCAGGGTTCTTCTCTGTCCCCGCTTTTGTTTAATCTCTACTTCCAGCCTTTGGCAGAGCTTATTTCTGAATATGGGGTTTGTTTCTGTACTTACGGTGATGCTTTCCTGTTTAAATTCACCCCTGTTAGACCCCCCTTCTAAATTACATAGGTGTTTATCTGCAATTGATAGTTGGATGGCCAAAAATTGGCTGAAGCTTAACAGCAATAAAATAGAGATTCTGATGATTGACTCTAATCCTTCCAGTTCACTCTGGACCCCAGACTTCTGGTCTGACTCTCAGGGGCCTTGCCCCAAGCACAGTGACTCAGTAAAGAGCCTGGGTATTAAATTGCTGTCATCATGCTCCAGGGAAGTGCAAGATGCTGTAATATGCAATTTCCGGTTTTCTCAAGTTTAAAACCTTGAAGAAAACCTTGCCATTTCTTCCCGTGGAATTATGGTCTAGGCTGGTGATGGCATCAATAATGGGCTTGCTGGATTACTGTAACAGCATTTACTTGTGCCAACCTGATTACCTGATGTATCAGCGGCCGCTCTTGCAGAATGCAGTTGCACGCCTGGCACTGGGAGCTACCTGAATGTCTCATTCCTCTAGTTTGCTGCAACTGCGTCATTGGTTGCCAGTGAAAAAGCGTGTTACTTTTAATCTTCTTTGTATCGTGCACCTTGCAATCCATTATATCGAAGCAGAATATTTGCAAATAAAGCTGACTAGTTACATTCCTGCTAGTGTGATGAATCCTGCTGAGTCATCACCAAACCCCAACCTAAAGTCTCCTCCCATGTGGCCAGGGAAAGCCAGCTACTACCTGATCCCAACGCTTGGGTTGGTATCAGGGAGAAGGATCACATGGGAGGAGTTGGCTATCACGGTGAAGTGGTGACTCCACCAGGAGAGAGACAATATTCATCCTCTTCTGAGGTATTTAATGACATGCTATTATTGTACCAATTCCTCTAATATCAATGTCCACAGAACCTGTTCTAAAAATCCAAACAGAACAAAGTTGGTACCTCAAAGACTCAGGAATTAAAGATAAAAACCTTGAATTGTCATAATTCTGCCTTAATGAGAAATCCTCACTCAAATGTGGAATTACAAACTCTTTCCACAGCCTCCCCTTACTCTAATAATTTTCAGATCCTAGAACAGCCTGAATTGTTGAAAAATAACATGGATCAACTTAATGTTACACATTCTTCTATGGACTTCAGTTACAATAATGCTAAAAGTACTGAGACGAGGAAGAGGAGTTCAGAGGCAATGGGGACTGATAATGGTGAATATATATTTTTTTAGTAGTGCTTGGCTTTAAAAATAAACCTTTTTTTCTAGTCTTACAAGTATCAGCAACATTAAGATGTTACGACATTAAGAAAGTCAAAATAGAAAAGTCCTGCGACAGTTAGTTCGCCCTTGTGAAGTATGAACTGTCAATTAAGGTAAAGATAACCTTCAAAAAGTTGATCAGCGCCAAGGTCAATGATACCCGTTATTCTTGTATCGGTAGGATCCACCACTGGTCTGCCAATGTTGATGGTCGCTCGTTAATGAATTTTCCCAGCATTGTTGTACTAATTTCAGTAACTGCTACACAAAATATTACTAAGTCCTGTAGAGATTCCATGGAGCTTTGCACATCCACAGTCTACAGGTCACATCGATCCCACTCAATTTTGACCTAACACCCAAGTTTTCTCTTGTTGGTTATAAGTTCTATCAAAAACGCATGAACTTTGAACGAAAATATCTGCTTGGAAATTTTAGCAAGTATTTGGGAAGTGTGTTTAATGCTCGATCTTCAGGGAGAGCTTTCCCGTATTCTTTGTATACTTGTCTTTCTTATTGCGCCCTGATCCAATCTTGGGTCCACAGCTTATGTTGAACTCTTCTAGGATTGTTAATCAAGGTTTTCCTCTGTAGTTTCCAGGTCAGCTAATATTGCAATGCAAATGCACATCCATTAACGTAGAATGTCTTCTGCCCCCTCAAATAGAGCTTCTTTTAGTTGTTTGAAGCTTAATGGAGGCTTAGGTAATATGCATTTTCGAAAGAGGGCCAGAGACTTCCATACTACCATCGCGTACATGGAAGTTAGACCAAGATCTGTCCTTATTGCTTGAATTGGTGTACCTCAGGGTAAATCCAGCACCCTCTTCCAAAATGAGCCTTCCAGAACTAGCCAAACTTCCGCCGGTAGTGCAAAGAATGCCTCGGCTCCGTAGGTAAGAATTGGTACCACCTTCATACGATAAAACAATACCACGGGGGAAATTGAAAACTCAAAATATTTTTTTTTAATTATTCGCGTCTGAGCTGCTAACTTCTTAACCTTACTTCGTAATATGGTCGCTATGGGGATGTCTCTTGCACTGACGTTCAGGCACATTCCCAAGTAAATAAGGGACCAAGAATATTTCCCCCCCGTTATTGCTGCTTGTAAAGTCCATTGTCAGTATTCTTGATTTCTTGGCATTAATCATGAGACCATTTTCCAGAACGTACTCTTGAAGCGCTTCTGTCTCTGTAGACTGATCAGTGTTTGATCTACAAGATTGTCTGCAAACAGCAGTCTGTTCAAAGGTTCTCCAGCTAGTTTCAGTAGGAAACTTCTTGCATTCGAGTTTTTTGTAAATCTGATATGAACAGATTGAACAGCCTTGTTTTAATCCCTTTCTGTCCAGTGTCACTCTTAGGGAGTTACCCTAGTAAAGATCTTTTATGGCTTTGACTATGTCGTCGGGGCATTCCCACCCCTTTAGCTTGGCCCAAAGCTTTGCTCGGTCAGTCGTGTCAATAGCCTGAGCTAAGTCGATGAAGGCTAGATAGATTTTAACATCTCTCTTCTCCTTTGCTCGTGCTAATAAGATGTTGATTAAGAAGATTTACAAGGCTGTACTCACTCATTTTACAAAGCCTGATTGCCTCTTGTTGAAGTTCTCAGACTTCGAACTCCAACTTGAAAGCGCCTTTAGGATCAATGCAGCAAAGATATTCCCTGCCACATCCAATAGGGCAATAGGCCGTTGGTTTTTAGGTACTGACCTATCTCCCTTTTTAAATATTGGGACCACAATTGAGGTTTTCCACGAGAACATAACTCTCCTCGACTTTTTTATGTAATCGAACAATCCCACAGGAAAGAAGCCCTTAGCTCCCGATCTTTTTTGAGCATTGCATTGGTCATTCCGTCCGGGGCCCTCGAATTACTTGCTTTGTTAATTAAGCCAGGAATATCTTCTTTGTCGGTTTGAGAAGTCCATGCTTCACATTGTTGCACTCCATCCTTTCTTTGCCAATTCGTTGATTGTGGATAGTGCAGAGAAATGATCCACCCAGGCACTGGCTGAGACAGCATTTGTCAGTAATGCTTCCTGAGGGGGGTTTAATGAACTAATCATCTGGCAGATTTCAACAGTATTTATGGACGCAATGTTTTCCAGCATGCTTTCCGAATCTTGCTGCACCAGCCACTGCTTACGAGATCTCACCCAATTGCGATGATCTTCTTTTCATTTTCTGCAAAGAGTCAAAATGTCTTTTGACCCTGTCCTTTTAAGGGCCTTCAATCTAGTTCAAGATCTTTTTTCTCTTTACCAGTTCATCGTAGGTGTGCCGATGTAAAAAGGATCTTTTGGGGTCTTATTTCCTGAATTCTATAAAGGCCATCACCAATTTAGGATAGTCTACGGTTTGCTCTGCCAAAACCCCCAATTCCCGGTCAGATTGAGCCATGAGCATGCTGGTCAGTTCTTTCAGGGTAGATAATCGGTCTGTTTCTGCCTGGTGCAACTCCCAGCATTGTTGGGTAAATCCCTGTCAGTGTTGAGTTCAGAGGTAGACGGGTAAGATTCAATATGTTGTGGTCATTCGTCTTGGTGTCCAAAACTTCCAAGGACTTGACTTGAGTATGGATCTTTCCTTCCCGCCTCCTTTTCCATGTTGTTTTTTGGCGGGGGTGTCGTCTTTGGTGTGTCCGTTCAATATATTGATGTTTCTTGAAAGCAAGTCCTCTCGCCATGCCAAGCCTCTTTTTTTCCGCAGGAGTGGCAGATGGATCTGCATTGTATATTAAACTGTTAGCTTGATCAAAGCAATATAGAATTATAAAAGGGATAGGCCATAATTCCATAGACCTGTCCAAGAGATCCTTTATTGTGGCTGAAAATTCGACTGCCTCTGGAGCCGACATGTTCCAGTAAAGGTTAAACACTATCAATGTATTGGATCTTGAACAATCGGCCTCTCCCACCTCAATCGTTACGACCTGAATATAGGGGCTAGGATTTTCCATTGTCAGTACTTTCAGGTTTACTGCATGTTTTAATGCTATTAGTAAGCCTGACATAGGGCTACCTTTCAGACCTTTCACTGCAGGATTAAGATGGATAGTGTATCCATGTAAGACAGGCACTGACCTCAGCCACGTTTCTTGCAAACAGATCATGTCATAGGAATCGTAATTTAGGTCACCCTTTCCAAATAAATGCGTAAAACCTCTTGTGTTCCAGCATCCAACGATGACGTTTTTATGTTGTTTTCTTGTACGGTTATGATCTATTGTTTTTGGTGACCAATGCCTCAGACAACCAATTGCAATTTTCTTCTCTGGCGATTGTATTTTTTTTTTTTAATGTGGTCTTCATTTCTAGTTTGACCACCTCCATGCAAGAAGAGCTGCCTTCTTTGTTCAAGGGTCCAAATGGGGGACTCGCACCTCTCGTCTGCTGAGTCTTGGGCCATGCATGAAGGTTTGATAGATGGTGTCACCCGGTTCTTGCTGTAAGCAGTTTTTTTGCTATTTATGTATTCAGCTGAGCTAGACTGACTTTTCGAATGTTGCTCTCCATGCTCAGGTTGATGGCATGTAACGGTTCTTATCAGTGATCGCTCAGCATTCACCTGAGAGGTTAGAAACCATGATTTCATTGGGGGCGGAATCCTTTTTCCCAGTTTCTGTATCTCATTAATTTCTTCCAAGTTAGTCTCATCGTCCGCCAGTCCTTGAGTCCCTGCTGTTCTTAGACTAGCGGGGCTTGTAGGCGCCCTAACACCCTTCAGTAGGAGCGCCTTTCTCTTATCTTCCAAAGTTAGAAAAGGCAAGGCTGCACTAGCACGCTGTTTCCCTCGATTGCAATTTGTTGGGCTTCACTGGTACACTGGTATGCAAAAAAGGATACTTGTCTGCCGCTTCCACTTTTTCTCTATATGGTAGGTTGAGCGCAGACTGTCTCTTGTTCGCTGTATTATTTTGAACTGGATCCAGCTCCTTGTTGTTTAGTTCATCGAGGTACAGGTAACATCTGGACTCGGGCTGGATGTGATCCTTATCAATACGTGAAGGGAGATTGTTGGCCTCAATATCTTTGTCTGACATACTATAAATGGATATATCCATTAAATCTGCAACCTTGATGTTCGAGGTTGATTGACGGTGCCATGACTCCACATGATGTATATTTTTTTTGTTTTGCTTCCAGACCTTTCTTGGCGATCTTTGGACACTCTCCCTTATCTGTAGTTGAAAGTCCAGCGTTACTTGAGAGGGTCAGAATTCTTACAAACAATCTGCTGTCATTCGATCTCGGCTTATGTGCAGTTTTTATTTTTTAGATTTTATCTGCACTGCCTCTTTTAGATGCATTTTTCTTGCCGTTTACCTTGTCACCACGCAGGTGTTAGTTTGCACAGAAGCTGGTCCTCCGGCTGTTTCCTTCAAATGTTCTGCTTTTTGGGTGAATATCCCATATTCTTTGGGTGGCTTCATTGGTGCCAGACCCGTTTCATGCAATGTACCATTTATAAGAACACCAGTTATTACCACTTCTTTGTGCAGGTCCAACAGACTGGTCTCTACTTGTTCCTCCACAGTTTCACTGTCTGCAATGTCACCCTCTTTCCCGACTTCAACATCGTCCCTTTCCTTCTGGTTTACACTTTTCTCCATAAATTGTCAATGAACATTCTTTCTCACTGGCTACACAGTTGGACGAATTTGGCTGCTGCCTCCCCGCCCCCGAGATTTTTAGCTTCTTGTTTATTTCGGTGTTCAAATGGACTAAGTACCTATTAGGAAGCATTTCTCTCGATAGATAGGTTGATTAGATAACCTTGACGTATTTTCGTCTTTTTGAAACTCTGACTTAGATAATGATCTTCGGGGTCTTCTTTTATTTTTTCATTGATGATAGGGTCCAAGATGCTATGGAGTATATTTGTTACCTGTACTGCATTCTTGTCCAAATTGTTCTGTATGGTGGTGAGGAAACCTTCCACAAACAGTATTTTTGAGTGCATCATCGCCATGACCGTTGTTTGATCTTTCAGTTGATCATTGAGACACTCATATATTTCATAAATGGTGCCATGGTGATTAAGGCCGCTATCATGTTAGCGTCTATACTTGATTTTTAACAACACGTGTCGTACAGTTGATTAGTAAACTGGGCAGGTTGTAAATGTGCAGGCTTTAAGCTGGCCGAGTCACCCAGGTCCTCTTCCCAGGAAGATTCTGTATCTGGTCCCCCTTACTTCGAGGTAAGTATTGCTCTCTTATTTGCCTTTTGTATCCTTCTCTGACCTTGGTTTGAATTAAAAAGTGCCTCCTTCCTTATGCTGTTCCTGGCTAGTTTGTAACGGACAGACTGCCTCCTGAGTTGATACAGACCTTTTTTGCACTTCCGCTGTCCAGGACCAATATTTCAAGGCGTCCTTACGCTCAGCTCTGTCCCCTGACCTCAGTGGAAAAGGTGGTGCCCTCAATCCCTCCTTTTCCCTGAATTGCCGTTGCTCCCTCTTAGGGTTTTCAGGCCTTCACAGGGGTCTTTAACTGCGTTCTGCTCCAGACCCCTTTTATTATTAAGCCCTGTGTCGGTGTTCGAGGGGGTTTTATCTTCAGTAAGTGCTCCTGTATCTAAGTTTTCTGTGCTTTCCAAAAGCTCACAATCGGGAACCTCACCCTTGGCCTCTATTTGTTGGTTTAGCTGAGGTGACAAGTCAACGCCCATGTTAGGAGCAGTTTTCTGATCAAAGAATTTTTGATTTGTCAGCATATAACTTGAAATCAACCCATTTAGATGCAAAATGGACTTTGATAACTTGTGATAAATCAGGTTTGTTTTTTCTGCTTTTTTATGCCCGGGGCTTGTCGCCACCATCTTCATCGACTTGAAAGCAGTTTGTCTTGATGAATTATATGCACACATTTTAGGCTCCTGACTTCTAGGACCAACCAGTGTCGAATGTACCCTCTGATAACTTGCCCAGCCTTCGTTCCCAGGCTATAATCACTTGGGGCATCGATGGACTGGACACTGGTGACTTTGGGCTCTGTTTGTATCAAGAGATCAGCCAGGAAAAGCCGAAAGAGAGATTGTGAATCGTGCCTTGTCGGTTTTGCTGTCTGATATAATGTAAGCTTACCGGGTTGTTTCAGAGTTGTAGTTCAATGCTGTTTTTGAAGCAACAGTAAGGCTGGAGATCGTGGCTGTGCTAGCTTTACAAGCTGGCATGAAAGGAGTCTGTGTCATTTCTAATACTATTGGGTTGCTGCTGGGGCTGTCTTGAATATTGCTAAATATATTACTTTTTATGTTGAGGGTTTGGTAATGCGGCACACCTCCCGCCTCACCCATCAGAACTACTGCATCCTTCTCTTCCCGCACCAATGACTCATCTTTCAGGTTGTCAATATATTGCACCATACTTGACTTAAACTTCTATGTTGAAAGGGTATAAATCTGTTCTCAGAGACTTCACCATCGTGTATGTCTTTTGATATTTCTACTTCTGCTCTCACTTCTATACAAGTGTCAATGTCATTGACAGGAGGCATTTGAGGGCTCACTCCCAGCACTCAGCTTTCTAGAGCTGTTTGGGTGCACACCTGTGGAAGCCAATATCATCGATTGCACTTCTGGTGGCGCTCCTGCCCGGGACAATTCTTCCAGTGGCGGAGAGCGGATTCCAGAGGCTGTATCCCTTTGGATGACCACCATGGTCAACTCCTGCCTTGTCACACTCGTCACACCCTGTCACGGACTGACACAGACTGCGAAACCTCAGCGTAAACTCTGCGAACGCTCCATGTTGCGGCAAGGTTTTTGGATGGTAATCTGGCTGGTAAGCTGCTACTCCTCAGTGGAAACAGCAGACAGACCAACAGCGATGCTGTCACAGGCGGCAAAACCTTTGCGAATATTAGTGAATATTCAAAGGTGTGTGGTCTAGTTGTCGCCAAGTAAAGCACCAGTGCGGGATATTAAAAAGCCAAGATGAGGCACAGCTGGAAAATGAAGGTGAACTAGAGGAAGCAAACCAAGGAGCTTTAAAGGGCTGTGCGGAGACCTAGCTGAGGAAGCTGAAACTATCTCAGGTGCAGGAGCAGCCACGGAACAAAGCGAGCCAGCAGATGCCACCATGAAGGGTGAAATCAAGCAGAGCTGCAAAGTATTTGCAGTGCAAAGCGACATACTAAGAAGAATCCCAGCTGATGAGGAGACATGCTCCTAGAGCAGCGTGTGGTAGACCGGTAAAGCCGCGGGAGATCTACAGAGCTATTATCGCTCCCGAAGACCGACACCCAACTTACCCAAGGCTTGCAGCAGCGTGAGAGAAAGCAGACGGAACACTGAAGAACTGCCATGAAGCCTGACAGCAAAATAAAGCTGCCGCCGAGAACAGTGAGTTGGTAGAGTGTAAAGGCGACATTGGGGCGCTCCTTATACGGAAGCTGTTACGATTCAATAATTTTGAATACCGAACAATTGATTAATCAAAGCAGAGCTTATTTTCTGAATGCTGGACAGTTAAAGAAAACAAAAATAAATGGCAAGGAAGAAAGTTCCTTTATAAGCGACTACAAGAGGGGAGGTTAATAACTAGTACTACTCACAGCCAAGATGCTGTTGAAAGACTTTGGGAGAACTGTCAGTGAGGGAAGTCTCTAACCAATACTACCTACAGCCAAGAGCTACGTTAAAACCTTTTCATGACAACCATTGGGAAAAGCTCATAACCATCATTACCATCAGTCGAGAAGGTATGAGAAAATCTTAACAAAGCAACCGAGACCTAAACCCCTTTTTGAGAGATATACCTTTGGAAAAGCGTATGTCTCACATTGACAACAGCCAAATGATTGTGAAACCATACTAAGGCGACAAGGGTGCAACTCTTCCTTTTGGGGATTTCAATTGGAGGAAGCTTGTAACCCAAACTACTGACAGCAAAATCATTGAGAGACCCTTTGAGAATAATTCTTGTACATTTCGTTCTCAGTTTGGGGAAAACTGTAACGCAAGATGTCAAGAATCCAGAGACTAACAAAAGACAATTATTTGTTAAACCTTCTTCCAAGAAAGACTGTTGTGGAGAATCTTGGAATCAATATTGCCACCAAGTTTGAAGTTATTTATAGGAGTGTTCTTCCTGGTCGGCGAGTATACCAGGAAAGGGCTTATAAAGGTTAGTCCTAGCAGGCGAGTGGACCAGGAAAGAAGATGGTGGTTTGATATCTCTGTGGCAAAAAGATGTGTTGAAAGAACCTTTGTTGAATCGAGAATCCATGTAATTTATCATTTGTTTGACAAGTGGTAGCATCACTGAGACAAGTTGCTTTTAGCTATCCTGACCAGTGTTTTATTTCAAGAAGAAGCATTGAGAAAGATTGAAGTGCTATCTTGATAAATAGTCATTTCTTTGAAGAAAGTGATATATAACAGAACAATTGCATTTGGTTTCGAACCTTTGTTTTGGGGACCAAATCAATCGTCCTTTCAAGAGGGATATTGTGCAAGACACTGATTTGTTTTGAATTCTCAACCAGCTATGGGGAAAGTTATATTTGTTATTTCTCCAAGAAAGACACAGTGGTTAAGCAAGACTTTTCAATTACCTTGAACAGAACTTTGTTGAATCAGAACTGTAATCTAAGTATTCCTGAATTGATACAGCGGAAGGGAATATAACCCTGGATACAAGGAGTGCTTTCAAGAACATTTAATTACAAAACTTTTTTGTCAAAAGATGTGGTCATATTGTCCTTGTATAATTGTATTGTGTGTATAGTGTGAGGGCCAGAGATATTTTGTATACTGTCATTTGTTCCTTAGTTTTAGTTTGCTAGGCAGGGACCTCTCTATTAGGGTAGGGAAAGTTAGACGTTTATCACAACCCCTTTTTACTTTGAATAAATAGCAAACCTTGAGAAAACATTACCTTTGTGTCCGTCTCGCATTTCTGACTCCTCACACTTGTGAGACAGGCATGGTATCAAGAGACGACACAGACCAGTGAAACAGTTTGAAAACCTTTATTCTCCAGCATGGGGTCTAGCCTGGATTCACATGCTCATGAATATTCCCCCATTGTCAGGCTGGGAATCCTCAATAAAAGAAAAAACTGTTTCACTTTCACTTTAAAACTAGTTCTAGTCTAAACCAATCACTGTCCTCTGGGTCATGCTGCCCCCATCTAATGATAGTCCTCTGCCTAAACCCAGGAAAAAGAAGAAAGACGGGTATAGCAGGTTGGCGGTATGGCTCAAGTCGAGCAAGACCTCTGACCCGTGCTCCGAGTAGGGTCATGCCTCACCCAGGACCGGTCGGTCTGAGGAGCGGTCTCCATCAGGGAGGAGGTCGAAGTCCTTTGTGGATGTCCCATCTGTGGGGGTCCAAGAGAAGGCCAAGAGCCGCAAGACCGATTTCGCCGGGTTCGCTGCTGATGCAGGTCCCATCACCATCCGCCAGCCTGCCATTGGGTTCTTCCTCAAAGAGGAAGTCCTCCACTACAGCCAAGTTACGAGACAAATCGGAGAAACAGAGGATGGAGGCAGAGAAGGTGGTCTCAAAGCAGGCTCATCAGGCGCGGCCAAAGACTACATCAACCACTTCGTCGACATCCTCTGGGGCGACTGCTAAGGCGGGTTGTATTTACCCGATGAGGGTGGTCCATACAGCGCAGAGAGTATCCCTGTCTCCCAGGTGCGATACGGCCGCCGCGGGCAGCAGCGAAGGCTGCGGGCGCCCCGGGGGAGTAGAGGGGGGCACTGGTTCAGACCCCGGTACACTACCCTCAGGAGGAAACAAAAGGGGGGGAGGCCCCAAAGCAGCTCTCCAAGGCTTATGTTCAGCCAATGGACATCTCATCCACGGATGACGATGACCAAGCATCGGTCCATAGAGTCCACAAGGAAGACAGCGCAGGGCCTAGCGCTCCGTCTTTCTCTCCACAGCCGAGGGACATATCCATGGACATCCTGTCAACTCTCCACACCCTAGTGAAGGAGATCCAGCAGAGGTTGCCTCCAGCACCGGCAACTGTTGTACCGCAGGCCATGGACCAGCCTCCGCGGAAAATGAGGAAGCGCCACCACTGTTGCCGCATCAGCCTGCTCCACCATGTCAGGACCAACTCCACCAGCGGATCTGGATACACACACGGACACGGAGACGGCCGAGAAAACTGACGAAAATGAGGACTTCGTTCCGGCAATAGACGAATCCCTTCAAGCCATAAAAACGGACACGAAGATGTCACGTTGCCTTGGCACTCTGAAGCAGCATCGTCGTCTTTTTGCTCCTCCAGGGGAAAATTGAGCAGATAATCCAAGGGATGCTCCACGTCATACATGCAACCTCCCCGATCCTCCACCGAGGAACCCTACAGGGGTCACTCTCTCACCTACGGTAGCGGAGGTCAGTGTTGCTGTGGCCCACTGGGAAGGGTGCTCAAGCAAACCAGAACCGGCCAAGACGTCAGCCCCCACTCGTGCAACTGGGTGGGAGGCTGGCTGACGAGGTTCGTGCCGGACATTCTCACCCAGGGACACACCTTGTAATTCCAATGCAGATGCACGCTTATTCCACTGGTTCCCCGTCAGAAGCAGCACATTCCTCAGCTCCTAGAAGTGCAAACCATGTTATGAAAGGGGTGATGGAGCTCGTTGCACAATGGCTCCGGGGCTCCAGAGTCTATGCCGGATACTTTCTGGCCAGAAAGACTACGGGGGGGCCAGAGACCCATCTTGGACCTCCGCCGTCTAAACAAGTACTTAAAATCCTAACAGTTCAGGATAGTCCTGTTGCAACACGTGCTCGGCCAACTGGAGTAAGGGGATTTCTCAACGTCATTGGACCTAGAGGATGCGTACTTTCATATCCCCATCCACAGGAAACTTCAGAAGTTCCTATAGTTCGTGGTACATGGCCAATACTACCAGTTCAAGGCCCTACCGTTCGGCTTAAAATTGGCCCCAAGGTGTTCACAAAATGCCTGGCCCCGGTGGCGGCTCACCTGCGTCTGCAGAGCATACATGTATACCGGTACTTGGACGATTGACTGATACGCTCCCAGGACTGGGCCGACAAGCACACAAAGGAGACCGTCCGGCTGCTGACGGAACTGGGTTTCTCCTGAAGTCCTGCTTAACACCATTGCAGAAATTGCTTTTCCTCAGCGCCAGACTCGCAACAGTGGCCTGCCTAGCTTCCCCATAGGAGGATCGACTTATGGCCATTCAAGGGAAGATGCAGTGACTGTCATCGGCAAAGATGACCACGGTTCCGTCCATCAAGTTGTTGCTGGGCATGATATCATCCTGCATCTACCTCGTCTGTTTAAGCAGGTTGCAAGTGCGACCCCTACAGTAATTCTTGGATGCCCTTTGGATACAAGTGTCCGGGAGTTTTGTGGACAAGATCCCCCTCAACGAGGAGTTCTGGACGGTGATAAAGTGGTGGGGCGTACGCTCCCACATCGGCAACGGGATGAGATTTCAGACCCCACCATACTAGGAGACGGTCACCACGTGCGCATCTCTGGAGGGTTGGTGAGCTCACACCGGACGTCTACACGCCAGACGTCTGTGGCTTCCGGAGGAGAAGGATCTGCACATCAACATCCTGGAGTTACAGGCAGTGTTCTGGGCCCTTAAGTACCGTCTGAGAGGCAAAGTGGTGAGGATCTTCACGGACGACAACACCACCAACACTACATCAGGAAGCAAGGGGGCACTCCATCCCTAGTGCTCTCCATGGTTGCTCGGGGCTTGTGCGATTGGGCCATTGTACAGGGGATGTTCCTCGCCCCGTTCCACCTGGCAGGTGTCAAGAACACGATCGCTCCTTGTGGGTACTTTGTCAGGATCAGGTAGACAGTCTGTTTGCCAAATGGGGCAGACCTCTGATTGATCTTTTTGCTATGGCAGCAAACTCAAAATGCCAGAAGTTTTCCAGCAGATTCCACCAACCGAGGAACATGGCAGACACGTTCTTCTTCCTGTGGGAAGGTCTGTTTCTGCACGCTTTCCCTCTGTTTGCTCCTGCTACGTGTGATCAGCACACTTGGACCGTGTCAGTGCAAGATGATAGTCATCGCCCCGGCGTGGCCGAGAAAGATTTGGTATCTGGACCTACTCAGCCTGTCAGTGTCGACCTCCAGTCAGGATGCCAGTACTTACCAATCTACTCTCCAGAGAGCGAGGCACAATCGCTAATCACGACCCAGAATCTCTGAACCTGAAGGCATGGCTCCTGCAGGCTTAGAGTTTGGAGGTTACGAGCTGCCAGTGGCCTGCAGGGAGGTCCTCGCTAAAGCCAGGGTGTCGTCGACGCAAAAGTACTACGGCCATATGTGGGAGCGTTTTGCTACGTGGTGCCGGTAGCAGGTGTTTACCCCTCTGAGGGTCACGGCCCCACAGATTCTTCCATACTTGCTTTCCTTGGCAAAAGCGGTGCTGGCTCACGCATCCATCAAGGTACACCTGGTGGCCATCTCACGCTATACCAGATCCCCGGGAAGATACTTGCTGTGGTCCCACCAACTTGTCAAGGAGTTTTTCAAGGTGCTTTTTCGATCTTTCCCACCGGTGAAGGCACCTGCCCTGGCATGGAAACTCAACGCAGTCCTGACAAGACTAATGGGGCTGCCCTTCGAACCTATGCATCAGGCCACACTCAAGGTTCTCACATGGAAGAGGGCGTTCCTTGTGGCTATCACCTCAGTCAGATGAGTGGGTGAGATTCAGACTCTGTCCTGCAAGCGGCCATATCTGACTTTCCACGAATCAAGGGTGCTGCTACAAAAGCACCCCACTCTCATGCTAAAGGTCCTATCGGAATTCCACTTCAACGTGCCTTTGGTGTTGCATGTTTTCTTCCCGAACCCTTTGTCGCCGGCGGAGAGGGCCTTGCAATCGCTGGACGTTGCTCATGCCTTGTAGTTCTATGTGACATGCACAAATAGTTTTTGGAAGACTTCTCAAATGTTTGTGAACTTTGGACCTGTGAATCGTGGGATGTACCTTGTCCAAGGATTCCATCTGAAGATGGCTCTCCGGCTGCATCATTAACTGTCATCGGCTGGCTGACAGGCCTTTGCAGGGCCGTCCGATATCCCACGCCACCAGAGCGATAGCTACAGCGGCGTTCCTTTCTGGTGTGCCCATGCTTGACATCTGCAAGGCTGCAATGTAGAGGTCTACACATACCTTCACGAGGTTCTACTGCGGCAACAGGGATTCCAGGGAGGAGTCCAGAGTTGGCCAGGCAGTGCTACCCAACCTTTTGCTTGAGGTGAGGATTCCCAGCCTTGCGACAGGGAATATTTATGAGCATGTGAATTCATGCCAGACCCATGCTGGAGAACAATAGTTACAGTAACTTAAACCTTTTGCCCTTACTCTAATATGTGAATGTTCCCTAAAGGAAAGCAGACTAATGTAAGTCTAAGTCTCTCAGTCCAAAACTAAATACTGTCTGTGTCGAAACCTATGCTTGCCCTCACTTCTATAGAAAAACAGAATGTATCGGATTTGGTCAATTCAATAGTGTTCAAAATAAAGTTAATGTGACATGGAGCTCTTCCGTAGCTCCCTTCCCCAAGTTCAAGACCCTCTAGTTTAGAAAGTTCCACAAATTCTCAGGATTTACTTGGCAGTTAAAATTGGCTTGACGATAGTTCACAGTACCTTTTTCTTGTCAGGATGTGCCTCTGCAATGGGTCTCTCAGGCTTCCCTCGCCCGAGTCGGACCCTCGTGATTGTTCTCCAACTGGCAAATGCTCAACTGGTTCAATGTTGCCTCCTGTTAAATACCAAAGTTCAATTCTACTACCTTTCAGCTGGGGGTGCCACGGTCGTGGCGCAGTTGTCAGACCGTACGGTCCACCCATTGCAGGTTGCGCAACCAGGTGCCCTACATTTTACTTGTTCTCTTTTCCTTGTAGTGGGGTCTCTGTGGCCCTCCTGGACCCCTTTCCTATATGGTGGCCACCCCAGTGCTTTGTAGTGGGGTATCTTCGGCCAGGCTGGATCAATCTCCCACCTGATGGCCACCCCGATGCTTTGCCAATGCACTTTCTTCAGTTTCACCCCTTTTCCATGAGCTTTTAGGGATTACATTTTACTCCTGTACTTCTTGTGGGGTCTCTGCGGCCCTGCTGAATCAGCCTCCTGGCTGCGTGCTACCCCAATGCTGCTTAACACTCTTGGTTTAGAGGAAAGTCTCTATTTCCTTTACTTTCGGGAATGTTGCTCCCACTGCGGTTTTCGTGCAGCTCCCCTTTTTTAGGTCTCTATTTTCCTCGGTCTTCAGCACTGCGCACAGCTCCCCTTTTCACTGGTGCTTCCTATACAACTATAGAGTCTTTTGACAACGCTGTGTACACGACCACTCTGTTACTTTGTATCAGCAGAATAATCTTTGTCAGTTTCACCCAACACGTCTTTCAATATACGCGGTCGAGCAATAAGGTTGTATCTTGCTCAAACACACCAGGCTTTCACATCACTTGCCTCTCTGATTGTGTTTACTTCCTTTTACTACGTATGTAGTCTGTTGTCGGAGTCTTCCCACCTGCCCCTCAGACACTCCTGGTTCTCCAACTCGGCCCAGGGGAACAAGCACTTGGCATTCACTTAAAAAGGGGTTAGCACGGCTCCCCTTTTCCCCAAATTGAGTGGCAGCTGTTATAGGTTGCTCCCTCATGCAAGCCCTCAGCAGTTCCCCAGCTGGTCCTGGGCAGCCACGGCTCCACAGCTCTCCTCCCAACTCGTTCTAACCACTGAGTGCTTGGGTGCCTTTTATACTGTCCTGAGTGTTCAACAGGCTGCAGGTGGGCATACTTGATTTCAATTGCCTGACCTTGCCCAGCCTTGTTAATGGGACATGTCCATTGAGTATGTTGGTGTGCCTCTGATCGCATCTTCTTCGTCCCAGTACCATAGTGGTGTTTCACATAGGAAGTCTGCATTCTTCTTGAACCCCTCTTCTTCGTCATAGTACTTAGATGGTACTTAGGGAAAGGAAGATGGTGTGCCTTATGATAGGAAGGTGGTTCTAGTTCTTTCACTCTGGTATCCTCACTAAATGAGGTTAACAGGGAAGGAAAAGATTTGGTCTCACAGTAGTTTATACAATTAAAGGGACAGGAGGATAAGTTAGTGCTTGATGCCCTGGGGTTTTACAATCCCTTACTTTCCTCAGAGTGTGAGTGTTTGATGGAAGGTTTTGGGGTAGAGCAGTATATGTGTGACAATATCCTATGACAGTAGAGGGGAGGTAGGATAGATCAGGATTAGGAAAGGGTGGATACCATATATTACCCTCTGGCATCCCACTTCTGTTCTTCAAGGATCCCTCATCCCAGTAGTGCCCCTTCGCAGACTCACCCCTGTGGTCAGAATCTGGTAATCTTGCCCATCTCTTTGTTACCTAAGGGGGGGGTCTTAAGTGGGTTAAATGTGTGAGAATGCCCTCAGATTTCTCACACACTAGACAGTTACCCTCTACCTCCCTTAATTTATTGATGGTCCCTGGATACCGCAGAGCTAGGGCCGGGGGATGGTCTTTCTCTTCCCTTGCCCCTTCTCTATGGAACGCACTTTCACTTCAGCTGTGGGAGACTTCTTACCTCCTGAGTTTTCGCAAGGCACTCAAGGTGCAGTTGTTTTGAGCTCTGTGGTTTTTATGTGGCCTCCGATCGAGGGCCCTTCCCGGTTTGCCTCCTAGCACCTAGATGCGTTCGAGCCATAGCTCACGCTGCATACATTCCATTCCACCGTGGCCTTCATTTTTGACAATATTTCTCTGGGTGTCTGGTCCCTGTCTTTGTCTTCCATGGTAGATTCCACATACCAGTCGGGCAATTCCTCATCCATGGCCTGGGATCTGCTTTTCCTCTTATGTAGATGGTTTGACTTAAAGGATTTATGAGCTACTTAATGTGAGTTGGGGGCCCAAGAGGTCGCTGCATTGGAGCTTGACCCGAATGGGCCAGAGTTATTCAGATCTCTGGTAATGGCAGGTTCCAGAAGGGATGATTGCCCCAATGGCAGTGTGGTAGAGCCATTGCCCAAGAGTGCCCAAGAACTTGCACATTAACTTTAACCTCTGGGTGTCTGGTAGCCCACATTCTGTACTCACTCTACATGATGTCCAGTGCTCCAAGGGCAACAGTGTCCCCTATGGGTCTAGGTCTCAACAGGGTGAGATGTTCTGAAGATTCTCGACTGCAGACAGCCTTTCATTGTCCAAACATGAGCTTCTGGACATGGACTAGGGGCAGTACTCTCTGAATTGGATAAAGGGGCAGGGGTCACCCCATCATCTTCATCAGTGAAAGGATGACGGGTGGAAAGCTTAGGAGGGCCACAATCGAAAGAGTGCTTTGCAGTTGTGTGGGACCATAGAATGTTTGCATCCCACTTCACTGGGTCATCCTTCAGAATCCCAAAAGATCACAAACCCCTTCAAGTGGTTAATACACATGAAAGGTGGGGGTACCTAAAACTGCACAGCTGATCCATCAGCTTACTGGGAATGGACTTCACTGTTGAGCACAGTCCTGGTCTTGACAATAAAGATGGTCTCTCCCGAATGTACAACCGACGACCCGTCCTGTGTGGATTATTTTGTCTGTTCTTATTCTGGGATGCAGGTTGCGGAAGTGTTTCATAGAATGCCACTTTTCTTTAACTGATGTGATTGCCCCTTTATGTTTTGCTTGCTTTTCTTCACTTTTCCTGTCAGCCAGGCTTAATCCAAAGCCTGACTGAGAGTGTATGTTTTGTGTGCTCTTCTTTAACACACTTCACCCCTCAGGCTAAAGGCCCATCTCTCTGCAGCTCCTGATCGTGCCTGCATCGCCATACTCAGTAGTGGGGAGCCCTTTCGCTCTTGGACCTAAGATTCTTCAGGCAACTGCCCTGATCCCATCTCCCCCATATAAGAAGCTCCAGCCCTTGCACCGCACTTGCTTCCTGGTCCTCCTTCTGTGGCTACCTTATCCCTGCAGTGGATCCGTGGATGAATCCTAAACCATCTTCATTCCAATGGGTCTTCTCAAGCCAACCCCAACCACAGAAGCAGAATTCTGAGTTTTTAGGTTTATGGAGAAACCCTGCATCGCTGACGACAGCTGACTGCAGTTTATTTTTCTGTACCTCTGGTTTGGGCCCTTGACCCATCAAACAATGAATCCTCAGTAATTGTTATTGCCAATGATAATGGATCCCTCCTGCACCTGTATGTTGTTGTTGGAACCCTTGGTGGTGCCAAAATACTGCGCATAATGACCAGTCCAGGAAATTGCAAGACTGCATGCAGCAGAACTATTTCTTCGACTCACTGTATTGCTTTCCTGACTCTCTGGTGCTGAGTACTTTTTTCGCTGAATCTTTGCCTGGGGATTCCCTCTTGCACACCAAAGATCTTTTGTGGTCTAAATTCCAAAAAGTGTTCCTTTTTCCAAAAAGTATCTCTTTCCTCAAAAGCCTGCCTCAAAACTGCACACAAATATTCCCTTGGCCTCTTTAAACCCTCTTTATTGCCCTATAGGAAAAACATTTCACTTGCTTTGAATTGTATTTTCTCTTCTACGAAGGAATCTTTACTCCTGCAAACTTGCTACTTAACTGATAAGTGTGACATATTTTTGAAAGAATATATATATATATATTTTTTTAATTGCGACAATTTCTCATTTGGTATTCGTGAATAGTATGTACGGTACCTGTTAAGCGTCCCTCTCATCTCCTGGGAATTACGCCTGGGCTGTTCTACTGAACTGGGTTGCCCAATCCTTTAAGATGAGTAGCAATAGCCTGGAGATGTATGGGGATGCAGATTTTATTCATACATCAATAATCAAAACGACTCAGGTAGTTTGGCAAAAGGGGAGTCAGTATTGCTAACAAATATATATAAAACAGAGAGTGCAACGAACATCTCTTCTGTGTGCGTCATCTGTTTCTGTGCGACGTCACCATTCATCCTTGCCTTTCATCTGCTCTGCTTCTTCAGGAATCTCATTCAAATATCCATCATACTGCCTTGCATGCAGGTACGGTTTTCTCAATTGGTACCTTCCCTCCCAGATTCTCTTAGCTACTGGTACTCTTATGGGTACTGCACATAGTCCCTGCTCTGCTCTTTGCTGGTTCAACTGCTCCGCATACGTCACAAACTTTGCTTCCCACTCGAGAGGTAATAAGGGCGGGGTAGTGGGGGGGTACTTGGCTCCTTCTCTACACTACCATTCACCCACTTATTGAGGCTGGTGAAACGAAAGGGAATCCCCGATACCTATGGACGTAAGGCATGCCTAAAATACCTGACCACAGGATCCAAGAGCTTCCAAACTGACATATCTATAACTCTCAGAACTTACAGGCTGACCTACAGGATTTGCCACATGGTCTGTAATATCTTCCCCTTCACTTGAATCACAGAGCTCTCCCAATTTCCCTTCTTCCTCCTCACCTGATGAAGTTGAATAGTCCAGCTTCTTCCTTTGGGGGTGTCGAGTGTGGGGCTTCTTTTCGGTGAGCAGAGTCTGCCTCGAAAGGAAGCCACAGTGACTCTAGAGAAATTCACAGTGGCTCCTCTCCGTGACAGCCAGCAAGGTTGCAAGGGGAAAAAGCCTCTATGGCACAAAAAAACCCTCGGTTCACTGGAGAAGACTGAAGATTGCCGGATCCAAATGTGATGAATTTGCATAGATGGTTGAAGCAACACGGCTGGAGAAGCAGAACTGAATGAGGTGAAATGAACTCAATACAGGGTGAAAAGTCCACAGGAAGTAAAACGGCAACAGGAAAATGTTGCTCCAGGAGGAGTAATGCAGAGTAACCAGATAAGCACGAAAACAAGAGGCGAAGAGGGAGTCCCGGAGGGAATAGCAACGGGAGAAGGGAATGGAAAGGAAGCAATCAGGCAATAGGGCGGGGGGGGCTGAATGCGAAGGAAGGAAAATGGAGGCTATGACCGATAGCCGGTGGAGTGCGAGAGAGAGAGCTGGAGAAAATAATGCGGGCGGAAAGAACCTGCTGGAGGAAACACTAAGCGAGCGCAAGCAGCGAAGGAATAAACACAGTTGCAACGTGCCGAGCCGCCAGGTGCCAAATGGTAATGTACTCGGCGGCGGCCATGTTGGAAGAAAGACTAGACCGTACACCACGTTGACAAGGAAACGTGGCGGCACAACCTAATGGCGTCCGAGTTTCCACCTCCTCCAGACTTGCCAGTCGCCCGTGGTTGTGACAATAACAGTTAAAGATATAACACATGCCGAACTTTCTTCTCTGGGCTAGATGAAAATATTCTATGATAGAATGCTATCTATTACTCTAGGAGGCTGCTAATCAATTAATTGACAGGGTGTTGAAATGCTGCTGGAGCATTGCAGCGACAAAAAGACATTGGGCCTCATTACGAGATGGGTGGTAGCCATGGTGCAATTAGCACCATGGCTGCCTCCCATACCGTGCCCGTGTCCGGTCTCGTTCAATGGGGACTTACCGGTGTAGTCTGACCCTGGCGGGACCGGTAAATCCCCATTGAACATGCCATTCCCCATTCCCATTTGAGCCCCCATAGGGCTCAATGGAAATAGGGAGGGCGCTAATAACGGGCTCGCGAATGGCAAGCCCGTTATTAGCGCCCTGGTCCCTTAGCGGGACCTGTAAGGGACGTGTGGTCAGACCACACGTTCCTTATGGTTCCCTCCAAGGGACCTCGGAATCGGGCAGTAAGGGATTACTGGCACCAGTCTCCTGAATTGTGCCCGGTATCCCTTACCGCCCGACTCGTAATGACCCCCATTGTGCAATATTCATAGTGGCTGGATGGAGAAGGCAGTGTTCCATTCATCTTCAGGTCACATGCAAACTCGATGATATGCTCCTCGCAAGTCCAGTTTGGCAGAGACAAGGCCCCAAGTTCTAGTAGTGTAGCAGTGTATGCTGAGTGATGCCCAAAGTGCATGGACCACACAGAATCCAACACAGCATTGGCAATCTGCACCTGAATGCTGTATTTTTGAAATGCAACACCTGAAAAGGAGTATGCTAGAAATGTGAGTCCCGAAAGATATTATAAATTAAACCGTTACTTGGTCAAAGCAGTTGGAGCTGCCATTGGCTTTTAACAATACTGCATATGGGGACAGTATTAAAGCGCTGGTTCAACTGGTCCGCATACATCACATACTTTGGTTCCCACTCTATAGGTAATAAGGGTGGGGCAGTTGGAGGGGGGTACTTGGCTCCTTCACTACACTCCCCCCTCTGGGTGATTCATCGACGACTTACTCTTACTTCCCGTCCCCTTTCCTCCATACTGCATGGGCGTCCCTTCCTAGGGACGGGAGACAGAACCTTTTTCACCAGAAAAAAACTTCTTCCCCATAAAATTTAGAGGCGAGCAGGGGTGTGGCCCTGGGAGCATGCGCTGCCCTGACTCCGCCCTCTGGCGCCACACCTCAGTTCCCTTTTCCACGTTGACGGGAACGGGGCAAATTCACCAATGCTCCTGGGTTTGGCTTCGGCCATGTCATTCCATGCACAGATACTTCTTCTCTTTTGTCTTTTTTGTCTTTCTTATCATTCAGGTACTCGGTCCTCAAGCGCCATGCTCCTCCCTGGCGCATGTCGATTTCCATAGGGTTCAGCAGGTGTCCATCTTGCAACGGGCTCTTCCCAACTTCAGACCCCCACGGCCTCTGCCTATGTTGCCTTGGCCCAGACCACGGTTGGCAAGCTTGTACAGAGTGCAACACCCTGTCATCGAAATCGCTGAAGAACAGACTAGGCAGGTGGAGGGAGCTCTTCCAGAAGTTGCCTCCAGAGGACCTCAAGAACTTTGTGAAACATCGTGCCAGGCCCAAGGTAGGGCCTCTATTTTCCATCGCACCCTGCAAGGGAGACTCCTTCCCAAGTACTTACCTGCGCGATGGGGGGACCGCTCAGGTCCTTGTACCAGCACTCACACCGAGGCTGCTCCAGCTACCGGCCTGCTGGCCGAGGGATTCTCGGATCCTCCCGGTAACAGTGCTGAGGGACCGGAAGGTTCTTTGACCAGGTCTCCACCCGAGGGGCTCTGCCCTTTTACCGGCATTATGTCAGAGGGGCCACGCCCTAGTACCGGCAATACTGCTGAGGGGATGCCTAAACACAGCTCTACCGGCCCACGGGCCGGGGTGTCACACCTACCGGGCCTAGGACGAGGAGCAGGCCTCGCAATCCACCCTCAAGAGTTTTGGAGGAGGCTGGGCCCAGCGAGCCGAGCAACACAACGCAGGCACCTGGCAGGCATCTCAACAAAATGGCCACCGCGCCAGACATCGTCACCTGTCCGACACCATTCCTGGAGTTCGGCGAAGAACGAGTGTGAAGGTGGGACTAGCCTCAACCAGGTACGTGGCCTACAGCCTATCCTTCATTTGTGCAGGGCAGGTTCCCACTGCTTCCTTTCGGGTAGGTTATGCAGCAGCTCCAGCAGCCTCCCGCTAACCTGTCGGTAACCCTACCACCTCTCCAGCCTGTGAAGAGGGGCTCTTTGAGAGGTTCCTCAGGCTCATGAAGTCACCTCAGATGGGGGTTATCCTCAGGGACGCCATCAGGGACGTGCTCCCTACGATGCTACCGGCACCACAGGCTCCTCATCTGGTGCCCCCGGCGCAGCCTCTGCCTCCGGCTCACCAGCTGATTCCTAAGGTGGCTCCCTACCAGTCTCAGGCTCCGGCTCCAGTCCCCGTACCCCAGCTTCCGGCTCCCGCTACTCCTCCACCTACACAGGATCCTCCTGGCCCACAGGATATGGATGAGGAGGATCATCCTGACAGGGACCTTCCATGAACGTCTTGCAGGACTGGTGGAGTACCTGGGCCTACCCCAACAAGGTTGAGCAGCGGGCAGAGGGGGTTCTGGCTGAAGTCCTCACACGATGCCCCTCTGCCAACACGGGAATTCCACTGCAGACTGATGTAGTCTCCGCGGTCAAGAAGGGTTGGCTCAAGCCCCACTCTGTCCAGCCGGTCAATCGACGCCTGGACGCCAAGTACAGGCAGATGGAGGGGTATACACTCTTGCTATTGGCCCATCCTCAGGCACACTCCTTGGTGATTGCTGCGGCATCACTATACTCCAAGCCTCAGTCGTCCTCAGCCTCCTCCTCGACGACGCTGCTAGGCAAGGAGGAGAAGATCTTGGAGGCGTACGGGAAGAATCTCTATTCCAACTCGTCCTTGCATCTTTGTCAGGCCAACGCCGATGCCATGCTGGCTGCCGCTAACCAAAGGTTATGGGGGGAAATTGCAGACTTCCCCCCGAAACTCCCTAAGCAGAGCCAATCACGTTTCAGGGCGGGACCTGCTGAGGCCAAGCTGGTGGCGCAGGACCTCATGGAATCCACTGTGACCCATGTTGGCATCTCTGGCTGTGCCATCGGTATCGCCACAGACATGAGAAGGACAGCCTGGCTCCGGGCAACAAAATTCAACCCGAACGTCCAGGAACGCATTCTAGATCTGCCGTTTGAGGTGGGGGGGACCTCTTCCACTCCACCACAGACGAGGAGCTGGACAAAAAGAAAAACAGCTCACAAACGGCCAAGTCTTTATCCATCTTGACAAAGACCACGCCCAAGTCGTACACCCAGTCACAGCAGCGCTCCGACAGGGGGCGTATGTACGGAGGGTTCAGAGGCTTCCAGGAACAGAGATCCAGGCAGCCTGACCGCTCACCGTCTCAATATCGGCGCAAGCAACAAAAAGGGGGGGTGAGTAAGGGCTTTTTCCAGTCCCCCTCCTCTGCGACAGCCTCAGAGGGAAAGAAGGCATGTCACGCCCCTGCGGTTCCACGTGTCTCCAGTGGGGGGGGGCAGGCTTGCTCTCCATCCATGCACATTTCTGGCGCCAGAATTTCACGGACCCCTGGATCCTCACCGTAGTATCCATGGGGTACCGCCAACCCGTCCCACCCTCCTCTCCCTGCTCCCCTCCACTCCCTCAAATTGCAACAGCAACTCTTCTGGGAGAGATCCGGTCGCTCGTAGAGAGCCAGGCAGTAGAGGAAGTCCCAGCCTCCCAACGAGGCTTGGGCTTTTACTCCAGGATTTTCGCCATTCAGAAGAAGAACCAGGCGGGCCTGAGAGTTGTGCTGGACCGTTCGACCCTCAACCTCTCCTTGCCTCTACAAAAATTCAAGATGGTTACGCCAGCCTCTATAGCGGAGACATTGTGCAAGGGAGACTGGATGTGCTCCCTGGATCTGAAGGACGTGTACCTACACGTCCCGATTTGGCAGCCCCATCATTCTTTCCTACGGTTCAGGATCATGGGCTACCATTTCCAATACAAGGTCCTCCCTTTTGGCCTCAACTCGGCCCCCAGGGTCTATATCAGAGCGCAGGGCCTCTACATCTACCCATACCTCGATGTCTGGCTCGTCAGGGCTACATCTCCGGAAGTGGTTCACCACTCTTCCCATGCCCTCATTCTCAAGAAGTCGAAGCTGCAGCCCATGCAGACTCTGACATTTTTGGGCCTCATCTGGTACGCATGCTCCGAGAAGGTATTTCTGTCAGAGGACAAGATCTCGGCCATCAAGAGAGCCATCACCCACTTCCTCAGCAGAGAGGTGGCCTCGGCATGGTGGTACCAGCATCTCCAGGGTCTCTTGGCGGCGGTCCTATTAGCCTTCCTACACTCGAGATTGAGAAGGAGGAGGATTCAGCTGCACTTCGGCCTCATGGAACCAGGAGGGGGTTCTCAATCCGAGATGATCAACGTTCCTCCATCTCTCCACCTGGACCTAACATGGTGGTCCAGGGACTGCAACCTATGGACCGGCAACCCCTTTCGGCCACCCACCCCGCAGGCCACCATCACCATAGACTCCTCGCTCGAGGGCTGGGGAGCCACCCTGGACGATCTCTCAGTCCACGGCACCTGGACTCGACAGTAGCAGGAATACCACATCAATTGGTTAGAGCTGAACGCCATCTGGCTAGTGCTCAGAGCATTCCTACCACTTTTCAGGGGCAAGGTTGCCCTCATCCAGACAGACAACTCGACTAGCATGTACTACGTCAACAAGCAGGGAGGCACCAGATCCCCTCCTCTGTCCAGACTGGCAATCAGCATGTGGGAGTGGGCTCTGAAAAATGACATCTACCTCACGGCAGTCCACCTCCCAGGGGAATCCAACCTAGAGGCGGACAGGCTCAGCAGGTTGGGAGCGGACAATTACGAGTGGCAGCTAAATGACCTCGTTCAGGAGATCTTCAGCAGGTGGGGTCATCCCCAGGTGGATCTCTTTGCCACCTGGCACAACAAGAAGTGGCCTCAGTTTGCCTCCTGGCAGGGACAGGGCCCCGGATCCCAGGGCGATGCATTTCGGCTTCTGTGGAAAGGCATGGCGGCTTACGCCTTCCTGCCCACTCCTCTGATTCACAGAGCGATTTGCAAGATCAAGAAGTCTCGCCAGCTCAACATCATTCTAATAGCTCCATGGTGGCCGGCCAGGCCATGGTTTTCGGAGCAGCTCAGCCTCTCGGAGATGCCTCTGATTCACCTCCTGATGGGCCCAGCACATCTTCTGGCGCAGCAGGGGGGCATGGTCATCCACCCCGCACCTCAGAAACTAGCCCTCACAGCGTTGTTCCTGAGCAGGTAACGCTGCGGCACCTCAGCCTCTCCCAGGCTAATCTGGAAATCATAGAAAGCACAAGAAACAAGGCTACCAGGGCCCAGTTTAAAAGTAAATGGACCAAGTTCTGACATTGGGCAGACTCCAAGGAAATCGTCCCCCTGGCATGGACAATGTGCTCTCCTTCTCTGTGCAACTCGCACACTCTGGTGTGCAGGTGGACACCTGCCGTACATACCTCGCAGCCATCGTGGCTTACAGGAACTCAGAGGAGGGGATCTTCTTCTTCTCCTCCTCCAATCCTATCGTCAAGAAACATTTGACGGGGTTTGCAAGGCTCTACCCGCCCGTCAAGAGGCCGCACCCCGTGTGGCATCTTTACATAGTCTTGGGCGCCCTTGCGCACAATCCATTTGAGCCAATGGCATCCACGGACATCAGGCTGGTCACCATCAAGACGGCCTTACTAGTCGGCCTCACCTCGGCTCGTAGAGTCGGCGAAATCCAGGCACTGGTCGCCTCAGAACCATATACTACCTTTCACAGGGACAAAGTAGTTCTGCAGACGCACCCAGCATTTCTGCCTACTGTGCCGTCTGCTTTCCACTTGAACGAGGAAATAGTCCTTCATACGTTCTTTGCCGATCCTAAGGACGAAGCACAGAGAGATCTGCACTGCCTGGATGTAGGGCGTGCCCTGAAATTCTACTTGGACAGGACTAAGGGCTTTTGCAAATCGGACACCCTCTTTGTCACTTTCAGAAGCTCAAGACCAGGCTATCAGGCCTCCATACCCGATGGATGGCCTCGGCCATCAAAGAAGCGTACAAGGACCAGCACAAGCCGCTTCCGGCCAACATGCACGCCCACGCAGTCAGGGCCAAGGCAACGGCCATCGCATTCCAGCACCATGTCCCTTGGCAAGTCATAAGCAGGGCGGCCTCTTTGGCCACTCCCTTGGCTGTCTGCAAGCACTACTGTTTGGATGCCGGCTCTAGATCTGATGCGGCTTTCGGACAGGCGGTTCTCAGGAACCTATTTGCTTAAGGAGGTCTCCTCTCCACTCTGGGGATACATTCAGTTGAAATCGCACATGCAGTACGGAGGAAAGGTGGACGGGATTTAAGAGTAATTATAAGTTACTCACCATATTGACTAACATACTCTTAGTCCTTAGACCCCTTTCCTCCATACGTCGCTCTATCCTCCCCCCTAATAATACTGGTGTAATTAGGCAATGTTACTCTATTGTCTACGTGTCAATGGGGACTGAGATGTGGCGCTGGAGGGCGGAGTCAGGGCCGCGCATGCTCCCAGGGTCGCACCCTTGCGCGTTTCTAAATTTAAAGGGGAATAAGTTTTTTTCTGGTGAAAAAGGTTCCGTCTCCCATCCCTTGGAAGGGACGCCCATGCGGTATGGAGGAAAGGGGACTACGTTAGTCACTACGGTGGGTAACTTATAATTTTTCATCCTCCTTCACCTCTAGACATCTTGGTCTGAAGAAATGTTTCTTGGGGATCCATATCTGTATGACTTCTTTCAGTCGACCTGCTGATTTCACATGCTCATCCTTGTTCCATGTCGTGAGCATGCACTGTCCACTCGGACTGCAATAGATCAATCTTCCCACATATTTCTTATGGTTATTTGGGTACAGGAACTTTGTTCCCTCAGGTGCATGGATACTGGCCTTCACAAAGTCTCTGACTTCATCTGACAGTTCTCTGGGCTTCCATCCTGGTTCAACATCAATCATAATCTTCATCCCTATGGCTTTCTTTGCTGTCTTCTTGCACTGCGAGATTATCTTGATCACACAAAATCCAAGCAATACCAATACGATCAAGGCTCCAAGAACTTGAACATATCTGTCATCCATTGTGGAACCCAAGAGAAGAGCGATCCAAACCAGCTGTCATCAGCAATGTCTTCTACTTCGTCTATCATCTGGCCATGGAGTTTTGTCAGCATGTCTATGGCCTCTGTCAAGGTTCCATTCTCGTCATCATGAGAAGGTATGTATGTGCAATATGATTCTCCAAACACCTCCATCCATAGCTGTGATCATGTCCAAGACATATCTGTTCTGGAGAGTCATCAGTCTTATGGCTCTCATCTCTTCTCTGATTGCAATGAATCCCTTTATAGTATTGTTAATTGTTTGCAGCAATTCCCATCTGGTTATCTGAAGCCACTTGGTATTTGCTCCAACTTGGATTCTTGGCATAAAGATCAACGTGAACACTGAAGAAGTTTGGCTTAACAGTCAGTGTTCATATAGTCAAAGGCTTTTATTGATTTGGCTGAAAAGTAGTTCTCTCTTTTCATCCTCTTTGTCAGCTCCACAGATCTCTTCTTCCTCGGGTGAGCATCTGCTTTTGGCAAACTGTCAAGATTCAAATCGCTCTTTGGAATAACTAATGCTGGAACATGGACATTCACCAGTGTGCATATTCCTCCCCAGTCTTTAGGTAGCCTTATGTAGGTTTTGGATCCACAAGCCCAATAATGATCCATGATTACTGCTGTCCCATGCGCCATCCCTGATGTATCAAAGACACGATCACACTTCTGATTTTCTCCAGCTTTTCCTGTTCCATTCCCTTTGAAACACAGCTTTGAGCTCCCCAAAGGCACTATCTACTGGGGTCCTCTGTCTTCAACCCATGTCAGTAGTTTAGAAGGTCTTGGCCACAACGGTTTGCACACTTCTTGTACATTCAAAATAGTGGATTCAGGACGATTAGTTACCATCCTGGCTCTGCAGATCACCACTCCATTTTCCCATCCATCTAGTGATAACACTGATCGCCAGATCTGCATCTGACCTCTGTTCTTCCAAATTCGAATATCGTCTGCAGATTTTCCTGTGGTCTCCATTTTTTTATTCTTCTGATTTCAGCTCCTTTCACTCTTGGTTTTTCATATCTGATCAGAATACTCCTTGTCTTTGCATTGTTTCTTGTCTTTATATCTTGAATATAATCGTCTTCATCTGGATCTGTCCCTTCAGTGCCCATTTGAGAGAAGCACCACTTCCCATGAACTGGCCTCTGGTCTTGCAAAGTGCTACATGTATAAGACAATGTGCTGTGTGAATGTCTATTTCAACAGCTACGAAGAACTTCGACTTCCCCATGCTGTATGTCTGGAGTGCACATACAATGCATTCCTCCTTTGAAGTTCTTCTCCCAACTTCCTTCATGTGTTGGTACCATATGTTATTTCCCAATTGTCCCGTGCTGTCCAGGTAATCATTTAATTCCTAATTATCTTCCTGTGTGCTCCTTTTAGGTCTCATTCTTTTCGTATGAGCGTCCATAATCATATCATGAAGTGTACCAACATAGCTTCTTCTGACTGAATTAATCACAGGAACATCCGTCCGGGTTCCCTGTGTAGGAGAAAGTTCAGAACGTCTCATTTGCTCAGCAGCCCATTTAGGCATGAAAATGGCTCGCATAATCTCCATTTGGGATCTTCTTTTCAAAACTTTATTTTGGGTCTATTGTCACTGGACCAGGTGTATTTGCATGTATTACTTGTGTAGGCTCACCTTTTATCAACCCTTTACCTTGCCTGCTTCGCCGAGCCTGTCTCTGGTGTCTAGAAACAGTCTCTAAGACACATTTTGTATGTGTGTTGTTGCTAATAACATCCATCTCAAGCTAAGGCAATTTGCCACCCTTCTTTGGAACAAGAATGACTACATAGGGTCTAGGCTGCCTAGTAGTTGCCACACGTACATTTGACCCTCTGCTCAGAAACATGCAGAGGAGTGTTGCTCCATTTGCACCAATATAGAATGCCGTTCTCATAGTCAAGGAAAGCAGTACGATTATGAACACCATGCAAGTGTAGATAACACAGTTGTATGTTAACCTACAGCATTTACTTCTTGGACAACGTGAATGCCTTTCTCCATGCGGTAGAATGATATTGCTGCATAGGTTTCCCATCTTGACTACCTAAGGAAGGAAAAACTTTAATACATCAGCATTGTGAACTGCTTCTTGAAGCTACTGTCTTAACTCAGCAACTCATCCTTAATCAGTTGTCTGCTTACTGGACGACAAAAACAACTTTCTCTGTGTCTCTGGAATAAGTCTTTCCTCAATCGAGCTGTGGATGCCTATTTAGTATGAAGAAAAACAACCTCAGTAAGTCTAAACAAGCTGAATGACAGATTATCTCCCAATCTATGCATCGAATCTGCCTCAGCCCAGACGACATGTCGAATTTCTTTCAGCAGGAACCAAGTCTTTCTCTGTCAGCAACCTTCCGATCTGTCCCTCGAAGTGAAGTTTCTACAACGACCTGTGATTTCGCTCAGAATAGATACTCACTTAGATGATGATACCTTCCAGGATCACATTCAGATTTGCAGCGTTTCTCGGATCCCTTAGAAAGGTGTGCACATCAGTGTGCTTCCCAACAAGGTGCGCATACTCTTCAATCAGACGAAAGAACAGCACACTGACTAGTCAATGGGCTGCTTCGTTTGATAGGGGCATTTGTACTCTCCTCTCTGTACTCGGGTAGCTGCATGAATTGTTCAGTGATGACTATGAGTAATCTAATAACTTCTTCATTCTTAGGATTGTGTAAAAAAGCTGGAATGCGAGTGGTTCTCCCCACCAGCGAAGGGTAAGCGCACAGCACCAACTGGAAATAAGTAAGAATGTTCCTAGTAAGGTCATTACTGGTTAATGCCATATGTAAATCCAAACAGGAACTCTGTGTCAAACGAATCTGGGTATTGTACCCTTTTCCAATTGCTGTGTCCACAATCAAAATCTGGCATAATCTGCTTCTTATCAAGGCGTAACTCGTGTAGGTGTGCAGGCAGAGGAGTTTCTTCAGCAAAGATTTTAACGTCCCCCAAAACGATCCAAGCACACCTGCCCTGCACTTTGACAGCAGACGGCGTGATGTCTTCCACAATGAACGGACCACAAAAACGGGGTTCGTCCCACTTTTTCCTTGCGTGGTTGCGCATCAAAACTGCATCCCCGTGGAATAGTTGGGGAACATGAAATTCTTGACATTGGTTTGTTGCAGCATCTCCTTCTGTGTTCTGTACTACTCTACACCCTCTTCTCTGTAGCTGTGCTGAAATGACAGAAATACTGGAAGTCATACAGTTCACATTATCACGTAATTCCAATCCTAACAGTTCTGCTGTTGGCTGAGCATCACTTCTAACTCTGGATGGAGGCATTAGGGGGGGTTCTCATTCATCTCCCTGTCACTATTTTGTGGGGTGTGAGATGGTCAGAACCTGAATATAATGCCAGTGGTAGGCAATGCAACCACCCTTTCTTCAAGGTAAGCTTCAACTTGGCTATTCTTTCTTTAACCAAGTTGTTGAGCCTCTCACAGATCCCATTTCTTTGCGGATGATAAGCCGAAGAAAACTTGTGCTTTATACAAAGCAACAAGCTGATCTGTTCAAATATCTGATTCACAAAGTGAAGACCATTATCCAACCTCATAACTTCGCATACTCCCCATCTAGGAAATACTTCCTGCACTAAGAATTTGGCTGCACAGGTAGAGTGTGTGTATGTACGTGGTCCTGCTTCTATCCATCTTGAGAAAGGACACACCACAACGATCAGATATCTATATCCATTACATACTTGTATCATGTCGACTTAGTCAATATGCAAGTGCTGTAAAGGGCCGTTAGCTCTCGGAATGACTCCCCTAACTGTGCACAGTGTATGCCCAGCCGTGAATTGTTGACACACAATACAGTTCACTATAAAAAATGCAACATGCTCCAATAAATTTGGCACAAACCATTCCTCAGCAATAGTTACAGCGAGATTCTCCCTAGTTGCAGGGCAGTGTAGTTGTTCCAGCGCCACCCTTAATAAGGCTACAGGAATCACCGGTTTACCAGTGCTGTCCTGTCGCCACAATGCTTCAGAGGGGTTTAAGGAACACCCTCTTTGCATCCACAAATTATTTTCCTCTTGAGGTGCTTCCCCTTGGACCTCCACTAACTGCGTTTTTGACAAGTGGTTGTACCCTTCAGATATAGTCATCATAATCATCTTTTCATTCACATCAAAAGTCTCAACATTCATCATCTCTTTATCTGCAATCGCTACACGCTTGTCCTCAGCGTCTATTGCTTGATTTCCACGTGAGATAAAATCTGCCCCTTTAGTATGGGATGTGCATTTAACGACTGCAATGTCTACTGGGAGTTGTAGTGCCTTAATGAGCCTCTCTAATAAGGCGGCGTATTGCACTGGCGTGCCGTCCGCTCGGAGGTAGCCCCTGCTTTTCCAACGTGCTAGCCATACGTGCACCTTTGAAGTCACATAGGCGGAGTCGCTGTTAACGGTTACTTCCTTGTCTGCGTGACTCTCGATCGCAAGTATCAATGCCAATAATTCTGCAGCCTGTGCTGAATAATGAGTCGACAATCGATTACTAATAAGCACCCGAAAATCCCCATTAGCCGTGTTTTATCATAGCGGCACCTGTATATCTCTGTCTGTGACTTTGATCGATTCTTGAGGAACCATCAATAAAAACAATCTCTTCTCCTGCTAATGCATTCTCCTTTATTCTGGAGAGCTCATCACAGAACTCTTCATAGTTCGCGCAATCGTGTACATGCTCTCCCTCTGTCATTGGCTCAGCTATAAACATGGCATGATTCACTATTTTACATCAAACAATTTTAATCACTGGATTTGATATGACTACATCATAGGCAGAAGCCCTTTGAGAAGTCAATGTGCCTTTTTATTTTTCTAAAACGGCAAATAGTGCGTGCTCAACAAATAACGTCATGGAACATCCCATTACTATGCTTGCAGCCTTCTCTATGGCGAATGCGACGGCTGCTAAACTTTGTTTGCACGGAAAATGACCTCTCATCCCTGGGTCTTAGATTCCACTGTAATATGCAAGGGGCTTGTACCTCAACGTGGTTCAGCCTGTAACAGGGGCCTTATATATGAGCTGTAGACAAAGACCTATTCTCTGACGTAGTTACATAATCCCAAAAATCTCTGCATTGTGTTGGATCGTGTGTGGCTTCGCTGTTTTTAAAATAGCCTCAGCTCTTTCAGGAGTAACCTTTTTCCCTTCATGCAAAATCAATTGGCCTATGAACAACACTTCTTGTTGACAATACTGGAACTTTTCCTTGTCAACCTTATATCCTTTGTCAGCGAGTATAATCATCAGCTGGACAGAATCGCGTCTGCACTCTGCAATGTCGTCTACGTATTGCAACACAACTGTTTCCAAAGTGATATTGCTTAAGTCCATCTGAAGGACTCTATTGAAAATCGATGGGGACTCACAATATGTTACGCTCACCTGGTCTCCACAGGAGCGCCGAACGAAGCTGAGCGGTGACTGTCTCCACCAGCGTCACACGAAGCGGAGCGGTGAATGGCTGCACATGTCCCCTCTGTTTTTACCCTTCCGTCTCGAGTGAAGGTTTGCCTGGAATGTTGAAACAAAATATTAACTAGCCGTAAGGGGGAGGACCGACTCCCACCTCCCGTGACGACCTTGTGCACCACTCTACTAATGCTCACCTTAGATTTATTAATGGCAGACTCTCCGTCCTGCGACTGTATGCAGGGGGGCGTTGCTGTTCATAGGATCTAGTTGCATCACTGATCCTACGGCTGCTGTAGAATTTTGAACAACTGTGACTCTATAGGTAAGTCTCTATGCCAATAGATTCTTTGTATAGTTTTGCTTAGAGTTCTTGTTGCAAAAGTCCTCACTACTCTGCTTGTTTCTTTGCAGATGCGGTTTTGGTGTGCCAGGTGAAAGAGTGCCTCCTCTCCACGATGATGAGCAGAATTCCTAGAGGTGAGTTTAGCGCTAACGCGAAGTGAAAATGCCTTAAATACGGTTCTTGTCCCCCTGCGTGACTAACCTGCTGTTCCTTTTCTGTTCTGCAGGTGCGGTGACTCCGGAGCGGCGATCGCGTGAAGACGCCTCGATGGATCGCAGGTGAGTGCAGCGCGATGTTGAAATGTCTTTATGGCTCTTTTTCCCTGCGTGGCTAACCTGATGTTTCTTTATTGTTCGGCAGGTGCGGTGACTCTAGAGCGACTGACGAGGAAGCCTTTCGGATGGAGCTTCTGGTAAGAACTTAACTGCTGTCCTTGTTTCTTGTTCTCTCTCCTTCCTTTCTTTCTCCACAGGTGATGGTTTGTGATTCCCAAGACGGGCGTGGCTGAAGACCGGGTTGACTGGAGCTAGCCGACACGGTGAGCGTTACGCTGCAGGAGTGCAGAATAACGCCAAGCGTGTTCTGTCCTTAGGGTGTGGTTTATATAGCCTCACGCACGTAGTCCCAAGTGAAGTAGTCCCTGCAGCCACACGCTGCACAAGTAGTCCCAGGTAATGTAGTCCCTCCAGCCATGCCTTAGGCTGGACTGAATGTGATTCCTCTTCCCCTGCAACCAAACTTACTTGAAAAAATATTATGAGCCTAGCGCCAACGGCGCCAGGACAGTATCCAGGAAGTTTTGAAGCAGCCTTTTGGGGCCTTAAAGTTCCCCATAGGTGCTAGTAACTGGGGTAGGCTGGTCTGCTCCTGATGTCTGGGGGCATGCACCGTGACACAATACCCCTGGGGTAAACAAGTGCTTTTCAGGTGGGTTTGTCTAAAAGTAAATGACGTCAGATCCTGCGAGTCTTTATGCAATGGGATTGAGAAAAACACATTTTTCAAATCAATCACCGTGAAATATCGTGCTTCAACAGGTATACTAAATAGGATTGTAGACGGGTTAGGAACTAGAGGGAACTCGGCCCCTACAATTTTGTTTAATGGGCGAAGGTCCTGCACTAAATGCCACGACCCCCCCCTTACTTTTTTTCACAGGGTAAACTGACGTATTACACGGTGACTCTGACATCTCTAAGATACCCTGATCCATCATGGCAGAAATTGTCTTAAAAATTCCTTTGTCTGCCCCTCGAGACATGGGATATTGTCGTGCTCGAGGTAAAATTGCTCCTGGTTTCAATTTAATCTTCACTTCTCCAACCCCCTTTAGTAGGCCCATGTCATAGGGGCCGGTGGTCCATAATGGATCTTCATCAAAATACTCTGGACGTTTTTGTGCCATCATCATTTTCTGAGGAACTTCTCTTTTAATTGCTCTTACCCAATAAGGAATGCACATCTCAAATATTACATCGTCATCAGATGGATGATCTCCAAACATCTTCATCAGTGATGTCAGTTAGTCTGTAACCCTCCCCGATGGTGATTACTGCGCGCCATTGTTTTCCTTCATCATCCTGTCCATCAAGCAAAGCCATTTCACTTGCACTATGGCTGCTTGTGTCTCTCAGGGAAAAACTCATCCCTTTTCTTCGGGCATAGGTATTCTTGGCCTAAACAAAAATTTATCTGGAGTTCTCATTGGTCTGCCTGCTAGGCCTGGTAATCCTGACAACAGAATGCATAACCCATACTGAAAAACCTCTGGTTCTAATGGAATTGCTCTCATAGTCAGATGTCCTGCATATGCCATAATCATTTCGCACACGTTTACATAATGCATTCCCTGCGTTGAACACACTATACCTTCATCAGTGAACGAGATTGTCATATTCAACTTAGTCATTAACGTAGTCATTAAATATCGTCCTAATATATTGACAGGTGTTTGCCTCGAATATAGCATTGCCACCTTCATGTCACAACCCCTGAGTATTCATGGCATTGCCACACATTGAAAAGGTTCCCTCTTGTATACATGAGCGCGTTGCACCCGTGTCTACTAAAAATGAAAACCGTTTGCCTCCTATACTGACGTCCACTCTTGGTTCCTCATAAGGGTTTGGCGTCATGGATAGTATTGAACACATCAGGTCTCCCAGTGAGCTGTCCTATTGCAGGTACAGCCTCATCCCATTAATTGGGAAAGGATTCCCTCCATTGGCAGTGACATCCCTGTTAGGGAGAATTTAGGCTGAATTTCCTAACCTAGTGAGTCCCCCAGCAGTTTTGCTGGATTTTTAGGGTTTATTTTTTTTTCTCCTGCCAAGAGTGAGACTCTTTTACCCTCACTCTTGGACATGATTTGAGTGTGTTCCTTTGACTCTAGATGTTTTTATTGGGTTATGGGGTCTTTTACTCCATAGGGCTTCATGTGTTTTTGTGATGTGTGTTACACAGCACCCTCAGTGCAGTAACACAGGGGTGTCATAGTATAGACTCCATACCCTGGGACTTACTACTGTCTCCTAGGGTCTGTAAAGTCACCATTGACTTTACTAGTCTTAAATTCTGAACAGAACCAGTACAAACCATCATATTGTGGACGTACTGGCTGGGGAAATTCGATTGCCCCGGGGTCTGTTAGTCGAGGGGGCACGTCTCCGTCCCCCCTGATCGAGTTTTGGCTGGTGGCAGTGGATACTACTTTTTATATTCAACCGCGAATATTTCTCAATGGGATTTTCCCATTGTTCAAGGCTACTATCTTTATTTATTTAATTACGATAGTCTCGAACATACCGCTGGTTTATTTAATTAATATTAATTCTCCGGTTAGTATTTTTTGCCAAAACTCGGTTCTAAAATGGCGTTTGTGTTCTCTTCTGTGGCTCCAACCCAAGTCGAGCCCTTTGTTCCACTTTTTGGCGGGCTTCTCCACAGAAGCCCTCCAAAATGGTGCCACTCTGTCTGGGGTACTTAGGAGGGGTGGAGGGGGATTTGGGCACCCTGGACTGAGTTGCCTAGGCAACTCAAGTCGCCCTCCGTCCTGATTGGCCCAAGTGGTGAGCCACTTTTGTGTCACTATTGTTTTGATCAAACTGCCTTTGATTATTCACCTGCGGCATGCTCATTGTCTGCTGAGAGTTTGATCCGTCTACGCTGGTCAACATTGCCTCTTCAATGGAGTATTTAGACCGTTTTTCTGCACTAACCTTCCCTCCTTGCCTTTGCGAGCATCTTCTTTTTTGCGATTCTTTTCTTGCAACAGTCTGCAGTAATGCGCAATAGTCAGCTGAATTTCAGATCACGGTTTAGCCTCTATCGCCACTAACATCTTGAGCTGATTCTGTACTGGCTCTGGCAGCCCTTGGCATAATGTATGATAGAACACTGGTATAGATTTTCCCCAAGATTCAAGTGTTTCCAAAGCCTCAAGATTCCTGAAAATGTTGAATATAAACCAACGGATCATCTTCTTCCTTAATCTTTTTCGTCATTATAGCTCCCATATCGGAAGTGTCCGTATACAGAACGCAAAGCACTTTCCATACTGCCGCTCTACAGTTATTGAACGGTAGTCACACCAGCATATACGGCCCCTGGACACACGTCATCAGCTCTCTCACCAAATATAGCGATTAAAAGACCCTTAATGTCCCTTATAGCCAACGTGTTTCCTCCCATCATTCTTTTAAATTCATGTATCCACTTTCCAGTGCCGGAAGTTAAAATGGGGGAGTTTACACCTTAAATTACCCTTGTCCATCTGGGGCCACGTTGTATACTGTGGTCTGGCCCCTCCTTTTTTTAACAAGGGAAACTGAGAGGCCCAAACTCATTCCGTCTCATCATTTGTCTGTCTACTGCAGGGACAATATTGACACATCGCCATCTACCTGGCAATGATCTTAACCTGCTTACATAAGGCGGCGACTCCCCCCTCTGACCGTGGAGTTGCCTCCTAGGTCGGTCTGGCTGTATCAATGGCTCCAACACCTTAGATACAGGCACGTTTAAATCCGACCATCTTATTTCATTCTCCATAGAAAATCATCCCTCAGAACCACATGCGTTATCTCTCTCTCTTCCCCATGGAAGGCTTCCCTTTCTTCGTCTGACATTTCTTGTGCCCAACTCGTGCAACTTCTCTCCTCGTCATCTCTATTCAGAGTCAGTCTGTCTAAAGACAGCTCCTTTAGTCTCACGCTACATGAGGCTTCCTCCGTGTCATACATCTGAGTGCTCTGGAGACGGTCATTTTTTCCCTTCTCTCTTGGCTCTTTCTGAGCTCTGATTTCATGGTATACTTTATTGATCACTTCCCCAATGCTCCTCGAGTCAAACTCGTCTTCTAGATTTACTCTAGACTAGCCTGGTAAGGACTCGTATTCTGGAAAAAAATCCTCTATGTCCTCCCATGCTGCTTTTGGATCAGGATCTCTTACTTCCTTTCCTATGTAATCGAGATCACATGCTCTGTCTTCTGTTACGTTCCATATCGTCGAATTCTCTTGGCTTTCTAGCTTCCTCTCTCACGGTGTCTTCCACTTTTTCATATCCCTTCTTTTATTTGCCCTTCGTATCTCCTCATCCCTTCGTCTTTGCATTCTCAATGGTCCAGTGTCAATTAGTGCTTTGAAGTTTGGCCTTGAGTTTGTACTGTGCTCTGAGCATTTTTAAGGAGTGAAGGCACAGCCTGCCCTCGTGCGTAGGTGTGACCACCTCGATCGTCCAATTTCTTTTTTCCCACGTGACTGGATATCATGAAATAGAGCCTTTTCATGTATTTGATATTATTTTTTAATAGTCCTCTGACGTCTTTTGTTTTGCTCAAGCCTTCTGAACACAATTTGTATCCAATGTCAGCCAATTCCTTTTTGATAAGACTTTGGCTTCTTGGCTCATTCAACTCCTTCTGGTGAGAAAATCATTTGTAATTTAAATAGCTTTTAACTGCGACACACTGAAGTGAGGCCTTCTTGTTCATATTCAGCACTGCTTTATAATGTGTAGTGGAACCATCCATCTTTTATTTATCCACATGCATATATATATATATATTGGCGCTTGCCGCGATCTATTTACTTTAAAGCTAGCTTTCAAGATTACTTTGCTACTTGCGTTTCTGTGGCATCTGTACATGTTTAAACTGGCTTAATGTCTCATCTGTGTCTGTGGCATAAGCTTCTTCACCTTGATCACAAGATGTCACTTATCCTTGGTACTTTCTTGATGCCTTATAGAATATCTGCATTCTCTAGTCCCTGCATCTCTTCTGTGGGCGTCATCTCTTTCTGTGTGATGTCACCATTCATCCTTGCCTTTCATCTGCTCTGCTTCTTCAGGAATCTCATTCAAAAGGCCATCATATTGCCTTGCATGCAGGTATGGTTTTCTCAATGGGTACCTTCCCTCCCAGATTCATTTAGGTACTGGTACTCTTATGGGTACTGCACAGAGTCCACGCTCTGTTCTTTGCTGGTTCAACTGCTCTGCATACGTCACATACTTTGCTTCCCACTCTATAAGTAATAAGGGCGGGGCAGTCGGATGGGGGATTCTTGGCTCCTTCTCTACACTACCATTTATCCACTTACTGAGTCTGGTGAAACAAAAGGAAATCCCTGATACCTATAGACATAAGTCATGCCTAAAGTACCTGACCAGAGGACCTAAGAGCTTCCAAACGGACACATCTATAACAGTTAACGATATAACACATGCCGAACATCCTGCTCTGGGCTAGATGAAAATATTCTATGATAGAATGCTATCTATTACTCCAGGATGCTGCTAATGAATTAATTGACAGGGTGTTGACATGCTGCTGGAGCATTGCAGAGACAAAAAGACATTGCACATTATTCATAGTGGCTGGATGGAGAAGGCAGTGTTCCATTCATCACCAAGTCACATACAAACTCGATTATATGCTCCTCGCAAGTCCAGTTTGGCTGAGACAAGGCCCCAAGATCTAGTAGTGTAGCAGTGTATTCCGAGTGATGCCCAAAGTGCATGGACCTCACAGAATCCAACACAGCATTGGCAATCTGCACCTGAATGCTGTATTTTTGAAATTCAAGACCTGAAAAGGAGTATGCTAGAAATGTGAGTCCCGGAAGATGATATAAATTGAACCGTTACTTTGTCAAAGTGGTCGGAACTGCCGTTGGATTTTAACAATACTGCATATGGGGACAGTATTAAAGCGCTGAGAGAACTGATTTGCCAGTGATCGGAAAATACCACATGCTGGGCAAGGAAGTTTAAAAATGGTGTTATAATGAATGGCCTAAAGTGTTAATCACAGTGAGACCACTGTCCTATTTGCATAATCCCAAAAGATTTAAATGTAGAAAACACTCCTGATTAGAGGCTGATATGTTTCCAGCACTTAAAATCTCTATATAAATAAGGGTATCTTCCCCTTCTTTCAATTTCTGGAACTAGTCCCAAAGTGGCTGGAAAAGACTCACCTAAGGAAAACTAAGACTCTACTCCTACACTCTACAATCTGACCACGAGGTACTGCTGGGATCAGAATGCCATAGACCGGCTTCGGAGATCAAAGGTAACACCATTGAGATCTTTCCTTGACACACAGGGTACAGCTGTCACGCACGGCAGTCGCTGGCAGCTGTGGAGACGCTGGCGGTGGAGCGGCCATTGATTCAGCCGTCACGCCGCCCACGCTTTACTCGGCAGCGGTCTAGTACTTCCAGCCCTTCCGACCAGCGACGTCCTTTTAACGAGCGCCAACCCGGAAGCCAGCGCGTTGCAACCTTTCGCGTTAGGCTTCCGGGTTGGTACGCTTCATTCCTTTCCTCCGCGGCTGCCGCCGCTTCCTTTCATTTTTTTCCCGTTTGCTTGCTGGCTTTAATTAGCTCTGGGCACGCCTCGCTCTGTTGGAGTTTCTTCTCTGCTCCACCTTGGCTCTCTCTCTCTCTCTTTCCTTTCTCCCCTGTTCTCCTGGTTCCTTCCCCCTCAGCTCAGTCACTAGTCTCCCCATCTTTCTACTGTTGTTTTCTCCCCTGGAGCAGTCGCCATACACCACTTCCTGTGGATTTCCTCATCAGTTGGCTCCTGCAAGTTACACCGTCCCACCTTGTATCCTGCTGCCATCTTCAACTAAGAAGGGGTTTTTTGCGCCTATTGGCTTTTTCCCCTTAACCGGTCTGCCCCGGTACGGGGGCCCCCTCGGCCCGTGTTAGAGGGGCAGGGTGGCTTCCTCTCGAGGCAGACCTCATCCACACTCCAGAGAGGAGGCATTGAGATTAAAGAGATTCGGACTCACATCGGACGAGGAGACCACAGGTGAGCAGGAGGGTGTGAGGGGCACTCAGGGAAGAGGGGTGAAATTGACGGAATCCAGGAGTGAGCCTGACAGTTTGCAACGCCAAAAAAGGAATATGGCCACCCCAGAACAAATAAAAGAACTAGTGGCCGCAGTCCAGGCCATGAACGTAGAATTACAGAACGTGAAGGCTGATAACGCAGTCTTGAGGCAGATGGTCTCTACTCGGGAAACTAGGGATTCCGACTTACCTCCTATCGCCCTATCCTCGGGCAAGTTTGACGGAACTCCGAAGCGCCTCAAGGAATTTTTGGAAGCCTGCTCCATTTATTTTACCTTTAGACCTCAGTGGTTTTTCAATGATCACACCAAGGTGGGATTTATGGTATCCAACTTGACAGGGAATGCCTTAGCTTGGGCAGCCCCTCTAGTGACCAACAATAATCCTATAATCAGAGACTATGAGGGCTTTTTGACCTTACTACGCCAGACTTTTGAACAACCTGAGATAATACATGTTGCTGCGGAAGAACTCTTGGATGTGCATCAAGGTTCCAGTGATTTGCTGACATATATCTCCACCTTTAAACGTTTGGCTTCAGAGGCTGGATGGCCAGAACGGGCCCAGTACACAATATTCCGTCGAGGTTTGAAAGAGGAGATAAAGGATGAACTGGCAAGGATAGCCCGCCCCACCACCCTGTCTGATTTATTCTCCATTGTTACTCAGATTGACTATCGCCTCAGTGAACGCAAGGCGGAAAGGAAGAAGCAAAAAGACCCTGGCCCCTTTCTATCAAGTGCCCACTCATTGCCCTCCCTGCCTCACTCCAGTAACAAGGAAGAACCGATGCAAGTGGGGTCCACTAGATCTCCCTTGACACCCGAAGAGAGAAGACGTCGGAGGGATGCTGGCCTCTGCATGTATTGTGGATCAAGCGCCCACCTACTTCGGAACTGTCCAGAAGTCCCGCTTAGACGGTCGGGAAACGAACAACCTCGGAACTAAAGGGGACGAGTAACCGAGGTCAGAGCGCTAGTCCCTATGTCACTGTAACGGTAGCTTCACACCCAACCACCTTGGACTCTCGCCTTATGGCTGTTCCTATCCAGTTGGAGACTCCAACAGAAGTACTCACCACCATGGCTTTGCTGGATTGTGGTGCCGCTGGGGTGTTTATGGATACTATGTGGGGACACCAACAAGGTCTCCCTCTGCTAAAACGGGAAGAGTTCCAGAAGGTAGAAGGAGTAGATGGTTCCCCGCTTTCGTCGGGGCCTATTACCCATTCCACAGTATCCTTGAAGGTCCGCATTTTCCAGCATTCGGAACAGATACAATTCGACTTGATTCGAGCAGCCCATTTCCCAGTAATCCTTGGGATTCCCTGGCTGAGGAGGCATAATCCGCTCATCGATTGGGCGCAGAACACCCTGGCCTTTAACTCTCCATACTGTAAACAGAATTGTTTATTTCATTCTTCAGAAGAATTGGTCCAAGTTCTTACTCCCCAACAAGAAGGAGTATATGAGATTTGTAAGGTTCCCCCGGAGCTGGCCGAATTCAAAGAAGTCTTCAAAGACAATCTCGTCTTAGAGTTACCCCCACATAGGCCCGAGGACTGTGCCATCGAGCTGGTGCCAGATGCCCTGGTTCCGTTTAGCCGCATGTTTTCTTTATCTCTACTGGAGAAGAGGACTCTTCGCAATTATTTGGACTCCCATCTGACCAATGGCCTCATTCGTCCATCCAAATCTCCGGCTGGAGCCTCTCTATTCTTCATACCTAAGAGGGATTCCTCTGAGTTAAGGCCTTGCATTGACTATCGGGGTTTGAACAAGGTCACGGTTCGTGACCGCTATCCAATGCCTTTGATAACAGACATATTGGAAGCGGTTCAGGGTTCCACCACCTTCTCTAAGTTAGACCTCCGAAGTGCCTACCACCTTCTCCGAATAAAGGATGGGGACGAATGGAAGACCGCTTTCCGGACTCCGTTTGGCCTTTTCGAGTATCGAGTGATGCCGTTTGGCTTAGTTAACGCTCCTGCCATATTCCAGCGTTTTATGGATCGCCTGTTTTCTGATCTGTTATACCTCAGTGTCATAGTATACCTGGATGACATTTTAGTTTTTTCGAAGTCAGCCTCTGGACATCCATTACATCTCCAGACGGTCCTACAACGTTTACAGTCCCAACATCTATTAGTCAAACCCGAGAAGTGCCTCTTCAATATGTCTTCCGTTCCATATTTGGGATACATTCTTTCCCAGGAAGGCATCACCATGGACCCGAGGAAAGTATCTGCCATCCTGGACTGGCCCACACCCACCTCTCTGAAAGACGTTCAACGGTTCCTGGGTCTAGCCAACTTCTACAGGAAGTTCATCAGTCAATTTTCGCAGATTGTGCTGCCCATTACACCTCTACTTAAAAAAGACGCCAAACCTTTTCTCTGGTCGGAACCAGCTAATCAAGCTTTTATCGATCTCAAAAGAAGTTTCTGCTCCGCTCCTATTCTATCTCAACCAGATCAAGACCAGCCTTTTATAGTCGAGGCCGGCGCCTCTGCAAGCGCCTTAGGTGCGGTACTCCTTCAACTGAAGGATGGCAAGGAACATCCTGTAGCATATCTTTCCAAGACTCTTTCCACAAGTCAACAGAACTACTCTGTTATTGAAAAAGAACTTTTGGCTCTCAAGGTAGCCTGTGAAGAGTGGAGACACTTGCTGCAAGGTGGAGCACATCCGTTTACATTACGTACTGACCATACGAATCTGAAGATTCTCCGTAATATGGAATGCGTCAATTCAAGGCAGGCTCGCTGGGCGCATTTTTTTAGCCAGTATGACTTTACCATTACCTACATTCCTGGCACCCAAAACAGCTTGGCGGACGCCCTGTCCAGATGTCGGTCTGCAGACCACCTCTCTCCCTCCGTTAGCCACTCTGTTTCCTCGAAACAGAATCGTGGGGATAGTTTCCTCGTTCCTGCAAGAGATTAAGACAGTAACTAAGCCTGATTTAGCTACCACCGTACCCGGTGGCTTACGTTCTCAAATCCATTGGTCTGAGGGTCTCTTACTGGTGGGGCAACGTTTGTACGTCCCCTCTACGTCCTTACAACTTAAGGTTCTGGAATGGGGTCACAACCATGTAACCGCAGGGCACAGGGGAGTCCGAGGTACCTTAGAGCTAATTTCTCGATCTTTTTATTGGCCTTCACTCTCCCATGATGTAAGACAACGCTGTAAAACGTGTGTGGTTTGCGGCCAGAATAAGAACTCCACCCACAAACCCTATGGGTTGCTTATGCAGCCGGACTTGCCAAGCCGGCCATGGTCCCAAATTTCCACTGACTTTATAGTAGACCTGCTCAAATCCCAGGGGTCGACTTGTCTTATGGTTACTATTGACACATTCACCAAGCTGGCCCATTTTTCCGCACTACGGGGAGTTCCGTCTGCCACCGAGATGGCCGAAGTTTTCCTCAGGGACATTTTTAGGCTCCACGGACTTCCTGACAAGATTTCTGACCGGGGTAGTCAGTATACATCTCGATTTTGGGGTGCCCTGTGTCAACGGTTAGGGATAGAGAGGGCTTTGTCATCAGGCTTCCATCCTCAGACCAACGGTCAGACAGAACGGCTCAATGCCACTCTCGAGCAATACCTCAGGTGTTATGTCAATAATAATCAGGACAATTGGGTGAACCTTCTGCCCACTGCCGAATTTGCGTATAATAACGCTGTGCACTCGGCAACGGGACTTAGCCCTTTTTTCTGTTCTTATGGCTATCACCCTCGCAGTATTCTCCCAGTTTTTTCCTCACCTACTAATATACCCACCATCGAATCCACCCTGGATCAAATAGCAGCCCACACTACAGCTCAACGGAGTTTAGCTTCGGCTAGACGCAGGTATAAGGACCTATCTGATCGGGCTCGTTTACCCTGTCCTGACTGGAAGGAGGGTGATCGGGTCTGGTTATCTACTAGATACTCGCCTAGGTGTCTACATTCGACCAAACTTACCCCCTGATTTATAGGACCCTTCAAGATAATCAAGAGGATTAACCCAGTGGCTTTCAAATTGCAGCTTCCCAAGTCCATGTCTCGGGTGCACCCGGTCTTTCACTCCTCTCTTCTCTGCCCAGTTGATCCAGACACCCCAGTTAATAAGATTACAGGGCTATTGAGTAATCCCAAGTCTATACCTGAAGAATATGAGGTGTCTGCCATCTTAGATTCCAGATATCGCAAGGGCAGGTTGGAATACCTGGTGTCATGGAAGAACTATCCTAGTTCAGAGGACTCCTGGGAGCCCAAGTCATATGTACATGCGCCTAGGCTTGTCAGGCGTTTTCACCGGACTCATCCAGGGAAGTCCGGAGGGTTCGGGTCTGGAGGGGGGTATACTGTCACGCACGGCAGTCGCTGGCAGCTGTGGAGACGCTGGCGGTGGAGCGGCCATTGATTCAGCCGTCACGCCGCCCACGCTTTACTCGGCAGCGGTCTAGTTCTTCCAGCCCTTCCGACCAGCGACATCCTTTTAACGAGCGCCAACCCGGAAGCCAGCGCGTTGCAACCTTTCGCGTTAGGCTTCCGGGTTGGTACGCTTCAGTCCTTTCCTCCGCGGCTGCCACTGCTTCCTTTCATTTTTTTCCCGTTTGCTTGCTGGCTTTAATTAGCTCTGGACACGCCTCGCTCTGTTGGAGTTTCTTCTCTGCTCCACCTTGGCTCTCTCTCTCTCTCTTTCCTTTCTCCCCTGTTCTCCTGGTTCCTTCCCCCTCAGCTCAGTCACTAGTCTCCCCATCTTTCTACTGTTGTTTTCTCCCCTGGAGCAGTCGCCATACACCACTTCCTGTGGATTTCCTCATCAGTTGGCTCCTGCAAGTTACACCGTCCCACCTTGTATCCTGCTGCCATCTTCAACTAAGAAGGGGTTTTTTGCGCCTATTGGCTTTTTCCCCTTAACCGGTCTGCCCCGGTACGGGGGCCCCCTCGGCCCGTGTTAGAGGGGCAGGGTGGCTTCCTCATCCACACTCCAGAGGGGAGGCATTGAGATTAAAGAGATTCGGACTCACATCGGACGAGGAGACCACAGGTGAGCAGGAGGGTGTGAGGGGCACTCAGGGAAGAGGGGTGAAATTGACGGAATCCAGGAGTGAGCCTGACAACAGCTGCATTACTTACCAAAAGACTCTGCGTCTCATTGGAATAGCACTACTTTCTACTGAACATTGTGGTAGGCTAAGCAGTGAGAAACATGATAGAAAAAGTGGTAATGGTTCAACCAAACTGTCTTTATTAAAGTAGTTACAAAGTGTAGGGGTTAGATGGAAGCCTATAATCAAAGGGATTTTTCTCAATTAAACAGTGAATGGGTCAGATTAACATGTAGTGTGGTTTGGGCACCTTCAGAGCTTCCGTTCTCCCCCAACTGCTCTAAGTTGTTACCTTCTCTTATAAGTCTGCATCTCCCTGAGAATCCTAGTCTACAAAGAAAAAGTCTGTCAAAAGGATGGTCAGCATAAAGATCCAGTACCTAGTCTCAGTAAGTCCTTAAGGAAAAGTTCACAAACCTAATCTTTGAAGTCTAAGTCTATTTTAATATCTACCACAAAGAATTCTTGAGGGCGGGCTCTTGTAGCAGTTACTCAGTCTGGTCTGCTTCATCTGAACTCTCTGCTTTCACCGTGCTCTTTTCAAGATATCTACCCAAACACTGTTCAGGGTTCTCAACAGGTTCCTCCATGGTCTATCCTGGCTTGATTTGGGATTCTCAACAAATGTAATGTGTATTCCCCATCCTTCACCTCCCCAATTAGAGCCCTTGTCAGGCCACTGATATTATAACCTCCTTCACTCCTTCCACAGGTTAGTTTTTCCCTCATTTACCTTGGGGGTCACTGGTGGCAGGATGTAGGCTTTTGACTTTCCAGTTCCCCGAAGGTGTTAGTGTCATTGTCAATTTCCTGGTTCACCTTTCCTTCTAGGCTCTCCAGGTGTGATCTGCCCCTAGTCTGGATTTTTCTAGCTTTTTCTAGAAATGTACAGCCTTGTTCCAGTCCTTTCTTCAGGACTCCTCCCTCTAAGGAGAGAACATCCTGGAGAACGTCAACAAACTTTCTTGTGCTTCCTCACCATTTGAATTTCCCCACAACTTTAAACTTTTATAACGGGGGCTTGACTTCTAGATTGTTTTGTATTGTTTCGTATTTCAATTTGAAATCTCATGTCTGATTTAATTTTTTTTAGTTCCCAAGGGTTTCTTAATCCCTCCTATCATAATTGTTGTCGCCTTCGGATTGTTTTATTACCTGACAATTCTGATCACTACTAATGGTGGTCGGCAAGGAGTTGCAGGCGAGTGCAATGTTTGGGACTATCTTCGAAACTCCCCCTATAGGGTGCATGTTCTGCCTCTTCGTCGCTGAAAGTTATTAGTCTGGGATCACAGAAGGGTGGCGCACGTGAGCCTCCACTTCGGCTCCTGCTCAGACAATGCTCAGATGCAGTTTCTCTAAACCGGTTCACAAACTTTGTTAGTACTAAACAGATTGAAATTGTTTTCTGTTTCCTGGTTTGGGGTTATGTAGGATATCTTGGATCCTGGTACAGGTAGTTTTAAGGATCAACATTTTGTAATGTTACCTCTAATTAAGTAATACTGTCTCTCATAGGAAGTTGCAGGTCCGCGGGATCCCATCTCCTCCACCCTCGGATAAACTAATTGAGTAGCGCCACGTTACTTGGGGCCAGCTACACCCATATGTTACAATGGGTAGTTCAGGAGCTTCGCCACAGCAGGCGTACCTGTCTGGGTCACGCTCTCCTCTAATGCGCACGCAGAAGGCAGTATCCAAGACCTAGAAAAGCTTCAGAATCTTATATAGCTGGTCTTTAACCTGCATCACGTTCATTGAGGCTGCACTCTCTCTACCAGATGTAGCTGCACGAAAGCTCTGGCACCTTGTTCATCTATGCTGGGTCCAGCAGCGATATGCAGAGTATTTGTGCTGTCCAGGTAGTTTCCTGTAAGCTTTGCGACTTCTTCAATGGACCATGACCTTGATAGCTCCTTTTCTCCATATCCAAAGAGACCACTCTGGACTTTGTTGCATTCATTAACATTGGGACCCCAAGAAAGCATTGGGCCATATCGGAAAAAAGCTAATTGTAGTAACTCTGCTTCGGATTGTAAGCACCTGTTGCCTATGACCGGTCTAACAATTCACCAGGTGTCGTCACTTCTCCCCAGAAGGGATACCTTTCTGATGAGGCTAGAGAGGTGAGGCTGCTCCACAATAGTCTCCCTAGCAATGGTGATATGAGGGAGGACCTCATAGGGAGAGACTCCCCTGCTGGGGATAATGACAGCCACCAGAGGAAACGCCTCTCTAAAACCCTGTCACATAACCCCCCTACCCTCATGGTCATCCTTTTCTCCCACCATTGATAGTAAAACCATGTGGTATTGTAAATCCATGACTGTGACAAATGTAAAACATACTGGGATGAAGAAGAACATGAGAAGCATATGGAATACCCATATGCAGAACCAGCCAAGTAGTGTAACGTGGTGGCTCACTGGAGGCACGAGGAGTGCCAAAGAGACTTTCCAAGATGGTGTTGACGTTACGCCAAGGCAGTGTCAACAGTATAAAGGTGAAAGCAAGAGTGGCCTAAGAAGAACTCGCAGCAGAAGCCAGCAGTACGCGACCGAAGCCCAGGAAGTTCAAACCTCGAATGCTGAAGCAGTTGCATCTCTCCAGAAGAAAGACGAGATCAACAGGACGTTGCTGGAGCATCCTGGGAGCTGTCAGGGAGCCAACTCAATTGGTGGTGGGGTGACTGCAGAAAGGTGGACCGCTGGGTCCAGAAACAACCCTGAGACCACCAGCCTTCTGCAAAGTTACCATTGATCAATCAGACTGCGTCAGGAGTCAACTCCCTCATTGCAGTGGACACCCAATACCACTGCCCAAGTAGAGTGGAACGGGAGCCATCTCTCTCATCACAGTGACTCACCAAATACTCTTGTTAAAATCAGGGGCATCTGGAGTTTTCTCCCACGTCGCTGTGACCCAACACACATCATTGGAAAGCCTGATAGCTTTTGGGAAACAATTCCCTCGTTATGATATAAAAACCAACAGAGAGGCATACAAGAATGATACAGAGAACCCTGGAAAAGATATCCATCATCAGAGTGCTAAATGTAAGCCAAATAAGGCTATGAGCTTTGCTATTTCCTGGAATGGGTTAAAGAGTCTAATCCAAGTTTTCTGCAATAGTGTTTAAAGACCACTGTGGAGAACTTTTATAAAAGGGCCAGGAGAAGGGAGTCATTCCCCTGGTCCCGTATAATGGGATTTTGGAGTTACTGCTACTCTAAGATTGAAGCAAGAAACTAGGAGAAGGGTGTCATTTTTCTGGTGAAGGAAACGCAATCTTCACTTTAATTAAATACTTAATGCTTATAATGTTAGTGTTAGATTAGTTGGTTTCTGACCGAGGACAGTGTTAGATTACGGCAGCCGACACAGCTACCTCATAGACCTGGCAGCGATCAGATTCCTACGTCAGAAAGTGATTTTAAATGCAAGCGAGGGGGTGTGCTACGGAACTTCCCTGCGGGCATTCATAAAAACAAGGGGTTGTTCCGGAGGCATTGAGGGTTGCCGTGGCGACGCTTGCATGTGATGCGGCTCCATTCACGTGTCTCTTCATCATTCTGATCATGTGACTCCCGCGTTGCTAGGACGCCAATATAGTCCCACTCCAATTGCCATCCGGCGCTTCTGATTGTTGCGTATTGCAACAGTGGCGTTCTATTTTGCTTTGTAATTCTATGCATCTCGACCCTTGCTCAACCCATTCCTTCACTGGTGTTTCTCCTTTCTATGCCCTGTATGGACAGCAACCTCGCGCCCTGCCATTGGATCTCGGCTCATCCTCGGATTGTCCAGCCGTTCGGTCCTGTGTTAGGGACCTGTCCTTGTTACGTACCAGTGTCATGGAGCATTTGACACATGCCCAGGTGCAAGCTAAAAAATATGCTGACCGTCATCGCAGGCCAGCCCCGCTCTATGCGTGTATGGCTTTCTGCTAAACACCTCTGTATCCCGGGCCGTAAGAGTCTTTTGCTTCACTTCATCAGTCCCAATGTCATTAAGGAAGTACTCAGTCCCCTGGTAGTAAAACTGGATCTGCCCCAATCTTGGATGATGCATCCGGTTTTTCATGTTTCTTTGGTCAAGCCATGTTCTGAGCAAACTAGGCTGTCTGTCTGTCCGCCCCCCTTGTTGGTCCAAGGGTTGGAAGAGTATAAGGTCAACGCAATCTTGGACACCAAGCTCTCTCGTGGTGTGCGATTATTTCTGGTGGACTGGAAGGGGAACGGTCTTGAGAATCGCACCTGGGAACCCAAGTCTAATATCCATGCTCCCGCCTTGTTGTCCCGTTTCCTCGCCTCCCAGGACTTGGGGGTGCCTTTGGGGGAGTATACTGTTAGATTACGGCAGCCGACACCGCGGCCTCATAAACCTGGCAGCGATCAGATTCCTACGTCAGAAAGTGGTTTTAAATGCAGGCGAGGGGGTGTGCTATGGAACTTCCCTGCGGGCATTCATAAAAACAAGCGGTTGTTCCGGTGGCATTGGGGCTTACCATGGCAATGCTTGCACGTGATGCGGCTCCATTCACGTGTCTCTTCGTCATTCTGATCATGTGACTCCCGCGTTGCTAAGACGCCAATATAGTCCCGCCCCAATTGCCATCGGGCGCTTCTGATTGTTGTTTCGTATTGCAACAGTGGCATTCTATTTTGCTTTGTAATTCTATGTATCTCGACCCTTGCCTGTTTCACGGACCTTCGTTTGCCTTGCCCCTCAAGTACTGTTCTGTCTACTGCTACGACCCGGACTGCTCTTGGCTTCGGCTTTTTCCTGGCGACTTCATCTACGTTGTTACCTTTGGAGTATTGACTCGGACTGGCCACGGATTTGCTTATCTCACGGACCTTGTTTGTATCTGCCCACCAAGTACTGCTTTTCTATGAAGAACCTTTCTAGGCGTACTCGTGCCGGCAGGAATAGGGATTGTTGTGCTGGACTTGAGACTGCCTGCAGACATTATGGGACATTAGGCGTCCTCGTTTCGGCAGTGTAGGAGGATTATCTGTTTATTCCCGGATTTCCTGGACTTGCTGTTTTCATCAAGCAGCGCCTTCCTGTTCTGATATCTACGGTTAGAGAATCAGCTCTTGGACACACGGGTAAGAAGAGACTGCCATTTCTGGTCATTTCTATCAGTTGTAGCCTAGTTATTATCTTACCTAATTTGGTGTCATTATTCATATCTTTAGGGTTGATCTCGTCCACACTGCTGCCTATCACGTGCCACACATGCCATATGACCCTTGCTTATAGTCACATCAGTTATCAAAACATTGATGTATGATACATGTACCGTCATCTTACACTTGTGTTAACCTAGTGTTTTCTTTGCAGCCATCTGGTTTCCAGTGTGTTACATTGGTGGGAAGAACTTGTTTACTTCACTACGAGTTCAACGTTCCAACATTGTTACAAGGCTCAGTGTTCTGACAGAGAACATTTAATTTTGACGGACATTGTGACGGGTCACCAAAGTTTTCCTAGGTTGGCACAGGGCAAGCCCCTTAGAAGTATGGAGAAATACGTTTCTTGTGTTAAACAATTAAAGTTTATCGGCCACAAAATGACCCCTCCTTATCAGTCTTATTCTTCCTCACATATGGTGTTAGGATTGGGATCACTCTCCATCTTAAACAAAGTGGAGGGACGCCAAAAGTCTTTGTACGGCCAGACTGAGTGCCCCATTACCTATTATGAGAATTTTGGGGATGAATCCAAGTCTGAGGAGACCCCCAACTAACACTCTCTTAAAACCTTCCTTTATGTCTTCTTTACCAGATCGCTCAGAAAGCGGGTAAGACAGAGAAGGGTTTTAGAGAAAGAACTAGAGACTAATACCCCGCCATAGACTCACCCGAGTATACGTCTAGTCCTGAAAGAATACCAAGGGTGACTTCCACCTCCCTCTTCCTTTAAATCCAGAGTACATGAAGTCTATCAGATGGGGATAGGACAGAAAACTGGGAGGAGATTCCAACCGCCAATGCATCTGTCTCCTCACCACCTAGAATTTCTGAAAACTCTGGGTCAGACAATTTGATTTTCGGATTTTTGGATTTTTAACGCGCATTGGATTAGGGAGCCTGGCAGAACCTGCATGTGGGTGAAAATGGAAAAACAGATCGAGGTATGCAGACATTAGTTACTTGCTTTAGGTCTGTGGAAAGATTTACTTGAATAGCTATGTTTTCATTTTTTTCTAAAAATAGAGCAGGAGTCCATTTGCCGTAGATTTGGTGGAAGAGAGTCCTAAACTCGAGGATCCGCACGAGAGAAGCGTCTGTCCCCCCCATGTAGTGGTCCTACAGAAAGGGCCCACCAGAAGACCCTGTCCAAAAGATTGCAAAAGGCAATGAGGACGATGAATTGCTATCTTAGATGACAAATAAGCTGGGGCCAGGCCATGGATACATTTGAAAACCCTACATAGAATTTTGAACAAAATCCTCTGCTGCACTGGAAGCCAATGAAGGCTTTTTTGGAACTCTGAAATAGCTGTATTCCTGTGCAGTGTAAAAATATGGCGCACCGCAGAATTCTGGGCAACCTGAAGTGCCTGGAGCTGGTATTTCGGTATGCCCATCAGAAGAGCATTGCAATAGTCTAATGTAGTATTTGTGAGAGTTCCCACTACAATTAGTTGATCCGTCTCAGAAATAAGAGGACGTAGAGACTTGAGAAGTTTTGGTTGGAAGTATACAGACTTAACAATCTGATTGACATGTAGATTGCAGCTCCTACTGGACTGCCATATACAGCCCAGATGTTTTACTGAGTGTATTTGAGTGTATTTCCAAATAAAGTTGGACAGTGGACAGAGTGTAACAAGTTTGCTAGCTTCTTTTTTGGAGCAAAAACAATGATCTCGGTTCTGGATGGATTCAGTTGGAGGTTATTTGCCAGCATCCAACTTTGGATTTTGTCTGTGCATGTTAAAACTCGCTCCATTGCTTCCAGTGCTTGCTTTAATCAGGCATAGATCTGAGTAGTGTCTGCATATGAATAACAACATATATCAAAATATTAGGCAATGGGCGAATATATACATTAAACAATAACGCAGACAAAGAGCTCTGATGCACTCCACTGGTAACGGGTAATGGATCAAACAGGCAAGGACCTGCTTTGACCTAGTGAAAGCGGCCAGTCAAAAATGAGGTGAACCATTTGAGTGCATCATCGGATACATGTGCCAATGATGATAATCTTGAACTGAGAATGTAAAAAACAACTGTGTTGATGGCTGCCGACAAGTCTAGCATGAGGAGCATGCTGATGTCACAGTCATCGGCAGTCTCAAGTAGGTCGTCCCAGACGGCAATCAATGCCGTCTCTCTGCCATGACCTGGTCTAAATCCTGACTAATATAAATCTAGTATGCTGTGTTCTTCCAGGAAATTCTGGAGCTGCGTGGTCATAATTCTTTTAGAAATGTTTGCAGGCCAAAGAAGACCATAATTGGGGCAATAGTTGGACAATATTTTGTGGTCCAATGTTGGCTTTTTTAAAAGAGGCGTACGATCGGATTTTTAACATTCCGATGGCACACAACCTTGGGTTAGAGAGGCATTCACCAGAGCCTGAATAATCACATGGAGCGTGTGTGTGCTGTTTAGCCAAGTAGGCAGGGATTGGATCGTAACTGTTGTTCATAGGTTTGAGATAGCTTATTATCTTATTATTGCTTGATTATCAGGGTGTACCCCCTCAATACTCACATAGTATTGAGGAACCACAGATTGAGCGTTGATATTGGTCCTAATCAAGTACATTTCTTCCAAAAAGAAGGTGTTGAATTCATTGGCCATCTTTTCAGATGCATAGGCACAAGTGGGGCTAGTAACATTTCTAATGGCTTTAAATAAGGCTTTGCGTCTATTGTCCGCAAGGTTAATCTATTTTTGAAGACATAGGGATTTTGCTAGCATTATTTCATCCTTCTATATCTTCAAAGCAAACTTGGCTTTGAGGTGATTAGTAGTCTTTCTGGTCTTGAGCCATCTTTTTTTCTGTTTTGCAGTAAAGTCCCTTGAGAGTTTTCAATGCATCATTGTACCATTGATTGTTTTACTTTCTTGACAATTTTTCAAGGCGCAATGGCATCACAAGTGGCCTCCAGCTGTAGCATCAATTTGGTGTATAGCGCTGTACAGGTCATCGGATTGTATTTCCATTAAGTCACACAATAGTTAATCACCAGAAATACGATCAAGGTCCTTTTTTCGGCGATGCAATTCTGTGTTCTTTCAGCATGATATGTGGTTAATAGCCACAGTGAAAAGCACCACGAAGTGATCAGACCACCTACCTGGCATGTTTTCTTGGTGACATAGACTTATGCCTCTGAACAATATATGGTCCAAGAAGGGTCCACCAATATGCATTGGCATACTGGATAATATTTGGAGATCTGATTGCAGAACATCATTAGGATGTCTGCTGTCTGCAGGTTTGTTGTACCATATATTTAGGTCACCTAAAATGATCAACTTTGAGTGGCAAAGTGTTTCTGTGCCCAGGTAGGCATCCGGAGTGTCTAAGAAAGAACTGGCAGGACCTGGGGGTCTGTAACATAAGATCAATTGACATGATTCATTAGGGGTCAGATGACCGGTACAGGCCAATATCTGGGATGTTGTATCTCAGTTTCGGGTATGAAATTCAGCAATTCAAGGGTAACCCCACCTCTTTTCTGAGGCTCCCTATTGAGCCATTTAATCTGAAAGTTATCTGGTACTAGAAGGCGAGAGAATGTGATACAGGTGGCAGTAAACCAGGACTCAGTTTTAAAGTTATAAAAAGAATATCCAGATTAATGGTATGGATAAGGTTATTGAATGGCAACAGCATTCTTAATGGCCGATCTAGAATTTATAAGAGCCAATAAATGGTGGTGCCGTAATAGTCCACAGCAGCCACAGATCTGTCACCGGTAATATTAAAAAATCAGATTTTATTCAGAGCGCGTAGTGACATAGTGCCGTGCTCTGTATCTATCAGAGAGAGCAGGATCTCACTTGAATAGCATCTCTTCGTTATAATTACAATATATAAACCAACCTGTTCAGGCATCGGTGAATTTATACAGTCTGTGTGTTCAATATAGGTTTATACAATAGTGAAAAACCCTTACCAGCGGTGTGCCATAAGGGAAAGAAGTGTAGCGTATGCCACGGACCGGCTGGTCTCTGTCACGCTGGTGCTGTTGCACCTGGTTGGCAAACAAATACAGGCACAAACCGCATTCCAGGAAGCTGCACGTTTCTATATCGTAGTTGGGAATAAGAATACAATCGAATCTAGGAAGACTTGTGCAATTTAGCAGTATAAAAAGCTCGAAGTACTAAATCGACTTTCAAAGGCTAAAAATCCTAAAAAAAAAGCATATTAATCAAATGACACAGTAAATTCAGGAGTTAAAAGAATACCCGTCAGGAAAAGGAGAAGCTCCTGAAGGAAAAAAGAGACCTAGCCTCTTCTCCTGCGCCACAACTAAATATGAATATGAATCCAATAGAGGCACTATTTGATCGCCTGGTAAATCACCAAATACAGGCTGATCCAAGATTCCAAGAGGGACTAGATAAAATAGAAAATAGTTAACAAGGGCCAATTCTCCCACATGGCATCCTTCAACCCTATCGCGAATGACAACACCAAGGGAATTTTTCTTTTTCTTTTGAGAGACTTGCCCAACTGTTGGCTTGGAATGAGGAGATTAAAGCATGCTATCTCGCACTCCTGCAAGCCTCTTATCAAACACTAAATCCATAGGGAACTACATCCTTTGATACAATTAAACAAGGTATATTACATAGAGTAGGACAAACTGAACATTTCTATCATTAAAAGTTCAGAGAAATAAAGTTGAGTCAAAGCAAAACACCACTGCAACCCGGGGCCCGAATACATAACACACTATCCTAGTGGTTAGGCAAGAAACCCCTACCTGATGTAATGGAGGCCTTAGCTTTTGAACAGCTAACAGTCTTCCCCCATTTTTACAAAGAGCTGTTCTACAAATAAGCAAACCATCTCTGAATAGTGCGATTGAAACTGCTCAGGCTCATGCCGAGGCTTCTAAACAAATACGAGCCTGACATAAAGGGGAGGAGAGCTGTAAGAAGTTAAAAGTAAATGCTAGATACAAAATCCAAAAGTTTAAAGTAACCCACAGTGAGATAATACCAGAAAAATGAAACCAACTAAATAGACTAGGGATCAGAGAAGTAGAAAAAAAGAGCATAGGAAACAACACCCCATTGAGATATTGAATAATTTTTAAAAAAGTAGTAGTACAAGCTGGCCCGGCTCGATCAAGACTTGTTTCTTCTTGTGGAGAAAAGGGGCACCTAGCCAGTCACTGCCCTTGCAACCAGGAAGAAGAACCCACGGAAGTGGGGTGGATGGATAGAGAAATATGGGAATAATCAGAACAGCAGGAGGAAGCACAGATAGAAACTTTAAGCATTTGTCTCTCTCTCCCCACCCATTTCTCATGGGCCTTTGTAGCCCATGAACAAGTAAAAGTCAATGGGAGACAGGTTTCAGCCTTGGTAAATTCAAGAAGTAAAGCAAACAGCAATACGAGCAAACCTTATATACCCTGAAGATGTATAGATAGATAAACCAATAACAATTACATGCATGCATGGAGACCAAGAAATATATCATCGAACCCCAGTCACCTTAAATAAACTTTGCTGTAGTCCCCAGCCTCCCGGAGGAATTCATCATCGATACCGATTTCCCTTATTTTTGGAAGATGATGGAGAAATTAAATTGCCACCCATCTAAATATTCTCCCTTAAATACCTGAGAAGAAACTGGGTTTGTGTTAGACACCCCGGTTTGGGTCTGGAAGGAAAATCCAGGGTATGTCCATAGTTAGAACCCCAAAGATAATAACCCAACTGAACCTTTAGATGGGGAAGCCGAAACTGTTAGGGGGGAGGGTATGTGGCGATTCACCCAGTCTTGTCACTTCTTCCCAGAGGGGAGACCTTTCCTATGAGGCTGGGGAGGTAAGTTCACTACCCAATATTCGCTTATGGGTGGTAATATGTGGGAGGACCTCATAGGGAGGTACTGGGGATAAAGACATCCACCTGGGGAAAAGCCTTCCTAAAACCCTGTCACATAACCCCCTACCCTCATGGTCATCCTTTTCTCCCATCATGGATAGTGAAACCATGGGGGTCATTACAAGGTTGCCGGTCCGGAAACAACGGTACCGGTAAGCTTGCCAGTACCGTTGTTTCCGGACGGGAAAGTACGGCAAGTAGCTGAGGCGCGCTGGTGGCGACATTGGCCTCGAAAGTTAAAGGCAAACGCCTCCAAGATGTTGGCCGCACCAGTGAGTATGCTCAATGAGCGCCGCTAAGTTGACGTACACTGAGGAAGCACACATGCCTCAACACACAGGTGTGCAAGGCAAATTCTGCAGAGACCAACAGCTTGTGCACTCACAAAAGCTGGACTCAAATCAGAGTCACGGGGGACAGCGCAAGGGCTGCGGACCTCTCTACCCTCCTTCATCCCTGTTTTGTCTCCCCTGCGGCGACGGCCAAGGGGGCATGCATTGATGAGAAGAAGAGTGAGAATCGCCGGGAGGCAACTGGGGGGCACAAACACTGCGCAAGCTGGCTTGGCGTGCAGGGTCTGGCGGTCTAACATCTGAGCAGGCTGCGGCCTGTAAGCTCCTGAGAGCGGCCCCGGGCAGGTGCCAGTGGGATAGTGAAATATATTCCAGAGGCGGCCCCGGTCGGACCGGAGGGCCAGCTCCATAACACCTGACCAAATTTAGGAATCAGTTAGCAGGGGGGGTGGGCTGCCCATCACCTGCATTGAGCCTGCCTTCCCGGTGGGCCACCATGTACGCTGCTGCCCCCCCACTGAAGGGACACTGCCACCACAGGTGGCGGGACAATGGCGCTTAAGTGTTGCTGTGCAGGACCTGGCGCGCGCCACAGAACCGCACAACAGACATGCTGGCTTTGCACTTTGTTAGACGGATGGAGACCAGAGAAGCGGAAGACACTGGTGGCGTACAGTAACCGTCAGTGCGAAGAGTTGCTGGGATGGTACAGGGATTCCAGCAGACGCACAATAAAGGAAGATGAGGATGATTGCTGGCCTGAAGGGGAGTACAGAACTAAGACCCATATGAGGCAAGTGGAAGGTGGGGAGAAGGAACATACATTGAGTAAATATCAGAGGGAGTGACCCACAACAGCCAAGTAAGCCTGGCACGAACATCGCTTTTCAATGCAGAGAAAGGCTGGATAGGGAAAGGCCGGCAAACCGTCATAGAGGCCGACGCACAGAAAGATGATGGTAATCTGAAACAGCAGGGAAAGCAAACAGGGACGTCCTCAGCAGAGCAGGTGACTGCACAAGAAAAAGATCCTATTCTGGCGGCCATTGCAGCGTTGAAAGCAGCACTAGAATATAAATTTGACGCACTCAGAGTGGATGTGGGCCTGCTCCGACAGGATGTCATGGCACTGGCGGATCGCTTGGGAATAGTGGAATAACAAGTACAGGATAACACAGCAAACTTAGTCAGCACCCAGACCCAAGTGGCGGATCTAATAGACAAGGGGAAGGTCCTGGAGCACCGCTCAGAAGATGCAGAAGGAAGAGCTCTCAGGAATAAAAAGAATACTTGGACTCCCCGAGGGGCACGAAGGAAGAGACCCTATGGAATATATCGAGAATGTGCTACTGCAGTAGGTGGGCCCAGACACGTTAACACAGGAATTCACGGTTGAAAGGGCACACAGATCGTTGACGAAGAGGCTGCCGCCGGTGCTCCACCAAGACCAATTATAGCCAGAATCCTGAACTATAAAGACAGGGAAATGGTGCTTGCTTTTTCTCGAAAAATGGGAACCATCACGAGAGGATCCTCCAAAATTAGCAATATACCCTTATACTCTGCTCTGGTCCAGAGACAGAGGGCACTGTTTGGCCCAACTAAAGAACGGCTGAGGAGAGCAAACTTAGGTTACATGTTGATATACCTGGCCAAATTGAAGATATTGCACAACGGGAGATCGCACTTCCTTTGACAGCACAGGGGAAGCGCAATCTTGGATGGATACACAGGGGACGCTGCAACTTCTACATAGAAAAGACGCACCATATTGGAATGCCACCTAGTCAACTCCGAGTGCTTCCGCACAAGACCGGAATATGAGGGCGAAAGAACATAGTGAGAAGGAATGCAGGGGCATGAGGAACTGGGACACTGCAATAACAGCCAGGTGCACACGAGGCGGCTGCCCCCGCATGCCCCAAGTTGAAACTTTAGACGTCAGTTTCAAGACGTGAAGTTGCTGCACGTTGCCCGAGGGAGGAGAGCTAGGAGTGAGAGAAGCAGCTAGTCCTGAGCAGGAACATTACTGCTGGGACTGGTGGTGGAGGGCAAACAATGGGATATATGTGAGGGAACTGTTATGTTATCAGACAGGTGCAACCATGAACATTGGGTATTAATTGAGAAATGCACAACAGTGAGATGTAACGGAGAATTAGATCACAAGGGTGTGGTAATGATGCATGGAGGACCATTCGGTAGATCGATGGGGCGATGGGAATCAGAAGGCCCGAATGTGAATAGCTCTGACAGGACCTAGGAATTTAACGGAAGGGAAAGCCCAGATGCGGAGGGACTGAGGGCTCGGAAGGAAGATAAAACCAGAAGAAGTCCATCCGCTTGCAAGTTGGATATACTAGAACTGAGGTACTATTAGTCAAAGGAATCTTGACTTGAATTAATCTGCCTTTAAGGAACCATCACTAGCCTGATCCTAGGTACAAAAAGTCATAAGTGAAGAGGGTTAGCATGTAACATATGTTTTTAATATTAATTACATTTTCATTTCAGGGACAGCCTTTCTCAAATTGGCTGAATCATAAGTTTGCTTTTATTTGCAAACAGTGAAGTACATGTTCTTTAATACATTCTTAACAAATTAGCATGTGCCTGGCTTGGTGTGGCGAAACATAAAACCTAGTGCAATACCAACACAATGGTGACTGGTATAAATGTGTAAATCCTGCAAATTTCCTTCAAAAAGCGTTGTGTGGAAAAAATGCAATAGAGATTTTCATAAGGCATTTAGACACAGTAAAAAGCACAAATAAACCTGATATACGTAGTGCAACATAAACATTGTGTGTATATGAGTGTCCTTATATGTGACCTAACATAGGTCAAGCTGCAGGCAAAAAGTAACCAATCCTCGTTCTACGTTTGGGGAAAAGGAAATCCTTACATGTAAATGTGACTCTACAAACGGGGGTTGCTGGGTGCTAAGACTTTTCTTCAGTGCGCCTTCTTCTGGGCCTTAGATGGTGTCTCTCTAGGATAAGAACATACAAGTAAACTTACTGGGGATAAAATCAAGGGAACCCAAAATATGGGCTCTAAAGTGATATTCCCATGTATGGGGAGGCAGTGAAGAGATCTCACAAAAAGAGCAACACTGACCTTGTGGGGGTCCCAAGACCTAGAGGTGTGAATATAATCACATGGAATGTAAGAGGCCTTAATTGTCTAGGAAGGGCGTCCAAGTGGCGACGTTACAGGAGACACACCTAACATCAGACAAACGGGCCACACTAGCTGGGAAATGGGGGGGCAAACTATATGGCTCACCATTCTCAGCATATGCAAAGGTGTCCTCGTCCGGATTGCGCCAACAGCCCCCTTTCAGCTGTTGGAGTTTAAAAAGGATGAAGGAAGAATGGTTGTTGTACACGGACTGTGGGAAAGCATGAAGTCGGTTTTGTAAATACCTAAGCTCCGAATCATGCCACAGTGTTCTTCAGATCACTATATACTAGGTTGTCTATGTACAGAGAAGGGACATGGGTGTGGGGAGGAGATTTTAATTGTACCCTTAACCCTGTGCTGGATAGATCGGATACTAAACACAGGAGACTGGCACTGCTGGCCAAAACCCTCAGCGGCCTGCTGCGAGACTTAGGGCTTGCGTACATATGGAGGGAGCGGCACAGGGAAGAGCAATGCTTCTCACACTTTCCGGCCCCCCCAGGCGGTGCACACGCGGGTAGATTACATGTTCACTGATGTTCACAGGGGAAGAAACATTAAGCAACTTTGTGCACATAGAATATGAGATTGTTAGGCAGAAACCTGTGCAGTTCCCTCTGGGACCACTGCAAAAGGTTTAAGACTACAGGTGGTTGGCAGTAAACCCAATTGGTAGCAGTCTGTACCACCCAGATTTACCTAGTAGCTGTGGCTGAGCAGTCAGACTTCTCTCAAGAAGAGTTGGGCAGTATACAGAGTATTCACAATAGGTCAAAAGAACACAGTAGAACAAGCAAACACTGACCAGAGCTTGGTGTAAAAGAGAGAATTATTTATTTTAAAAAAACACATCTAGTAGAACACACTGGCACTAATATCAAGCAGTTCAAAAACACGGTCACTAAAGATATACACTCCCTTCAACGATTAGTTAGACAAGTCTTAAGTAAAGCAACACTTATTTTCAGACAGCAGTGAGCGCTTAACGAAGATGGCACTCTAATCAATCGGTTTAAAAGGTAGAGAAAGGCAGAGCAAAAATAGAAGCAGATCCCAACATTTTCGGAAGAACACAGTAGGAGAAGAAGGCAGGTTAAAACCGTAAAGTCAAAGTTAACAAGGCCGAAATGTGTCCACGGTCACACGGTTCAAAGTGCCCAAAAGACTTGCAATAAGTTCAGAAAGAGTTGGACCAAAAAGAAAGGGACCAGTTAGATGGTCAAGACGGCCAGCCCAGTCCAGAAGGTTAAGGGATTATTGTTACCTTGTAGCAATCTTTAGAAAGGGAGGCCTGGCAGACACGATACCTTAAAATGGTAAGAACGCTCCAGCGGGGGCAGTTGTTCCTGGCAGCGGGTGCAAGTCGGTGCTTCGTCCGGAGGAAGAAAGGATCTCGTCGGGGAGGAAAGCAGGGGTGCGTTGCACTGCCAGGGAAGAAACCAGCCGCGGAGTTCTCAATTAAAAGGAGCGGTCCTTTTATTCGCGGTCCAGTGGTAAGTGGCTATCCGGTTGCCGGGGTGCTTGGCACGGGCAATTCGACCACGAGACGTCCTGGGATGCGAGAAAGGAAGTTAAACTGGTTGTGCCCACCAGTCAGGGGAAGAAGACTCTCCAGCTGGGAGATCTCCTCTGTCGTTGGGAAGTGGTGAGTCGGTTCAGCAGGGCTCCACCGGTGGTGTCGTCGTAGCAGGCCGGCTCAGCTTCTCCCTCGTCAGATTTTCAGGTCCTGTGGCGACTTCTGAAGTTCCAGTCCAAAAGCCCTGCTTTTATGCAGCACACCCCCATTCACTCAGCCTAGCTGTCAATCAAACATGCTAAGTGGTGAGCCGGCCGGCTCACCACTTGGGCCAATCACACAAGAGTGCGACTTGAGTTACCAAGGTAACTCAGTCCAGGGTGCCTAAACCCCCTCTCATACCCCTGTGGTACCCAGACAGAGTGGCACCACTTTTGGAGGCTTCTGTGGAGAAGCCCGCCAACAAGTGGAACAAAGGGCTCGACCTTTGGTTTGGAGTTACAGAGGTGAACACGCCATTTTAAAACAGAGTTCTGGCAGAAAATACCAACCAGTGAATGAATATTAAATAAATAAACCGGCGGTATGTTAGAGGCTATGTTAAAAAGTATTAGCCTCGAACAATTGGAAAATCCCATAGAGATATATTCGCGCTTGAATATAAAAAGTAGTATCCACTGCCACCAGCCAAAACTCGACGAGGTGGGACGGGACAGTGCCCCCTCGAATAACAGACCCAGGGGCAATCGAATTGCCCCTACCAGTAAGTCCACAATATGATGGTTTGTACTGGTTCTGTTAGTAATTTGGGACTAGTAAAGCCAATGGTGACTTTACATGCCCTGGGAGACAGTAGTCAGTCCCAGGGTATGGAGTCTATGGTGGGGGGGTCACTATGACAGCCCGGTGTTACTGCACGGAGGGTGCGGTGTAACACACATAGAAAAAACATATGAGACCCTATGGAGTAAAAGACCCCATAGCCCATGAAACACATTAACATTCAAAGGAACACCACAAATCATGTCCAAGAGTGGGAGGAAAAGAGTCTCACTCTTGGCAGGAGAAAAAAACAAACTCCAGAAATCCAGCAAAGCTGCTGGGGGGGGGACTCACTAGGTTAGGGAATTCAGCCTAAACAGAGAATTCTCCCTAACAGAGATCGAGCTCCACTAATGGCAACATGGCAGAGCACGGCCACAAGACCCCGAATACCCACCTGCGAATACCTGAGGCCGGAAGCCTTGCAGGATGAACTATTCAATGACTACCTGAGGGCTCAGATAAGAGGAGTATTTTAGCATTAACACAAATAGTGTAGCACAGCTGTGTACTCTATGCAATGCATTCAAAGTAGTTATGCAGGGAAAGGCGATGGGGAAAATGGGAGGTCTCAGGATGGAAATACTGAAGACCCTGGAAGACATTGAAAATGAGATAGCAGGTGTGCAAAGCATTGAGAGGGGAGTACCTGTAGAGTCAGGGTGGCTGGTAGAACTGAGGCAAACATGCCTGGGGGAATGGGAAAGGCTGGGACGCCTTGACTTCGCTAAATATACCCAAAAATCTGCATGCACAGGGTGACAAACCTGTCCGACTGCTGGTGTGGTTATGTAAGGGTGAAGAACCGAGAGAAGGGAATAATGCCATTACTGATGTACACAGGAATTTAGTTAGAACCCAGGATGGAATCAACGAGATGTTCTTGAGATTCTATAAATCCCTATACACTGACGAAGCAGTAGAGAGAGAGAGACATAGACGAGGCATTGGGGCAAATAGACCTGCTGAAACTTGGAGAAGGCCAGGTAGACGCATTGGATGCCCCACTGACGCTAGAGGAAATAAGTGAACTAATAAGGGAACTCCCAAGAACCCGGGACCAGAGGGACTCCCTGGGGAGATTTATAAAACATATGCAGAAATACTGGCGCCCAGATTGTTGAGTGTCTTCACAGCGGCATACGAACTGAGAGTATAATCCAGCAGCCTGAGGGAGGCGAATCCTGAAACCGGACAAATTGCCACAGTGCTGCAGCTTATATAGACCCCTCTCAGTGGTAAACCAGGATTGTAAAATCCTGACAACAGTCCTCGCAAACAGGTTAAAGAGGGTAATAGGGGACCTTTTACACGCAGATGAAACTGGATATGTCCTAGAGTGGAATATCACATGAAACTTGCTGAGGCTACACCAAGTAATGGACAGTACTAACCAACTGACAGAAGAAAGTGCAGTGGCCTCATTGGATGCAGTCAAGGCCTTTGACTCAGTCTGGTGGGATTGGATGCTGGCTGCTCTTGCGCACTTTGGAATTGGAAAAGTTTTTTTGCAATCAGTAAAATTGATCTACACAGCGCCCCGGGCTCGTGTGATGACGGGGTAGACAGATTTCTGAAGCATGGGAAGTGCGAAAAGGCACGAAGCAGGGCTGTCTGTTTTTGCCGATGATGTACAACCTAGCATTGGAGCCACTGGCTGTGTTCCTTAGGAATGTGTATGCTGAAGTAGGAAAAGTTTTAGACTGGGTGGGACACCTGGTCTCCCTATATGCGGATGACATGGTGCTGTACGTAAACAGGCCAGATGACAACTTGCCACAGACGTTATAGACCAGTTCGCCAACTTATCAGGGATCACGTAAACCAGGAGAAATCCAGTTTGTTCCCGCTCACAGGGCTTAGAGACCTCCATGAGCAATGCCTGCACCGGCTAGGCCTCCGATGGAAGACGAAAATCTTCTGCTACCTAGGCATTCATGTGTGGCCTCCCATAAGAACAATACGCAGAAAGCCGTGGATGGTGTGGCCATCTCTATGAGGTTCTGGAAGAGGCTTCCCCTTTGAGTGCCAGGGAGAGCGGCTCTCCTGAAGATGGTTGTACTCCCCCCGTCTCTTGTATTGCTTCACCAATGTGTCTTACAGCATACCTGCAGCCTTCTTCCGAAGGCTGAACACACTGACAAGGGAATTCCTGTGGGAGGGGGGAAGAAACAGAATCGCCCTGTGCACTCTGCAGAGAGACCATGCTGCGGGCGGGATGAAAGTACCCCACTTTGAGGGCTACTACTTAGCGGGGCAGTTGCAGCACGTTGTGCGCTGGTTAGGAGACAAAGCTTCACCGGACGCCTTGTTGCTACAGCCGTTGCTGAGGCGATATTTTCTGAAGGAAGTACTGTGGGTGAAGGAGCTAGCCTTAGAGAGACCTTCCCAACTGTTGCAGCTGAGCAAAGATGTATGGTCCAGAACTTGGAAACTACTAGGTAGCCCAGATCCAAGCTCGGTGCATGTCCCCTTGGCGTGGATTATTGGTGAACAGCGAGGCACATTAGGACAGTATAGAAGACATTGGGAAGACAAAGGAGCAGCCACAGTTGGGAATTTAGTAAAAGACGATAAAATAATACCCTTACAGACCCTGGTCAGCGAATATGCCATCCACGAGGGTCAGATTCTGTTTAAGCATGGTCAAGAGAATTGGGAGGAGATGACTGGGCCCGCAGAACGAGATGGGAACCAACGAGAAATTGGACACTATGTATGATGTGGCAGAAGGGGGACACATGGTCTCCAGATTATGACCTGTTTCTGAGCAGCTTAGGAGCAACAGAGCTGAAGGCGTGCAGTAAATGGGAGGCAGTCATAGGAAGAACCTTTACAGACACGGAATGGGAGAGAGCCCTGCTTTACACCAAAAAAGTATCAAGGAATGCCAGAGTCAAACTCACCGAACTGTATGTTACTAATAGAGCATATTTGACTCCACACAGGTTGTCTCTCATAGCAGGACAAGGGGACCAGACCTGCCCAAGTTGCACACGGGAAGGAGCAGACTTGATGCACATGTTTTGGGTGTGCCATGTAATCCAGAAATGTTGGGGGGTAATAGCAGAGAGGGTGACACAGGGAGGCATGCAGATGCAGACGTGGCCCCTGGAAAATTGCTTACCTGGATTGTTCCCTAGGGGCGGGAGGTACTTACTGAAATGAAAGATCTGGTTTGCGTATTAGCGAAATGTAGAATTGCTATGGTGTGGAAATTGACTGATGGCCCTAGAATAGAAGCCTGGAGGGCGGATTTAAGACGATGGTCACTAGCAGAGACAGCAGTGTAGCACACAGCGCTGCAGAGTGGAACTCATGAAAGGTGTGAGGGAATTGCAGCCTGGAACACTCCGACGCAGAGAATGTTTGTCCCTGAAGTAGACTATTCTCACTGAATGTATATGTTTGGATGGAGGTCTAACACAGGTACATGGTGGAACACGTGTTGGGGGGGGGGGGGGCCATACGGACCGGTGGGCAGGGAATGTTGTGGGAAACGGCAGCCTGATGGGAAACTGAGAATGGGGAGGAATGTTGACACCACTGGGGATGACTGAATTGATATACGCCTGCATCGCTTTAATGAAATGATGAAACTTGTCTTGTATTTGTTTGTTTGTCTGTACAATAAATAAAAATGTTAAAAGAAAAAAAAAAGAAGCAAGCAAGAACAGAATAAGGAGAACTCACCGCGGAAACCAGCAGTATGCGAACGAAGCTTGGGAAGTGCAAACTTAGAACGCTGCAGCTGAAGCAGTCGCATTTCTCCAGACAGGGGACAAGAAGAACAGGACGTTGCTCGAGCGTCCTGGGAGCTGGCAGGGAGCTGACTCAATTGGTTGGTAATGTGACCGCAGAAAGGTGGACCGGTGGATCCAGCAGCGACGCTGAGACCGCCAGCCTGCTGCAGAGCCGCACAGTAAGCAAGAAGGAGGAGAGGCCACTGCAACCGTGTTTAGAAAGAGCCGTGTCCCCAAGATACTGCAGGTAACGGGAACGGCGGAAAGACCGGGTGGGGTCCGGGAAGAGGCACAACTCAAGCAGAGTGTATAAGGAGTCCTCTCCCTTGTCGCAGTGGTCAACCCAATACTGCTGCCCAATCAGAGTGTATCTGGAGTCCTCTTCCGCGTCGCAGTGGCCAGATCAATACCACTGCTCAAGCATTGTGGAACAGGATGCATCTCCCTCATCGCAGTGGTCAGACCAATACCACTGCCCAAGCAGAGTGTATCGGGAGTCCTCTGTCGTTGCAGTAGCCAAACCAATATGACTGCTCAAGCAGAGTGGAACTGGAGCCATCTCCCTCATCGCAGTGGTCAGCCCAACATGACTGCCCAACCAGAGTGCATCAGGAGTCCTCGTCGCAGTGTCCATTCCAATACCACTGCTCACGCAGAGTGGAACGGTACTCCTCTCCCTCGTCATAGTGGCTAGCTAAATACCTCTGCCCAAGTAGAGTGCATCAGTAGTCCTCTCGCTCTTCACATCGGTTCATCCAATACCACTGATCAAGCAGACTGTGTCAGGAGTCATCTTGCTCATCACAGTGACTCACTGAATACCCCCAATAAAATAGTCACTGTGACCTAACAAACATCATTGGAAAGCCTGAGAGCTTTGGGAAACAATTCCCTCATTATGATATAAAAACCACCAGGGAGGCATACACGAAAGATACAGCGAACCCTGGAAAAGATATCCATCATCAGACTTTTAAATGGAAGCCATATAAGGCTTTGAGCTTTTCTACTTCCTGCAAAGGAGTTAAAGAGACTAATCCATGTTTTCTGCATGAGTGCTTAAAGACCTCTGTGGAGAACCTTTATAGAAGGGCCAGGTGAAGGGAGGGATTCCCCATTCCCCTGGTCCCGTATGATGGGATATTGAAGGAGTTACTTCTACTATAAGATTGAAGCAAGAAACTAGGAGAAGGGAGTATTTCTCCTGGTGAAGCAACACAAACTTCACTTTAGTTAAAGACTTTTGTTTATAATGTTAGGGTTAGATTAGTTGGTTTCTGACAGTGAACGGAGAACATTTAATTTTGACGGACATTCTGACAGGTCACCAGAGTCATCCTAGGTTGAGGCATGGGAGAGAGGTTTCTTGAGTTACACAATAAAAAAACCTGAACTAAATACTGTGCAAACTATGAACCTTTGTGTATATTAGTTACCCCTAAACATTTCTCTAAAGAAACTTACCTGTAAAGTACCACAAGCCATTTTCGTCAAAGCTTACATATCTAGAACCTCGAGCTCCAGATACATGTGGCAAAACATGCACTGCTTGGGTGGCGCCAGAGAGCCTGACCGAGTATGGCAGACTCCATGTGAGCTCCGAGAACCAGCCCACATAAATCCTGATAAACTGTGGCTCTGAGTAGGCTTGAGCCCATTAGAATGTGCCTGCGGTGATCGGAAGGCATTGGGAGTCTAGGGGAAAAGTGAGCGCCTGATCTGAGGGAGCTTTGCGCTCTTGTCAGACCTGCCTCAGGCGAGTGTGTGAAGTGGCAGATGACCATGCCCGCTGCAACCAGCGGGCCTGCCAAGCTACTGAGGAAGATAGATGAGGAGATAGAAGAAGATGGGCTGCCGTACCAGACCGAAGGCGGGGTGAGACGGGTCTTACAGAGGTTTCTGGGCAGCTTAGATCCTGGTGGCAGGAATGGAGCAGATGATCAACCCGGCTGCAAGGTTTGCCCTGGGCGAGAGCGGCTGGCGCAGTAAGATCCTGCACCCCTGACGGGCCGTGGTGCCTCATGTGTCGGAGAGGAGGAGCAGAGAGAGAGGGTGGCCTGCAACTCCTTAGACCTGTCTCCTGATTTGTGCCAAGTTGTGTGGGCGGTGCTAGATCTGGCAGTTAAGGGCAATTTGAATTCCCTGGTGGTTGGGTGAGGCACCAGATTGGTAGTGGTTGGCGTCCCCCCATCTTCCTTGTTGGGATGGCCAGCTCCTTGGAACATCAACCCTTTTGGGGCCTGGCGCCCGTGGACAACTGGCGGCTCTCACCTCTACATAGAACAATAGCATTGACAGGTGGGGAGGCCATGTGGAATCGCAGTTGGGGTTGCTGTGACAGTGGGGCAACCGCTTCCCCAAGAAACCATACTTGGGCTAGTGGCTTTTAGAGCACAATACCTCGCTCAGTAGGGAAGGGGGTGGCTGCTTTGGGTTGGCGGGATTGGACTGAGCACCCTCCATGAATTGTCACAGTCTATCTATAGTTGGGCTGTCTGTGGGTGGTCTGTGTTGGGCTTTCTTATTCATTAGCACTCCTGCTGCGACATCCTTGTGGGATCCTTCGGGCCTGACCTCTTGGTACTCTTCAGATCCTGATATGGGGCACATTTCTGAAAACCTCCCCTTTGAGGGAGTCTCAGCTGCCAAGATGCCCGACCTTCATCACAGCAAATAGACCAGAGGCCGGATGGGTCTGATCGGGGAGAGATGACCCTGGAGCGGGACTGCAACATCAAGGAGATCCTGTTATGATATATGATATATTTTATTTGTACCACGCTCATACACAAGTGTTTCAGAGCGCAACGAGGCAAGGGAGAGGAACAAGGGGGGACAAAAATAAGGATCTTACTAGGCCCAGTGTCATTGAGAACGCGCAATTAAGCGGGAGAGGGAAGGGGGAAAGGGACAGGGGAGAAGTGGAAAGTGCTGAGCAAGGGTTAAAAACAACCACCACTGGTAAGGCAGCCAGCGAGGTGGCAAGTGCATGGTTAGGGTGCAGACCAGGGGTGTCTGATGAGGGCAATTGGTGGAGGGGCTGTAGGGTTACAGAAACAGACCCAGGTGCAGGGTTGCCAGGAGACAGTGCAGGTGTGTGGCTGGGTGGGCAGGGGCATGCCCTGAAAAACAGAGGGTAACGAGGTGCCCAGTGCCAAGCAGAGCAGATCAACATGGGAGAAGACGAGCAAAGGCAGAAACAAAGAGGAAGGTCTTGAGGTGCTTCCGGAACCGGAGATTGCAGCTCAAGGAGGGAATAGCCGGATTGGATTCCAAATTGGACTCTTTCATCTAAGGTGTATATGTTGCAACCCCGCCTGGATAAACACGGCCACCGCCTGGTCTAGGTGGAGCACAGAGTATCGGGTCTCGAGGACAACACAATATTCTTGATGACTACAATATCAGCACTGGAAACTCAAGACAGCCTCTGCCAAGAATGAAGATTTGAAGGGTCGAGCTTTTAAGAATAACATCAGGCTAGTCGGGAAAAGAGAACTCCAAGGTCAATCCAAGATGGAAGAATTTGTGGAAGTACCTGACGGATTTGCAAATGGCTGGACCCTTTTTGCAATGGCACAGATAGGCTAAAAAACAGTGGTGTGAAAGGCTGCCCAGAGCAATGCCAGTGATTCAGATTCATTCAAAGCCTTCCACCCATCACTTTTTTGGTTATAGAAACCCTTTGCAAAACAGCCTTTGGTGGACACAAACTATCCCCCCCTGTTTCAGACACGGCACACCGAATTCCAGCGAAAAGGCTGTTGCCCCCTGCATCCATCGTAGCGTGCCTCCTGAATTACAGCGACTGAGCCGCCATCCTTAGATTAGCACAGCAAAAAGGGGAGCTGCACTATGACAGAGACTAATTCCAAGTTTCACTGACTTCTCCACGTATGTACAGACATCTAGAAGATCATGGTTGGGAGGGTCAAGCGCAGACTCTGTGACGACGGTATACAATATTCCATGCTTTTTGCATGTTAAGCTTCGAGTCCACTGTGAGGGGAAAGCTCACTTCTTTACGTCCCTGGAGTCTGCTAGCTCCTTCCTTGACAGGGTTGACAAGGCAGCACAAAATAATTACTCACTGGTGCCAGAAACCAAGGCCTGGGGGGTGTCAGGTGGACCACTGAATACCTAGTGGAGCCGAAACCAGGTTGCTCCTTGGATGCCACTACACTTGATTTTACAATGAAGGCAAACTTTTATCCTGCGGACTTGGGCCACTCAGTGACTGCTTTGGTTCCTCATTCATCCATGTTGGTTTGGGCTTCTGGGTTGGGCATTAACACCCTAAGCATATATTTGTTCTACGTTGGTAACCAGGGGGAGTTTGAGGGAGTGCATTTCTGGTGGATTGGGGTGGCCTGTGTGGGTGGGGAGGGGGAATTTGTTGGGGGAAAGGGGTATTGTTTTTTGGTGTCTAAGAACTACTACAGTCATTTACCTGTGTATTGGCTCAGGAGACATTCTGAAACGAAAGGTAGAGATGCCGTTCTCATTCTGATTCTCTAACTCCACAGATGGCCTTGAAGGTAGCTACATGGAATATTAGGGGGTAATCAGCCCTCTAAAACTAGGAAGATTCTACAATACTTGCGAAGGCATAGGGTGGATGTGGCATTCATACAAGACACATCTCACCTCCTCCACAGAATCTCACTGGGCCCCTCACTGGGGTTGCCACAGGTATTATTCCTCAAACTCGAATTATTTGAGGGGAATGGAGATCTAGATGAACAAGGCTGTACAATTCTGACTTAAGAATTATAAAGGATGAAGATGAGCAGAGGGGGAGGGCTCTGATGGTCTGTGGTGTCCCGGAGGGAGTAAAAGTAACATTTGTTATTACCTGTTTGTCAAATGTGGATAGCACAATTTATTTTTATTGGGAGCTGGTTAATCTGGACATGTGTCATGATACTACAATTGTGTGGGGAGGGGATCTGAACACTGCGCTTGACCCTGCTCATGACAGTAACAGGGGAATTCATTCCAAGGCGGGTAGGCACACTTTTGATATTTGTGAAACCTATGACTTGGTCGATGCATGGAGGATTCAACTCTAGGATGACCATGATTGCACCTTTCACTCATGGGTGCATGGTGTTAAGGATTTCAAAGGCACGGTACACTCCAGACCAGGACTCTTTCTACTGGCCAGGGATGCAGCACACAATTAAAACACTTTTATTTTATTTATTAGGAATTCGATTTGAGAAGGCACCCAACCCGTCTCACACCCACCTTTACAAACACCCTGGGTCACAATGGAACATGAACCAGGCCTGTGTGTAATAATACAATATTTATTTATTTTTAAATTCCAATGAAAATCACACACATTTAATATATGAATGAATGAGGTAGAAATGAGTATAGCAGTATCAGAGATGTAAGAACACTAGCAAACTACAAGGCAATGTACTAACGGGCATACAGTTTGGGAAATCGACCTGAGAAGGAAAAACACAGTGCAGCCAAATAACACGTGGAGAAATTGCATTTGCTTATTTTCACGGGTTAAAAATGACAAAACAGCTTGGAAAATGGGTTAAACAGACAAAATCGGAATGTGGTTTTGATGCTAAGGGGCAAAGGCACATCACAGGTATAATATGGAAATGAAAGGGTAACTCTGGAGGGATGACAGTATGAGATTCTTAACGGGAAAGGAAACTCGGTTTTTAAACAGGAATAATTTCACGGGACAACTCAGTTTGAAAAGGAAATGACAAGTTTTACTGAGACTATATTTTAGTGGCTAGGAAAGAGGAACGCCGCTGTGAAAAGGGTTAAGCTGCAATTTTAACCCCCTCATGCTGTGTGCCTCTTTATGGGGGAATTAATTAATTTATTCAAAATAATACTAAGGACTTGCACAAGGACTGAAATGAGTTGAAAACAATGGTGCTAACACTTGGCGATCACTACAGATTTTCCTAAAACAAGGTACACAGAGGGTTTTTGCTAGGGCAGTTATAGGATCTCTATGAGATTGGACCTAATACAAGGTAACAGAGCAAGGGATGCAGTTTGTGGTTACTGGGGAAGGGAAATACTCACAACAGGCACTTGAATGGGGTAGCTTGGACAGCTGACCGGGTTTCTGGACAGCGAGGCAAGATATGGTCACTGCACACAGCGGCGGGCTCTCCTAGAAGGGAACAGCTCGGCCTAGTCTGGTCACAGGATAGTGAGGTGCATCAGCTGGGCTATCCTTGAATTATTGGGATTTTTGTGTGATTTTTCTAGATCAGTGGTTGTGCCTGGATAGGGTCGGCTAGCTCTGGCCTGGCAGTGAAATCTGGAATCTTACAGGGTGAATCTGGATGCGCGGGAGCTTGACAAGTCAGAAGAGAGAGTCCAGAGCTCCCCATGCCTCCCCTTTATATAAGGAGCATGACAGAGGATTCAAACAATGTGGGCTGAACTAAGCTAGACACACCTATAAAAAGGATAGGTCAGCCTATGTATGTCGCCTCCTCCCTGGAAGCACATTGGACTGAAGGAGATGACTCATCTTTAAGGTGGGTGTTTTATGAGGTACCTTTGTTTCACCAAAGTTATTTTTGCCAAAGTAAGTTATGGAGCAAAACACTTCATTTTATACACGTCACTCTTATAAAAATTAGATAGACAGATCCCATATGGTATAAAGAATATACCACTCAAATTTCCAAACGGTTCGATGTTGTTTAGGCATTCTGGCAATCTTTCGCCATTTCCATGGAAAATATTTCACCTACAATTCTACAATTTCCTATATGTATACATATTATCACTGGTCATGTTCTCATTAATAATCAAAGTTGTACCATGTATGTTTTCCCCAGAATTCCCATTTTCCTGGTGTTTGGATGCTAGAAAAACCTACAACATCTTATTTTAATGGCACAAACATGACATTTAAATGGTCATGATTTCACCTTAATATGTCTTTTTATTACTGAGATAAATGACATACAATGAATAGTCTCTGAAATCAACTGGGCTGGCTTTGTTTTCCAAATATGGGCATTCGTTTCTAGGCCACAGCCAAATGCCAGGCCCTGGTCAGTCTAGCCCAGTGTTTTGCAATGGATTTGCCTACAGTTTGAGTTGAGGGGAGTTGTCACCAGGAATTCACACCTAGGTGCCCTGGCAGTCCATTGACTCATGCTGGAGCAGTACCACTTCGTCCGACGAGGATCCTAAATTCTCCCCCTTGGCCCATTCATAGTTTCCAGGGGGCTGGTCCACTTGGGGGAAGATGATTCTGTTTCCTGGAAAGGCAGGGCCCTTTGAACCCAGGGCCTGCCAAACCTGTTCTGCTGGCCTCAAAGTACATCTATTTATTTATTTTTCTTTCCTTAACCAGAAAGCAAGTCTTTTATAAATAAATATCATGTATATGTTTAAAGCAAGCCCTCATCGCATTTCTATGCAAACACAGGGCTTTAGTTTAACATTTCACTTTATAAAAGGCATTTTCTTGTTTGTCAGAAGCACCCTTTTACACGTGGGTTAATGCTTCTGGGATGTCACTTTCACAAATGCGGTTTTCTCACACATCTATATTCTGAACATTATTTATAGCCCTAGTCATTTTCTAATACACAGAAATCTGTCCAACATAAGAATCCTTGAAACTGACATAAGCAAAGAGAGAGATGGCTTCTTATGAAGAGTTTGCCTGTGTTATTTTGTTGCAAAAAGTAAAGCATTTGCCGTACGGTTTGGAGTGAAGTTCTCTGCTATTTCACAGATTTTGCCTGACACAACATGCCATTCAGTGAGGAATGCCCCCATTTGCTGATGTACACCCTGAATATGGATGAACATGGCTGTGTCTTACTGGAACCAAACTGTGTAATGTTGAAAAGATGAAAAGGGCATTAGTGCACATTCATTTTAAATGCAGAACCTTTTCTTTTTCAGTGGGAAGTTTTGAGCTGGCAGCATAGCAGCGCTACCTTTGAATTCTTTTCTTTGGTGCACATGAAGAAAACACTGGCAGCTATTCTCGGGGTGTTCCATGTTCCATCTCGCCCCATATGTGCTTGGCAAAGACAGCGCAGCCATTCTTTTTGTAACTACAAAACGCAGTTTTAATGCAAGGCAATAGCGCTCAGCAGAGCCAGCGCACCCATTCTGCTTGTAACTCTTGGAATGCAGTTTGGTGGTGTAGGGGAGTTCTGCTGGCTGGTAAATGTCCCCCACAATGGGTCAAGATCTAGACTCGATTATTTACTAGTGTCCCGCAATGGGGGGGGGGGTTTCTCTGGGTAATTGTCAGATTCTTCCTAGCACTCTGTCCGATCATTCCCCGTTCGTTTTGGACTGCAATGTTGGTGGGGGATTAGCAGGAATTAAATTCTGCCATTTCAAGTCTGATGCCCTGGTGGACACAGTTTTCCATCAAGTGTGCAAGAAATTGCATGCACCACATGCTACAATAGGACTGCAAATTGCAGCCCACAAGGCAGCAAAAAACTGTATTGGTTAGATCCGCCTCTCAGGGAGGTTCTCTTTCGAGCGGTGAAACTGGAAAAGATTCTGGCTGTTATCCAGGAACTTCCTGGATCTAAGACTCCCAGTCCCGGCTGCCTCTCTAGGGAGTTTTATAAAGTATATGCACCTCTCCACGCTCCCATACTGCTGCAGGTATATGCCGAATCCGCTGAGAAAGTGTCCATGCCTCCTTCGTTGCATGAAGCAACCATTACTTTGTTGTGTAAAAAAGGGAAGCCACCTGAAGATTGTGCCTCTTACCTGACGATTTCAATAATCGATGTAGGTAACAAGATTTTTGCTAAGGTTTTGGCCTATCCGCTCCTCCCATCTATGCCTTTGCTGGTAATAGCAGATCAATGTGTGTTATACCAGGAAGGAACACGACTTGCGGCTTGCGCAATTTCTTCGAGATCCTTTCAGCGTTGGATCCAGAATCTTAGGGGACAGTGCTCTTTTTGAATGCCGGAAAGGTATTTGATTCTGTCGAAAGGCCCTATCTTTTTTCGAACCTCCGGAAGTTAGGCCCGCGTGAACGATTCATCTCACTGGTATCAATTATTTATACCGCTCTGGTTGCGATGATTGTAGTGGGGCAATACCAATAGGAGGCTATAGAGATGGGACGATGGACAAGACAGGGATAACCCTTGTCCTTGCTTTGTTTTTGCTCTTGCAATGGAGCCCCTGCCGACTATTCTGCGGGAACAACATATACAGCAAGGTCTACAGCTTGGTCCACATAGGTTGATTATTTCTCTCTATGCTGACGAAGTGGTCTTATTTCTCAGTAATCCCGTTCATAGCCTACCACAGGTAATGCGCCAAGTGTTGACATTTTGAGAGTTTTCTGAGTTTAAGGTTTACTAAAGTAAATCAGTGGATTTCGCACTCGCCAGCGGCACTGTGGCGTTTGAAGATGACTTTGGGTTCACCTGGGAGTTTGTTAGTAGTCGATACCACGTTCTTGAGATCTCACAGGATCCGTCCATACTGTTCTGTGAAAACTATGGTAGGGCCATCTTCCATCTTCAGGACTTAGTGGAGAGGTGGCATTCCCTCCCTCTCACCCTGATGAGCTGCATCTCGATAGTTAAGATGATTCTTCCCTAAATTCCTTTGTTTCTCAATATTCCCCTATTCCTTCTTTCCCCGTTTGCGAGGGATCGTTATAAATGTACTCTAGGCAGGGAAACAAGGCAAGGAAGCCTGCAGCACATTGACACAATCGTATGAAAATGGGGGCTGGCATTGCCAGATTTGGAACAGTATTTTTGGGCGGTGCAGACACATTACTTAGCGTTTGGTGAATCACACACTGCATTCAGCCACACGTTCAGGTGCAAAGTGTCCTGGCTGCCCTCATTCTCCTATGATCAGTGATCATAGGTGCCTCGAGGGCAGTGATGGGATCCGTACATATCATTAATGTTACCTGCGCAATCTGGCACAAAGTGGCTCGGAAGATGGACATTGATCTTTTTACTAGTGATGCTTGACCTCTTGGCGGCATTCGACACGGTGGACCATGGGATCCTAATGTCTCAATTGGTATCAGTGGGATGTGTATCAACCCATGCACTACAGTTGTTTAGATAATGTCTCTAACTGGGTGCTACAAGTTAAAACGAAAACTTTTTCAGGTGTAATTCCACTGAATTGTGGAGTCCCTAAGGGGTCTTCTCTATTCCCTTTATTGTTTATTCATATCTACAGCCACTGATGAGTATCTTCAGGAAATTCAATTGGAGTTTTCACTCATATGGTGACAAAACCCAGATTCATGTCCGAGTCAACAAGACAGCAGAGTCACTACAGAAGGTAGGACAGTGCCTAGAAGAAGTGGGTCATTAGATGTCAACAAATCAACCCCCCAAAAACAGAGGTGATTTTGCTCAGGCCAAAACATCTTGTGGCTGATTGATCTAAATGTACCAAGGTGCAGGCAGTGTTTTATTCCCTTCGTCTTTTGCGCCTAGCCCTCCCTTTGGTTCCCCAGCAAGATCACGCTCCAGTAGTTGGATCCCTGATTATTTTCAGATTAGATTATGGCAACACTTTGATTGCAGGTATCTGTGATAGACAACTGATCTGCCTTCAGCACGCTCAGAATGTGGCAGTTAGAAGATCTTCCCATTGGCTTCCTGTAAAGTAGAGGGATCATATTTAAGATCCTTTGCCTAGACTTAAGTGTTGCATGGACTAGCTCATCTTTCTGCAAGATTGATGCGCTGTGAGCCCAGTCGTATCTTGCGATCTCCTGAAAAACCTCTATTGGCTGAACCTTCTTCTAGATGTGTGCACCAGGGCAATAGGCACTTTTCAATATTTGCACCAGACTGTGGAACCCGTTACCACTGGATATACAAAGCATTACTCTGTTTCCTAGATTCCTGAAAGCCTTTAAGACATACCTGTTTAACCAGGTTCTTTTCACTGCTAAGGCCTTTATCAACTACCATACTAATTTTTATGACTCCAGCTTAAATTGATTAGGTCTGAGCTTGATGCAGTTTATTCTGTCTTCAGCACGTTACAAATGCAAAATCAAATCAAAATCAAATCAAACTGTACTGCGTCTTTATTCCCTTATTGTGTGCTGTTATATGCTACCCTGTACATTTAGCCTACCCGCTCCCCTCTTCAAAGTAGATAACCTTGACTGCTTAAGTCTCACAGAATGTTTAACATCTTTGTGTGCTTTAAACCTTGGGGTCTAGAAAAAAATCTAACAAATTGTCAGCTGCTGTATATATGACATTCCTCACACTTGGGGTGAAATCAAGCACCAGTGTTCCAAACTGCTACATGCTGGGATAGAGTTTACAATTCTGAATTGTCATTTATACAAGACCACTGCATATTGGCAGTAAAAGAGTCCTACAGAACAAATTGACTTTAAGACATAGTTGCCTGCTAGGGAAGGGTCTCAAACCCTATTGCTGCTGTTTGTCTAACAATGCTGCATTCTGGGAGAGGGACACAAGGCCCAGCATGGTCCTTATTTTAATACAACATGTTGGTGAACAAGAGTCTTAGCCCTTCCAAAGTAAGGTGAACTGTTACTCGTCAGACATTCAGTCCAGTTTCTTCTGGAGCCTTGCAGTAGGAGTCCACGAGACATTGTCCTAAAGGGAGGGCATCTGCAAGCTCTGTTGGTACCTGGAGCCCTCCAATACCCATCCTGAAGGTAAAGCTCTGCCCGAGGGACTATGGAAATCGTCTTTATCGCTAGACCATGACTTAATCTTATGCTCCTTGGCCACCACCTTAGTTGAAAGGGCCTTGTTGAAGGTTTCCAGCCCTCTGCCCATGACACAATCTTCGTTCACTGTGTGGATCCCAGTAACGTAGAGTCGAGGAGACTGGAAATAAAGCCAAATTTAAAACTTTATTTGCTAAAAGGCTTTCATTGAAAGTCACACAATTGAAAATAAAGAGTGAATATAATTCAACCATAATCAACTAAGCAAATACCCCAGGATATTGTGGTATTCATTTCCAAATTTTACGGCAAGAAAAAGAAACAATACCGCGCAAATATGTACCTTTTGCTACATCTATCTAAGTTAAAATAGTAATTGATTCCTACTAAACTTACAAAATACAATTTCTAATGTTTTAATCGTGCCTCCTGACTAAAAACAATATTTTACAGAGAAAGTTAATTCAATAAATGTGTTGCTTGGTCACTGGTGCTATGAGCAGTGGAAATCAGAAATTAACATAGATACGTCGGTCAGACTAATTGTAATAAGTGGCAGATAGATGAAATAAAACATTTTGCACCTGTTTAGCAGCAATTCAAAAATGTTGGGGTATGTTTAAGAATGGCGCATTTTGCGATTGTTTCATTATGAGAGCAACATTGCTATAGATTATATGGTCTGAAAGTAAAGGACTTTCAAATCTTTAAAACTTGTGTTGGGACATTGAGCCTCATTATAATTATGGCAGAGTTGCGTACTAAGAGTTTGGCAGTATTGTGAAATATTTACCTCCAGAAACAAGCTGGAGGTAAATCTTCCACCTTACTGCCAAAAATCAGCAAAATGACTGTGGCAAAATTACCACTGGCGGTTATTCTGCAGCCCCATGTATTCCTATGGGGAATTACAACGCTCTACCACCATGAATGCTGTGGTAAATTCACGGGACCAACTGACGTTAAGGGTAATTCGATTTTTGGTGGAAATTCTATGGCTTTAGGGCCGAATTACTACCAAACTCATGATGAAGCCCATTGTCATATATATTGAATGTTGTTCTAAGTGCATGTATGCTGTAGATTTGAAACAATGGCCATTCAACCATGTTTAACATGTGCCTACTTAAAGCTTCACGCCAACAAGCCCACATTCATATTCCTAGGCACTCTCTAAGCAGGAGCCCACTCAAAGGTGTCTGGATGAAATGGGTATGCAACTGGGTTCAACCCTCACTCACCCACTCAGCAAAATTCCTAGGCTTTGTTGTGAATATCAATCTATCCTTCCAACAACACATTGCAACAAAGGCTCAAATGGCTTGGTAGCAGATCTCTCTACTCCACAAGATCAATCTCTTTCTTCTGCCCCAGGACTTCCGAATGGTGGCATAGGCCCTAGTGACTTCACACAGGGCATAGCGCCCTCCTTGCAGGGATCCCGGATGCTCACCTGGCCCCCTCAAAGTGGCCTATCATGCTGTGGCTCTCTTCATCACCGGCGTTAGGTAATTTAACCATATCACCCCTACTTTGCTCGTATAACTCTGGCTCCACATTCCGGCTAGGATCGGGTTCAGAACTGCATGCCTCACCTTCAAGGCAACCACCGTTGGCATGCCACTCTACCTGACGGTCAAACTAAAAACATGAGGTGTTACACGGTCTTGTCACTGTAAGACCATCACCAGATTGGAAACTAGACTTGGCTTGCAAGGAGAAAACTAGGAAATGGCCCTTCTCAGGCCCGTCTTCTGGCAACCCACACTGCTCCTTCAGTTTAGGAAAGAACTGAAGAACTTGCTCTTTCAACTACACCTTGGTGTAACATAATTTTCCAGCTATCTTGTGCACACCACATTCATATATCATATTGTTCATATTATTGCTAATGTTTACTTGATTAGTCTATGACCTGTACAGCTCTTTGTTGCTCACGAGAAGAGCATACATCTCTCAATAGGAGAGTATTTATGATGAGGAAGGCAATTGAGTGCCAATTGGCCTATAACGCCTCCATCCAAGAAAGATTAGGGATTTCCCAGAGGTGTTTTATGGGGAACATGGTGATCTTTTTGACCTTGCACTTGACTTAGAGGAAGTGAGTGGATTAGATGCGTCACCTGAGGCTGACATGCTCCTGGCAGCTACCTCTGGCAAGCTTCAGGCTGCTTTGCAGTACTTGATGGTGAAGGTGGTGAACACTTTTGGTTTGTCAGCCCCTTCACGCCCAAAGATCCCTTATGATCGGATATACTGGACTAGGGCCCTAAGAGGAAGACACTACTTCCCTTTGATCAGGTAGTGGAAGGACAGTTGGTTAAGCTCTGGGCGAAGCCATCCCTGGTTCTCATGGCTAATCACAACCTGGCTAAGAAGCACAGGCCTTCCTCATCGGACCCATGTTCTTTTCGCCCCACACCGCACCAGAAAGCTTGATGGTACAGACAACTATGGCAAACCTTAAGACCAGTTCCCTTCCCTCTTTGCCCCCAGATAGGGAGAGCAAGAGACAGGATACAGGAGAGAGGAAGATTTTCAGCTCTTCGATTCTGGGGATTCGATGCATGAACACATCTTGTGCACTGTCCAAGTTTTCCTTCGGACTGTCGCCCGTCATTGCAGAGGCCTCCAAGCATACCTCTGAGGGGGAGAAGCATGATGGCTTGGAGGCCCTGATCAATGACGTCAAAGTAGTAAAGAAAATTGTCCAAGTACACAACACAACAGAATATAGCAAAGGTGATTGTGAATAAATAGTTAATGAAAATGTAGCCTAACTTGGGCGCAGGGGACGTAAAACAGCCTTGGCACATAGCCTAGATAAGAAGAACACAGAAATGGTATAAAAAAAATCAGATTCTACTGTGCAGCCAGTCAAAATTGAAAGTAATTGGAGCAATTCCAAATAATGTCATGTAGGAGTAAAGTTATAGAAAATTCGTAAGACAATCTTATTTTTTATTTCCGCTCAGCGCTTTTCGGGAAGTGTCATCCATTCATAAGGAGCAATTTTTGTGTCTCAATAGTATAAACAACATAAGGTGAATATTTAAGGAAAATACATGAGGATATATAACATGTGAATTGAATACCAAATTATTTGAGGAAACGTCATAAGATGCAAACAGAATTGTCATTCGAGAAATCATAAAAGTTTATCAAATGTCATTAAAAAAAATATGAATAGCAAATTCTTAATTGGTATTTCATAAGGTGCAAAGATACTGACTCGGATGAAATATTTCAAAATAATTAATTATACCTGAAAGACTAAGGGAAAACCTTAGGGCTCAAAAAGCAAATATGCAAAAAATAGAGTAATGTAAAAATAGGAAGATAAAATATTATGGAAGGTGTTCATGATTTGAAAAAATAAACGGAAGAAAAAGGGGCAAATATTACCTTCATAAAGTACAATTCTACAGGAAATCATCCCAAGGACCAAATGATCAAGTCTTAAATAAAAAAAAATAAATAAAAAAAGGGCAATACAAAATGTATCCATTAGTGTCTAAAGGTAAAGCTGCCAAGCAAAGGGATGCCAATGTGACCTTACTAAAAGCTAGGTCCAAAATTGCCAGATAATGTCGTGAGTAGGGTTGGGTGAAAATCCCAACTGCAAAACAGAATTGGAAAATTTGCCAGCAATTCCATTCCGCTGGCTGGGTGACTATCCACCTTTTTTAACATGCTTTTGGTGGGGGGAGGTTTGCATGTTAATTTTGTTTTTGCCTAAATTACATTTTTTGTGTAATCCAAACCACAAAAAAATAAATTTTTCCAAACATCAAGATTTTGACATGATGAAATTTCGTGCAGGAAAAGGCCCCAAACTGCCAAGTCTGCTCTGTGGGTGAAATTGGTGCATTGGCTGGATTTGCCAGGAATCTTCCGATTTCCCTGCAGAACGGAATTAGGCATTTTCGCCCACCCCTAGTTATGAGAATGTGAAGTCATCAAGCCTCCCAACAGATTCTGCAGACACTGCAGATTGCTATCAAGGACCATGGCGACAAGCACAGTCTTACACAGGTTCTTGTGGCTCAGGCCGTCAGGGTTTGCTCTGGGCGTTCAGGAGAAACCTCTGGACATGCCTTTTGATGGCATGAATTTTTTCGGCACCAAGACCTATAAGTCTAATCAAAAGTGTCAAACCTCCAAGGCTACAGCATAGTCATTGGGGCTTGCAGTCCAGCAACAGTGCCTGGCTAGCCCCGTGGACAGGATCAGAGGATTCCACCCCTTCGCTATGTAGGCAAAAAGAGGTCAGGGTGCCTCTAGCAGACAAGGTTGATGCCACCCATACAGGAGAAGGGGCAGAGGTGCTCCCAGAGGAGGTGCTTTTCCTCAGCTGTTCCCTCTGCAACCCCTGGTGTGAAGCCCGCCCCTGTGAACGGGTCTTCAGCCATTCGTCCCCCATGGGAGGCAGGCTATCCCAGTTTTGCAAAGAATGGAAGATTACTACTTTCCTTGCTTGGACCTTACAGGTCATCCAACAGGGTTAATGTCTGCCCTTTGCCCTTAGCGCTCCGGACCATGCTCCCCTGTCACCAACCCTTGCCTCCCAAACATCGCCTGCTGGAGATCGATCAGCTTCTGGAAAAAGTGGCCATAGAACTGGTACCCTGCTCAGAACAAGGCAGGGGTTGTTATTCAACCTTTTTTCTGGTGCGGCTGTATCCTGAGACCCATCCTGGATCTGCGGCTTGTGAACTTGTATGTATGCAAGGACAAAGTACCGAAAATCCACTTTGGATTTTGGACTCAATGTTGTTCTCACCCCGCCCTCCACCCCTTTTACCTACAGTTCGGGGAACACTCTGAAGCACCCTTTGGTTATTTGAAAATATTAGATACAAAGGAATGTCTCAAATTATCACAGGACAGGCAGCTAGTGGGGGAGCTACATGTCCGTTTAAAAGCTATTTATTGCTCTTTGTTAGCAAGATGCTAATGCGGGTGATATGATATGATTTGCTATTTATAATGCGCCTGTTAACAAGTGTTTCTAGGCACGGAAGCCAAGACAAACGATCCTACTAGGCCTTGTGTCATTTGGATCGTGCAAGATGCGACAACGAGAAGTGCAGGGGGACTGCAGGTGAGGGGCAAGTGCGGTCAGAGCAACATGGCTCTAAGTGCATCCAGGGCAGCATGGCTCTTGGTAAGTGCAAGGAGGCATGGGGGGCTGTAGAAGTTGCAGTTACAGCCCCTAAATGAGCGGTAGGCCAGGAGGCAGTGCAAGGATGACCGGTCATGGAGGGGTCTAGTACCCAGTGAGGCTCTGAGGGTACCAAGCAACCAGTCTGGGCAGCAGACAGGTATATTAGCAAGGAAGTGAGCGAGAGAAGGCAGAGACGAAAAGAAAGGTCTTCAGCAGCTTCTGGAATTTCAGGTGGTCCGGCTGATGTCTGAGAGGGGCGGGGAGGCAGTTCCAGAGGGAGGCACCTACAGAGGAGAGAGATCTACCCCCCGACTCTCTGCTTGGAGAAGCGTCTGGCCCTCTGAGCGAAGGACTCTAGAACTAAGTTATTTAGGCAGGGAGAGTTGGATATAGTGAGGACCCGCCCCCAGAAATCCTTGTGCTCGATGCAGAGGGTCTTAAACTTGATCCTTGCAGCCAGTGGAGAGATTTCAGGGCTGGAGAGATGAGGTCCCTGAAACCAGAGCAAAAAGACAACAAGGTGATAATACTGCTGAATGCTCCGTTAATGACTGTAACGTGTGTGTGGGGCAAAGCACACATTTATTGTCGTAAATTAAAGAAATATATGTTGCTGTATAGTTAGACTGCTAACATGGGGATGCTAGGGAACCCGTTGAGGCTCGGCACCATTACAACTGAAAGGATGGAAAGGCCCTGACGCCGTTCCTGCCTTCATGTATGTTTTGAGGACGATGGGAGAGATGGCAGTCCAATGCAGTGATGTCCTGTCGGGAGGGTGGGTGCAGGCTGTGGTATGTCGGAGTTGCATTGGGGGAGAGGCAGACGTTGAGACTGTGTGCTCTATGAATGAGGGTATTTCCCATGAGCTTTATCACCATTGCTCAGCCAACAGTATTTTATGAAGACAGATGCGTTGCTCCTATGTTTGGTCTACCGCTGCCCAATTGTTGTTGTTGCTTTTGGTTTTGTTGGACTAGAGGACAGAGTTTTAGGAGATAGGCTACATCTTCTCTCAGGGGTGATGGCACTGTTTATTTTCTGTGGGAAGCATGCTTATGGGCCACCTTTGCTTGGGCCTCGCAGATTTGTCCTATTATGCACTATTTATTTTTTATTTTTTTGGATGACGAGCACATATGAGATTTCTTATTGATGCATTTTACCCTATTGCTTTTTGCCTGATTTCTTCTGCCAAAAGTGGCCCAGGACCTAATTTGCAGAAGGCACTCTTGTTCACGAGGAACATGTGCTAGGTAGTTGGAGCCGGTTTAATGTGGAACCACCTGCACTTTCGCAGTTGGTCTAAGATGGTGTGCAACGATGCAATTGTCCAGGCAGAATCGGACAGCGATGGGAAGGGATACCACTTTTAACTGTGATCGTTTCTGTTCCCAAAACTGCACTTTGATCTCAAAATAATCACGAGATCGAGAACACCTTATTTAGTTTGGTTAACTTTTATTATTACCCTCAGAGTTCTAGAACATGAACACGATGCTTGGAACAGTGGAGTACTCTGAACATTGCTCTAAAGCTGACACAGCAAGTACCTCCAGACATGGTCCATGTCCCTCTTACTCGTCAGAGTACTTGCTCTCTATGCCAGTACTGTGACGATGTAGAGGACTGGGAGGAAGGAAGATTACCAATTAGTTATCGAAGCATTAGCTGAGCATGGAAGATGTGAAGGGCATTCCTTTTACTTGTGTCAGATTCTAAGCTGGGGCAATGGGATGCCTAAAGAACCGCACCTTGTCCCGTCTTTACATCTAATTTAATTATCATCCAGGCATTAAAACCTTGATTACATAACATCCATAGGCTTATTTATTTTGGCGCTCCTAAACCTTTAACTTGGTATTGGGTAATATGAAAATAGTGCTGAAGAGGAAGTAATGTGGCATACAACTCTATCTGAAGCTCTAATTCAACATGCGTTATTACCCAATTCTTTCTGGAAACAGAACCGACTACACTGTGTGTTTGGTGACGTTTGTTGTTGCAGCGCTGGGAGTCGGGGTGATTTCTGTGTGGGGTGCTGTTTGAAATCACAAATGATCACTGCTATGAAACGAAAGAGAATACCTTTTAGTGCCCATTCACACCAAAACCATAGCACTTGGTGGAAGGGGCTAGTGTGTGGGGCGCTATATGAGGACACAAAACATTAACTGCTATCGCTTTACACAAGATAGCCACTGGGTACATTCTGCCATTTCAATGCCTTGCAAGTTGCTTGAGATGTGTGTTTGTTTGAATATGGGGTCTACCTGTGCCTGCATGAGTGGGATTTGGTGTGAGACCTGGGGCTCAGTGGCGCGGATGTGAAACCTGGGGGCTGGGTGTAGAGTGAGGGCCTGCCTTTTGGAGCAAACTAGCAGGAAGGTGGGACGATCAGTACTATGCGTTGGTGAGTGTTTGAGCCCATGGACTCCCAGCAGTTTAGTTGTGCAGCCCGGACTGATTGGGAAATTATTTGGAGTGTGTTTTGAGAATCATGGCAGGGTGCTTCTGGGACTCTGCACAAACAAGAGAAAGCCTACCCTGGTGAACAGCTTAACGCTTCTCTTTGGGAATGTATTAGAATGGTCTTGGTTCGGAATAAATGGAGGTCTAGGACATTAGAGAAACAAGGACAGCAGTTTTCTTTAGAAGAGGGAGCTTCATTGACTGCAGTACCACACAAACTCCCTTCTTTGTTTTCTTGCAAACAAATCCTGGAATTGAGTGCTTTTTAATGGGACTGAGGATAAAAGTTCGATGTTTGGGTTTCCTGGCAGAAATTGTAAGATATGGAAAGGTGAGGCCTCTGACCTGCGAATGGCAACTGGACTGGACTTTCCTGTGCTGCTTCCCATGCCCAGGAGTAGTCCATTACCTTCATCAGCAATGTTACACAGGTGATATTAAACTATAACAGTCATCCGAAGGGTGGCTTGTGCAACTAGTCTCCCTTACCGCTAAAGCATCATATAAACTGTCTGGACAGTTTTGCAATACCATTTTATCAGGATATTACAGCTTTATCCACATTGTTCATATATTGAACGGAGGATAGCACAGGGGCAACACGCTGGTCTTGGAAGCAAGCCCATGCAGAGCAACTGAGGTTCGAATCCTAGATCGGCGCTTAGAAACCAAACTCAGGTATGCTATTAGGCATGTTATATAAAAACAATAAAATAAATTGTTCATCTTCCTTGAAAATTATGGTGAATGTTACCTAGCCCATAGTCTCTGCAACTTAACATTAATTTGACTCAGGCTCATCCTGGCTACCATTCGCCTCCTATACCACTTACCCCATACCTTCATCTATACAGGGCAATGCTCCCGACACTTCTACCAGCAGGCTTGGCAATCACATTCCTGACCCTGGTGCAGGGATTGTTTCTTACAAACCAATTTGAGGAAAGCCTCTACACCACGAGGGCCCGATTGAGCACTCCCCAAGCCCATCACACAACTACACACCAATTACATCTAGTAACTAGCACCATCTGGTCTAGCTATTGCCTTCGCATAAAAGCCCTGCTTGAAATCTAGATGTATATTACTGAAATGTTCTCTTGCGCTGACGGATAACTAATCACAATTAAAAACATGCATCTATACTACCATAAGCAGTTTCCCTTTCCTGCATTCCAATTGTTTTCCCCCCACTCAGTTGTCACGCCCATTGTATAATCCCCTTTTGCTTTATTCTTACCCCCAACCCTTCTCTTTCCTCCTCACAGACTAAGGTTTGGCAACACCCTGGCTTTCACAATGCACCACTTCCCGGACAAAGTCAGGTTGCTGTCAGACCACTAAGGTGGTGATGGGCATAGTATAAATACTGGCTTACAAAACATTGCATATGTGTATAAATAATAAACACAGTTTCTGTGAATCAAGGAAAGCAATATGAAACATACAATTACCATTTAGGTATATTATTATCATAGTTTGTGCAGTATGCTTTTGTATGTTGACTGATCCAGAGCCAAGTGTTGAATGAGTGACAGATCCATTTGAGCATTGGGTGCTTTTAGAAAATATTTCTCTAGAAGCAAACTTTCCTCCATAGTTCATGGACCCCCAAACTTTTTGAATTTGGTTCTTTATCCTAACCTGACTTTTTACTGGGGAGCACCGCCTTCAGCTGCACTCCACTGGGCTTTAGGTGATTGTTATGGGAAACTGACACGCCCTTCAGGCTGTAAGTACTGAGAATCTTTGTTTCTCTTAGTCTTTCGACTTTGTTGCCACTTTTTAGTAACATTTTATCATTGCACAAAGTACCTTACAGTACTGCCCAATGGGGTCTTGGTGTTTTATGGCCCGAGACACCCTCTAAGGAAATTCTGGTGATTATGCAATGTGCCTTAGAACAGACTGGTGGCAGCAGTAGCTTTTTCTTTTATTTGTATAATGTTTTAATGAGCCTTACCGCATCTACCACCTCTGACTGCTGACTGTGGGTAGTGTCTAGCATGGCCGTGCCACAAGGTCTTTTGTCTGCTCCTTTGACCATTTTATCCCTTGGTATTTTGTCCCTTTGCCCTCCCCTTCCAGGGCCGGGATTTCCTTATTTGGGCATGCAGTTGCCCTTGAAAGCTGCATCTTTCGTGGGCCACTGCGGGTCATGTATGTAGGCACCCAGGAAGTGGGCTGAGACTGTCTGGTCCCAATTCACACTACCGGTTCCAGGTTTTCTGGTGTGCATGAGAGCATGAGAACCCCAGTGGTCCCTGATTGGACCACTGCTGGTGTGCATGCATGGAGCAGGTCTTGCCATTGGTGGGCAGGGTGCGAGCACTCACCTGACTGTGGATAAGAGGATGGGTCCTGTATTAATTACAGGAGATCAGCAACAGATCAGAACTGATCTGAAGAAGGAACCAGGTATCCTGAGGAGCCGAGCAGAATAAAGGATGATCCTGAGACCCACTGGAAGAGGCCTGGCACCCGAATCCAATTGTTGTCCCGTTGGAGCCCTGCTTTGCACCGGATCTCAAAAGACCTGTGAAGGTGCCTCAAACCCTTGGAGTAGTGGGACCAATCACTCTCAATGGCTCCTGGCAACCCTGTAAGCGCCTGTGCATCTGGAAGCCAAATGGAGGGTGGGAAATTGTACCCCTGGTGATCTCCTCTATACCTGTCAAGCCTGAACCAAAACCGATCTATGAGTGGTGAGTAGTAAAGTCACTTAAAGGTGGCCCTTTAATTTCTAATGACATTTGATGAGTAAGTGGCCTTTTTTCAGAGTTGGTATTGACACATTGTATAAGCCCTTACATCAGTGATCGGGCACAAATATGCCTCCCTCTAATAGGAAAAGGTTAAAAATGTTCTGATGGGCACACACATGGTTTGTTGCTGCAAAATGCTTCTGAGTGACCTGAAATCTGTATTATTTGATTATTTAATTGGTCCCTGTTAGAGAAATGCTTGGAAATGTGATGGCTTTTACTACAACTTTGCCCTATTCCCACTCTTTTTGTAAGAGAAATGTGTAAATAATTCTTGGGGGTAAAACCTCCCACCCCCCGAACCTTCCTTTGGGAAGTCTGGCTCGCTTGCTTCACTCACTCCCACATACTTCATTGGAAATAACATTTACGCCCCACCACTTAAAAAGTCACCAGCCGCCAGTTGGCCATCTGATCTCCCCTGGCACTTACTGCCCTGGCCAGACGACATACCCCATTCAGAGGGAACCTCCTCGTAATTAACTTTCATGCCTGGTTTCTAAATAGGTTGTAAGCAGTGGGCTTTGTCGGAGGACATTCTGGACTTGCTTCTCTCTGCCTGCGCGCCTGCCATCAATGCTTGTAGGTTCCATGGGAAGTATTTGACTTGGTGCCGAGAGACGGACCTGGATCCCTTTTACTTGCTCCTCATCCTCTGTTTTGGATTAACTGCTCTCATTGTCCCGAACGGGGCCTGCAGATTGTTAGTTAGAGGGTATCTTGCATCCATTTCAATAGAACCCTGGAGCAGGGCTTCTTATTTATGATCCACAGTTATAAAATTACAGAGGGGCCTTTCTAACATGTTTCTTCCAAGCCAGTTTTTTTGTCCCGGTGTGGGATTTGCATTTAGTGTTGACGTTTTTAATGTTCTCTCCATTTGAGCCCCTTCATTCCTGTTCTTTAAGATGAACCACCCTTAAGGTGATTTTCCTGCTGGCCATCACATCCACTATACTGAGGAGTGAGCTCCGGGCTATCTGTTAAACCTCCTTACTTGGATTTCTCCAAGGAGAAGGTGATCTTGGAATTCCATCTCTCTCAAAAGATCCATCTTCCTGTCTATTTTCTTCCTCCACACCATACCAAGGCAGTGGAATGTTTCATCGGCTGGACCTGGTGCAGGCCCTCATTTAATACATCCATCAGACGAGAGAGGCCGGGAAAGATGACCAGCTTTTTGTTGGTTATGCTGGTGCTAATGCTGGCAGGGCTATGATTAAACAGACCTTGTCGAGGTGGATCTTTCTCTTTATCTCGGAATGTTACAATGTGGCTGGTAAGGTGGCGCCTGAGGGTTTCAGGGCACACTGCATCAGAGGTTTAGCAGCATCATCTGCTCTGCAGCGTGGCGTGCCTGTACTAGACATTTGTCAAGCAGCTATATGGGCTTCTTTGCACAAATTTGCTAAACACTACTGTTTGGATTTTATGTCCAGTCAGAATGCTTGTTTTGGAAGAGCGGTCCTTCAGCGCTTTCTGGTTTAAATGGTGTCCTCTATCCTACTTCTCCAGACCTTTGTACTGCTTTGGGAGTCTATCATAGATGAGGAAAAGAGTTATTAATTAGAATAACACATTACTTTCTTCCCTGTAATGTTCTTTCTGACGGACAAACCTCCTGCAGATTCCTCATCTCCCTCCCTACCTGCCCCTCTCGGCAGATAGCTAGTACACCTTTGTTCTGCATTTCCTCAGCGTTAGAGTGCTAAGAAAAAAGAGTGGAACAAAAGTCAGAGAGTGCAGGGCCTCTATATATGTTGGCCATGATGTCCTATCCGGCGAGTGCGGAAAGGGGCGTTGGGTGGAGCTGATGCCGAGCCACACTGTGCCCCTGGTGGCGGAAAGGTTTCCGAAGAGCAGCTGTGCTGGGAGGTGGATATTGTCCACCAGAAAGAACATTACCGAGAGGTAAGTCATTTGTTCATCTCAACAACAGCTACCCTGAGCTAAGTAAAAACATTAGCCGGTTTTGCTAATTTGCCTATGGATATATATATATATGTATGCACCTCAGACCCTAAACATAGAACTGGAATATTACGCCTTGCACACTAAATGGCACCTCTGCTTCTCTTCCTTTAGGTCAAAGGAATACAGGATTGACAAGTGCAGCATTTTCTATTGGCTTTACTCATCCTCATATGAATAAGGCCATTACAAAACCGGTAATCTCCGGTGAATTGTAACCTGTATCAAGACCTCTTTTATTTATTGACCTTCCAACCTACCTCTGAGTCAATACTGTGACTACTTGCAAACTCCATTTAGTATAACTTAAATGCAATTATGCAGGTTTTTGACCTCTGTAGAATGGGGAACATCTGGTGAAAGCAAAGTATGCCGGCATTTTCAGTTCCATAAATATACTTACACCTACTCCGCATCCCCATTCCTCGATACTGTATGGGATCCTCATATGGGGATGCGACCGGAGCCTTTTGCAGTACAAACTATTAAACTAAGTTAGGCATGTAGAGGCAAAGCAACTGGTGTGATCATGCACGTTAACCCTGCCCCTCGTCTAATCATTTTCTAGTCCTTAATGCTTCAAAGACTGAAGTTCTCTTCTTTCAAGCTTGTACCATTCACCCTCCCTGCTCTCCATCATTTGTCTTGTTTGCTCCTACTCATCTCCCTATTTCTTCTACTGCCAGCAATCTTGGTCTCTATCTTGATACTGATCTTTCTTTTTCCTATCACATTTCTATTACTTATCACCCTTGTAGTTTTTATCTTTCTAATATTCATAAAGTTCAGCCTTTTATTACTTTAAGTGCCACTAAACTTCTTATTCCTTCTTTCATTTTCTCACGCTTATTTTACTATTCTGTCGTACTCTTTGGTCTTCCGGGTTCCAGTCTTGCCCTTTTAAAGTCTGTTTTCAATGCTTCAATTCGCCTCTTGTACTTGCTCTCATCTCGAAATTCTATTTCTACTTCTCTATCTTCTCTTGGTTGGTTATCCCTTTATTCTCAACTAAAATGTAACTTTCTTTGTATTGTTTTTAAATCGCTTTATGGTTTTGCCCCTAGTTATTTGACTTCCCTTATTTCTTTTTATCTGCCCTCTCTTGTTCTTCGAACACAATCACAATTTCTAGTATCAGTTCCTCATCTCCCCTGTGCTCAATCGCGTTTTTGTTCTTTTTCTTTAATTGCTCTGCTTCATTGGAATGCCCTGCCTCTTTCTCTTCAATCTATTCTGTCTTACCTTCAATTTTACTCTTTCTTAAAGAGATATCTTTTTAAATATTAAATTGTGTATCTTGTTCTCTTTTTCTTATTTAACTATCTATTTATTCTATCTTTTGTAATCCTCATCATTATACTGTAGGTTGGCACATGTACAGTGCCTTGGCGTAAAGCGCTATATAAATTACAAATACATAAAATGCAAAAATACACACATCAGTCCCTTTTTCCATGTTGACGGCAACAGATGACAAGCACTGTAACAGTTTATTTTTTTGCTGCGCACTTTCTATCAGCGCGGTAAATATGCTTATTTTTTCATATTATTTCACATTACACTACCCCGCCCTTCTCTGCCCTAGTCCCTCTAGCATATGTCGGGCTCGTCATGGATTTTCAAAGTGCATGTCGTGTGAGGGATCCTTCCTAGTGTCGGATCCTCACCCACTCTGCCTTGAGTGTCTGGGGGCCGATCATCAGTGGGACTGTTGTGCAGCGCAAACTCTGATGTCATTAAAGAACAGGTGGCTTGCTGGAGAGAAATACTCTACAAATGTCCTCCAGAACATCTGAAGAGATTCGTACACATGGAATCAAGGTCAGAAAAGGTAAGTATGTATGTATTTACTAAAGCACCCTATCACGGAGACGCCGTTCCTAAGAGCACTTTAGTTGCGGAAATGGGGGATCATAAAGACTCATCTATCAGCACCAGACCCGAGGCCTCAAAGGCTACAAGCGGCCTTGCTGAGGAGTCTCGAGACTCTGCCAGGTCAGGTACCGAGGGGCTTAGAGGCTCTATTACTGGACAGCAGTACGAAGGACCTTTGAGCTTATGTACTGGGCCTTGGCCTAAGAGGGCGCCTCTACGCAAGAGTACCAGCGTTTTGGCTGAGGGATACACGTCTCTCGGGGGAATACTTAGTGATCCATAAGCGCAGTCACTTGCCGGAGGGTCATTCAAGACCTCTTCAGGGTTCTACATTGGACAGTAGTTTCCAACGCATTCCCGAATCATGTCAGCTGCATCACAAAATAGTGGTTAGAAGAGCTGGGGCAGGTGCATGCTAACACAGCATAGAGAGTGCCGCTTCTTCAGTTGAGTCTTCACCATCAGAAAAGGCCACAGCACCACTGTCAATTATCCAGACTGGACCTGCTGGCAGGGCTCAGGCAGCTCGCAATTTACCAGTGTGGAAGGGTCGGGAGCAGAAGTACCATGGTGCACGGCATACCCATCATCCTCCAGTGCCATGAGATATTCTGACCCATTAATGCGTCAGCCTAGACAGATGCCTTGGGTTCCAGTCACCTCCACTTGGACCCCTACAGCGGCACCTAGAAAAACCGTGCAAATCTCTCCTGCCTGCAATGATAGATTTAAGGGATTGGTTTTTAAACCTCATGCAGTCTCCTCAATTGTCGGATACATTGAAGGGACTAATTAAAGAAGTTCGCCCACAGGACCAACCACATACTCAACCAATAGTTGCTTCTCCTCCTCCATCATTACCACCATCTTCACCACTGCCACCTTCCGCTCCTACAGCGTTATGAGTTGGACAGGAGGTGGACGACCCACAAAAGGTGAACAAGATGACAGATTCCACCTTGTGTGGTGATGGCACAGGCGCCAATTTCATGAAGCCCTAAGGGCCAGGAATCAGGGGCTCATACGCAGGTATCTACCCTTAAGGATGTTGATACTGATGAGGAAGATGGAGAAGCGAAGTTCCCTTTCTCAGCCAAAGCCTTTCATGAAAGGTTGGAGGGATTGGTGGAACGTCTGGGGGTGCCAGCACCGTACAGTGATCAGCCAGTCAGGAGTGTTGGCAGATATATTTGCTCTTCAGACTGCATCAGCTTCAGGGATTCTATTGAAGAATGATGTTGCGTTGATCAGTGGCAAAATAGATTTGGTGGAAGCCACATTCTTGCCTAGCATTTAAAAAGAAGCTTGATGCCTGCAATAACTCAGCAGGCTTGGAGGGGATACTGCTTCCCTCGCACCCTCAAGTACACTCCTCAGTAGTAGCGGCTGCTTCACTTTGTGAAACCCAATAGAAGCACCTTGACTGCCTTCACATCTGCAGCATCTATTCTCACCAGAGAGGATAAAATGCTGGAATCTTTTTGGAACAAGGTGTACTCAAATGCAATGTTACACTTGCGTGAAGCTAAGAATGTTGCATTGTTGGCTGCTTCAAATCAGCGTCTCTGGAGAGAGATTGCATATTTTGCACAGGATTTGCTGATAGAAAAGCAGGCGGGCGCATTTGGAGGAAGTGCATTGAGAAGTGCTGTCGGCTGCTGAGGAGTTCGAATGCCCGATTTGCTGTGATCACGGACTTACAAAGTTTGAATTGAGCCACGAGCGTAAGCTCCGCCCCCTTCTCCCATAATCCTTTTAAACAACAGGCCGCGCGCATTTGGCGCGCGCGCATTTGGAGGAAGTGCATTGAGAAGTGCTGTCGGCTGCTGAGGAGTTCGAATGCCCGATTTGCTGTGATCACGGACTTACAAAGTTTGAATTGGTAAAGACACTCTGGTTACCGAGGAAAAGAGACACTTGTATAATATACTAAGGACACTAATTATTGTGCCAAAATACTCAAGACATCTCTCTTATTTTACTTAATTACAGAGCCACGAGCGTAAGCTCCGCCCCCTTCTCCCATAATCCTTTTAAACAACAGGCCGCGCGCATTTGGAGGAAGTGCATTGAGAAGTGCTGTCGGCTGTCTGCTGGCTGAGGGCTGGGGGCTAACATACTGGTTTTTTTTTCTTTTTTTTTTGCTACACTGATTAACTGTTTATGCATCTATGAACACACTATATGTCTTATTCTTGAGTGAACCTTACGGCGTCTCCATACTTAAGTAGTCATATAGTTGAATTTAAAATACAACGTAAAGGTGGGCCAGAAACAAGATTGTATTTTTTTTTTGATAGTAAGTGTGACAACGAAAGGATTTTCTTAAAAGCATTGCATTTTGAAATGGTCATGACATTGCGAACCGGGATGCCGCCGAAAGAAGCTATTAATGCATGCGCGCGTGGGGCTATATCCACGCCCAAACTGTCTTCTAGAACAATCAACCTAGTGCGTGCAAGTAAATCGGCCTCAAGTATAAGAACTTGTTCGGCGCTACCTGATATTAGAAAATTTTGTGCCCTTGGGGGTAAAGATGAAAGTAACACTGCGATTGTTCACACCCAAAGGCAAATAACAGCTATTGGCGATCGAAATTCAATTGGTGTAGATATGATGGAATCTAGCCAGAGCATGCAATTATCTCTCCCGTATTCCCTAGTTGCTGCAGGAATATGTGAAGTAATTGATCTTCAAGATAAAGCGGTTGTGGAAGTACCAACTGCAATCTCTATAAGTTTATCGAGTACTGACATAACAATAAATAATGTCCTGAGCAGTGAGAAAAAAGAACAGTATGTCTCCGTAGATAAAAGTAGTAGAGCGAATGTGAATGAGGAGAGAATAGAAGTCACTACTATAAGAAGTAGACACACTTCTTCTGAGTTAAAAATGCTAAATGATTCGAAACAAAATCTAGACGATAGTATAGATAAACAAGATCTATATCACTCACCCATGATGTTTTCACCCACACACAATATCTCATCTGTGTCGTCCTAATTTGCACAACCAACTCCACGGCGTAACCATTCTGTCCCAATTGAAAAAATACAACCGATGCCGGGAAATTTTGTAATAGGTTTAGAAACCTCACTACAGACTATGAATGCTGCTCTTTTTTCGCTCACACGCCTGTATGATACACTGGACTCTAAATTAAGTGACCAATATGCTCTGATAACAAAATTACTTCAAAAAAATACTGTCAATGAGTCTAGTTGTGTCTGCAGAGAGGGTCAAAATAGGGGTTCTAACTGCAAGCTAAGCAATACAGGTTCGAGTACGGAAGAAATAATTTCGAAACAAAAGGAAATTTTGTTAATTGATTGCACACAGGGACAACTAAATATAGCACAATTGGAAGCCAAAAAGAAAAAAGGTGAAGGTATGAGCGAAGTATTGAAGAAAAAGCCCCCCACCAAAGTTATAATTGTCGAAGATCAGGAAAGCATCCCAATAGAACTCCTTAATGATACACACGAGGAGTGTAAAAGAGGACAGGTGTGCGCGAAAAAGAAGAAAGACAAAATAAAAAATCTGGAAGTGGGCACGAATGAGCTTCCGTTACAAGAGGAAAATAACATTGTTCAGATTGGGGCTGGGGTCTCTGAAAATGATAATACCCCGACCTACAACATCTTTGATTCTAAAAAAAGAAAACCAAATGTGACTGCTAAAATTATCACGGAAAAAACAAAACATGTCTTTAACCCTAAAATCACAGGAACCAAGCAGTTCATTCGTTCCTTAACCCTACCTAAATCAGCTGCTGCGGTAGCACGTACAGCTATCGCTAATAAGTACAAAAAAGTGATATCTCAAAAAGCGAGTCTAGGACTAATCACATCACGTATTCCCGCAGACTATGAACCTCTGAATAGTCTGATTCAGTTATCTGAACAACAAAAGGAAATTGACAATGGTAAAACAGTGAAAGAACTAACCAATAAGGTGACTAGCGGTGCAATCAAAACAACGACAAGTTCATCAATGAATTCAGTAGATGACAGACCGAGCAGATCGTCCAAGTCTGTGTCACAGCCAAGAAAAGATGAAGTTGTATGTTCTGGCAAGATGGGTGATAGTCATGAGAGTAATAAACAAGGACAGGATAAAGATTTACAAATGTTAGAATGGAAAACAGAAATAGAGCAATCTTTAAAAAGAATTAGTGCTCAAGTGAATATGAAAGACACCCCCATGAGTAATAACTGTGGAGTAAGTACACACACACCCACGAATAATTTTGGGAGACAATCTAATAATCCCCTGCAGTCAAAAGTTAACTATACATCTAAAGTGGGCTATCGAACATCTATGAGAGACTCGAACATAAATTGTTTAATGATGCAGTGCCGGCCCGAGCCCTATCAATCTTTCGACTTGAACAGACAATCTGTGATGAACATATTTGCTGAAGTACAGGCTTTGGAAGGAATATGTTCGAGCGACATAGATCAAATTGAATTTCCGCATAGTAATGATTTATCTATGATTAAAATATGGATGAAGTCATGTTTTGTTAAAAACGCAGTATGGGAAGCGAGAGATCATATATATGAATTGGGCTTTATCTTGTTAAATCCAGTATTGTGGGACCAACAACAATTCCCTAATCACAGAAATCAGTTTGTACCCAAGGTAAATGTGTACCAGAAAGGCCAAAGTGGCATTCCACGGATAGCTGTGTCAAGTGGAAATGAACAAATATTTGCTGAGAGAGAGATGAGAATGAATGGTAATTAGCTAAGCCAAAACTTAAAAACGTTATCCATGGCCTCTTGGAATACAAGAGGTTTCAAGCATTTAACTTATTCCAAAGACAATCTATTGCTAAAATATGATATATTGGCTTTTCAGGAAATATGGCTCTCTGTTGCTCCAGTGTGGGACAATCATGTAATAATATTGACTCCTGCTAGTGTGCCAGTCAGAGGTAGACCCATGGCAGGTTTAATGGTTGCCATAAAATCCTCACCCAATATGAAAATTGAGCCTTGGTTTTCACCGAATAGCTTTTTACAATTGGTAAGGCTAAAATTTAAGACTTCCGATATTGGTCTACTAAACATCTATTGGAACCACTCTGCGATAAGCGATTCTAGCTTTTTTGCGGCTATGGATGAAGCATTAAAAATAACACTACTTGATCAAATGTGTAGTAATGTAATCATAACGGGCGACTTGAATTTAACTTGCTTGAATAAAATGGGGAAACCTCTGACGACAATAGCCAAAAGGTGGAATGCATACATGTCTGATCGACAGTTTTTAATGCTAAATGGAGCGAAGAACGGTGATATGCCCTCTAATAACACCTGGCACAGAGGTGTCCAAGTAGCTACAATAGATTACACCTATGTGGATAGAGACTTGTTTAAGTATGTATCCGAATATCGGATTATAAATCAAAAAATAAGTGATCATGATATCCAATCTATGAAATGGTCCTGGTTAGTTGACGACAAGAAATATGACTCATCCTCGGCCCGTAATTTAACAACTAATACAGCACAGAATAGATTCCAGTGGACCCCAGTGTCCTTACAACTTCTGGAGGAAACTTTGAATTGCCCTCAGAATGACGACATAGACTATGATTCCAATATACGTCTTTCCTATGTAGAACATATGCAGATATTAAAGTTGAAAAGAAAAAATTATAACAACGCGAAGCCGAAATCCCTGCATATATTCGATCAAGAGGTAGCTATGTATAAAACCCGATATAGAGCTAATAGAAGGGAAATTATGAAGAAAAATCTTCCAGATTATTCAAGTCAACTGAAATCTTTGAAAACCAAGTATAAGAATTGCTTAAAAGCTAGGAAGGCCACAATGTACCAACGAGATGCGGAGGCTATGTTACGTAGCTGCCAAGAGAAGAATTCTGCCAAAATATGGTCACTTTTAAAACAAACGCAGACGAGGATTCAAATAGTGGATCAGATGAATCCGATTCCACAAGAGGTCTGGTCTAATTTTTACAAAACTATATATGCGGGTACCTTAACAACAAGACAGCAGCATATTGATACACCTAGTCAAACTAATAATCTTAGCTTTGATATTGATGACATTCTAATGTATATCTCGAGGTTGTCTACATCTCGTGCTCCGGGGCCTGATGGACTCTCCAATTTTATGATAAAAAAGAATCCCACAGCATGGGCTCAAATTCTAACTATTATCTTCAGACAAACAGTGCTAATGTCCTCTATTCCCGACTCGTGGAGAAAATCCATCACAATACCCATCCATAAGAAGGGTGACAACAAAAATCCAAAGAACTACCGGCCCATATCTCTTTTAGATATACCGAGCAAAATATTTGCACGATTGCTACTTAGAGATATTAATAAATGGCTAAGTGATGTGAGAATTAGAGACCCCAATCAAACTGGCTTTATGCCAGGAATGGGAACAGCGATAAATCTTCACATATTAGAGATCATCAAGAAACAGGAACATCTGAAAGGACAGGCAGTTTACCTGGCCTTCATTGATTTTCAGGCGGCTTTTGATTCTATATGTAGACAATTGCTAATTAACAAACTGCAAGATGCAAAATGTCCAAACTATATTATATTCTGGATTAATGAACTACACTCTAAAACCACAGTCCAAATTAGACTGGCTTTAGATGGCACCTTGTCAGACCCCATAGAAACTTTTCGGGGTTTAAAGCAAGGATGCATTCTGGCAAGCACCTTGTTCAATTTTTTTATGTCGGCAATACAATATGACTTCTTGAAAATATTATCAGATGCTCCACGTCTGGGAGGCCAGGCAATCCCTTGGCTATTCTATGCTGATGATCTAGTATTATTATCTAAGACTCCAAAGGGATTGCAAGCCCTATTATCTTGTTTAAGTGATTACGCTGATGTAAACTTACTGAAAATAAATCAAGAAAAGTGCAAAATAATGATAATTGATCAAAAAAGGAAAAGGAAAAAAACTACTTCTTTGGACCGATGGCAACTCCAGAATGTAGTCATAAGCATTGTCTCTGAATACAAGTACCTAGGTTTGACAATTAGTAATGAACCACAAGATAAACCTTACTATGATGAAATCAATATTAAGGTGAATAATGGAATAGCCCAGACCAAGATATTCCAAGCCAAATTTGGCAAATTCTCTTTACTCCCTGCTATTACATTTTACAAACAAAAAGTTACTCCAATTGTAACCTATGGAGCAGAAACTAGAGGAACTATTAGTGAAAATATATGGGTGAGAATTGAGGGTCGCTACTGGAAAAAGGTTTGTGGGCTTCCAATGTCTACATCCATGTGCCTTATACGGCACGAAATGGGTCTTGTATCCTTATATGCAGTTTATACATGGAAAGTTCTACAACTATATCGCAAATATCTAATGGCAGTTAGTGAAAATGGAATTCTATATACAATAGGTAGACATATGTTGGAATCGATGAACTCTCCGATTCTAAGATGGAGAAATTGGGTCAAAGTGATAATGGAGAAGTCTGGAATAGATAATGACTTACTCATGAATAATCCTGAGAGGGCGAAAACAAAGCATAGGTTGTATGATTGGATAAAAACCAGAGATGAATGCGTGGAAACCCGAGTATTCAAACAACAATCCTTTGCAATTAAGAAACTCCATGTGATTGAAAATTATTTAACTAAATTTCCTGACTCCAAAGCGAGATATACTTATATGAGATTGAGGTTGAACATATGTCAGACGAATGAAGTGCGGTTCAAGTGGAAAATTTCATCCAATGCCAACTGCAGATTTTGTCTTGTGCCTAGGGTTACAGAAACATTAAGACATCTATTCTCCGAATGTCCTGCCCTAGCACAACAGAGATGCAAATTGTTTAAACATCTGTTTGAGGCTAACTTTATGTTAAGTGAGGAGACCTTTTGGAATATTGTGTTTAATAGTCAATCTCCAAAAATGAATATTGCGAGTGTTTTGTTCATTGATTCTTTAACTTTGTTGAATCAAGTTGACCCTATTGACTCTCAAGTAACATAAATGTTGCTAAACCACTATAATTAGAATGAATGATTGAAAGTGAACTGTATTATTATGCAAAGATATCAACTTCAAATGTAACCACATGCAATTTCTGTTAATTGTGTTCTATTTTTATATGATAGGTCTTTTTAAAAATTTTTACAAATTTTGTAAGTTTTATATATATGATTGTTTGTACTTTCTACTTCTGTTTTGAAAGTCTGTATTTTACAGCTATATCAATTAAAAAAAAAAAAAAAAAAAAAGCAGGCGGCATTCAAATCAGGTTTAATGGAGGCACAACTAGTTGCTGGAGGCATCTGTGGGACACATTGACACAGCCATCAGGGGCAAGTGTTTAGTATTGGACATGCCCGGATCATCATGGATGCATGCCACAAAATTCACCAATGGCATCCAGGATAAAAAGAAAACCAGCTCTTGAACAGCAAAATCATTGGCAATCTTGACCAAACTAGCTATTAAAACCTTTCACAGCTATATCCGACACCGGAGGTCGGTCATTTGGAGGTTGTAGAGGCTCCCAGGGGAGGAGAACGAAACAGCTAGATAGGTCGCCAAGTGCCAATAAGTGAAAACAACAAAGAACTACCCCTAAAGGGATCCATTCGCCTCTCCCTCTACATTAGCCCCTGAAAACAAAAAAACGTGAGATCACTGTCCGGGTCCACGAGTCCCCTGTTGCGGGCCGATTGACTCTCTTCAAGGAGCAATGGTGTGAAATGTTCACAGACCCATGGCTACTTTCTGTGGTTTCCAACGGATTCCGGTTAGCCATTCCGTTTCCCCCTCCAGCATTCGCCCCTATCATCCAGATCGGTTGTACTGCCCTGCTCAGGGAAGTGCTGACCTTGATAAAAGCAAGAGCTGTGGAGATGGTACCTCCAAATGGCAATGCCAAAAGTTTTTATTCCAGGATTTTCGCTATCCCCAAGAAAAACCAGGCTGGCCTGAGGGTGGCAGGGACATAATTTCACCAAAATGACTAGGGTAGCGGAAGTGACATCACACACCTGATACATCACAGGAAGCAGTGTCATATTACTTTTGACCTTGATGCCATCACATGCCATTTAACCCTCTTGTCAGCACCTAAAGTGACGGATGGGTATAAAAATGCACAAAAGCTTACATTTCATGAAATACCAAACCGGCATTAAAGCAGACATAGGACTTTTTTAAATACCAACCACATTTTAAGAATGGAGTTGCCTTAATGTGCCATGGAGGGGGTCATATTATGACGGGGTAGACATAGTAGAACCAACATAAGCCAGGGACACTGCCATGAATATGCTACTTTAGCCACATATGGCAATTTATTGCCAACTTATACCACTTACTGCTGCACATGTCGGGTCTGGTAATTCCTTCTCAAACCAGGTTATCTACAATGCATCCCCTATTGAACTCTTCTCACCTCCCCAAGATGCATTGCTGTGACATTTGAAGTTGTTGGCCGTGGAGAATAGGTCTATCTCCGGAATGATCTAAAGCTTGAATAACTTCTGGGTGATCACTGTAGAGAGTTGCCATTTGTATCCGCATTGTCTTGTCCAGAGAGATGTACTGCCCTGAGCCAAATCCCATGCATTATTGCCCCATCCCAAATTTGAATTGCTAATAAGCAGAGGCTCGGGATCTGGTGCTCCCCTGCTTGTTGATATAGAACATAGCCATCGCCTGTCCGTTAAAACGAACACCCCAGAATTCTGGAAGAAATGTCTTTAGTACTAGAACTATGTTTTTTAGTTCTAAAAGTGTATGTGATGTGACTTGTCCTTCAGTGACTGAGGCTGTGGTACAAATTAGCCCCTACTGTGGCCCCCACAGCTTTCCGTTGTGCAGTCGTGATCATTACCGAATGGGGACTTGGATGAAGGGGAGTACCACTCATAAGATTAGTGTCCAGACTTCACCACCGGAGGTCTTCCTGCACTGCTGCTTGAATTGTTATTTTGTCCGACTGAGAGCCCGGAGTCATGATTCCAAGAAGCGGTCAAGTGCATCTGCAACTCCCTCATTTGGAGTCTCGCCGGAGGCACAGTGAGAATGCACATTGCTAACAACCCCAATAGATGTTGGAACCACCACACCATGTTATTGTTTTGTTGTGAAATTAGTAATTGCTGCAAAAATCTTTCTCTGCCTGTCCTGTGTTGGAAATACTCCTGCTTGGATGGTGTCCCATTGGAAACCAATGAAAGATGAGCTTCTGAGTTGGGGAGAATTCTGATTTCTTTGTGTTGATGGAAAACCCCAGCCTGAACAGAATGTCCATCAAAGCTTGCAGCGTCTACTTAGCTTCCTATGGGAATTCTGCTCTTACAAGCCAATCATCTGAATAAGGATAGACATGTAGACGGCTTCTTCTAAAAATACTGGCAATCAAGTTCATAATTTCCACAGAGCTGGTAAATCTTCCTTTCCTGGTTCAACTCCAGAACATTTTACTTTTCTAGTGGGATATTTTTCATTAATACCTCAGTGAGTGGGAACCTTTTTCCACACTCACCTAATCTTTAACTCTTTTTATGGGTGTCATTTTTAAGACTCTCCATAGTACCTTTTTAAAGTTATCATGTCTAACAACTTATTGGCAATAAGTGCCTGTTGTTGCTGGGTTGCCCTAGGGGCTCCCCATTTAACTATTTAACTTTCTTGTGCTAACCTTGAGTGAACTACAGTTACCAAGGGTAGAAAGGATCTTTGAATCCCTTTTACATTTGATTCTGTGAAACCAGCACCCCTCCACCTTATGTGGAGTGCTGGGGAGATACAATGTATCCCCTTTCACATTTAAACTGTAAACATTCTATTAGTGACAAGCTTACCTTTAATGGCTGGTGGCAGTGATACCTTTTACTAATTTGGTGCACCTTTACCGCGGGCTGTAATCACAGCTGCAGTAAAGGCACCTAAGGGTGCTCATTTTACCAAAATGGACCCTGTCTTCTTTTTCTGCCATTTTAGTGTTTCTTGTCGTTTCTTGTTCCTTCCCCTGACATCCAGGGCGGGAAATTCCTTTGTTTGAGTTGTCTTTGGTGGGAGTCCCCTGGACACCCCGCCCAGGCTCCAGTCAGTCTGTAAGCACAGGAAGTTGGGGAGGAGTCCAAAACTTCCCCCTCCTTTGTCTTATGCCTTCCTTCAACTGGGCCAAATCCCAGTGGGGGGTTTGGCTGTCCTGATTGGACAGCCAGATGCCCCTTTCTTGAAAAATGCGGGGAGAGAAATGCAGAGGTTGTGTTGCAGTTCCTGATAAATACTGGAAACCTGGAAGCTGAAGTCATGTCGACCACTGGAACAGAAAACCGAAAAGGATGACGAAGGAAAAGCAGCGGGAATGATTTCCAGCGACCGGAGAGACTGCTGTGTAACCGGAGCCTGCTGCAGCCCTTCCTGTCTTCCGATCGACCTCGGGTCTCCGAAAACGACGACTCGAACCCAGAGCCTGGTGAGACCCACTAGACTCAAGACGACCTGCATTTTTTTTTTTTTAAATATTTTTATTGTCATTTCTTAGGCATTAACATCGGGACTCAACATTGTCCCCAACTTCCCTTTCCCACCCCCCTCCCTCCCCACCGGTATTAGTTTCTCTGCCGTTCCTAATGTCCCATATTTGCTTCGAGCTTAGTTTGTGAACATATCTAAGATACGAATGTTATGAGGGCACCATTGGAGCATGTAATCGCTTTGCAGGTATTCTATGGTGTGACCCCAGTCTGTAGCGAATCGCTGTCTGTTCCCTTGTAGATTATACGTTATTTTTTCCATTGTTACATATGTCCATATCCTGTGGAGCCATTCTTGCGTCGTTGGGGGGGTCTTTTGTTTCCATTTCTGTGCTATTGCCAACCAGGCCGCTATGAGGAACCCCATAAAGTTTCGTTTCTGTATCTTATTTAGAGTTCTATCTTTGGGATCCCACATTCCGCACATCCAAACTTCTTCCTCTAGGTTGTCCGTTCCCTTGAACATTTCCTGCATCTTGTCTTTGACTTCCGTCCAGTATTGTTGTAGTTCCGGACAGTCCCACCAGATATGTCTCCAGGTGCCCACTGTGTCACATCCCCTCCAGCAGCTATCTTGAGTTGTCGGGAACATTTTGTGTAGCCTTTCCGGCGTGTGGTGCCATTGGATCATCACCTTGATCCATGCTTCTTTTGTTTGGATTGCTCGCGTCCATTTGGGGATTATGTACCATAGGTGCGTCCATTGCGTGCTCGGGATTTGTTTCCCTAACGTGATTTCCCATTTTTTCATGTAGTGCCATGTGATGTTTTCATCTTGGACATTGATGAATTTGTAAAGAGAGGAGACGAATTTCTTTTCTCCCGTTTGGGTTAGTATATAGGTCTCAAAGGGGGTTAGGTCTCTTGTCAGCGCCTTCATAATTCTGGGGGTTGTGAGCCAGTGATGAATTTGCTCGTAGTGAAACCTGTCCTTCTCCGTGAGGGCTAATAGATCCTGGCAGTCTGTAAATGATCTTATCTGCCCTTTTTCAAACATGTCGCCCACTTTTGTACACTCTGAGTCCCTCCATTTCTGGAATGCGCCTTTTTCTACCCCTGGGGGGAAGTCTGGATTGTCTAAGATTGGGATGAACGGGGCCGGGTCTATTGTTAGGGTTTCTCTTTTGGTGGCTCTGTCCCAGATTTCCATAGTGGTGCTCATAACTTCACTTAAGTCGATGTTATGATGTCTGTGTGCTGGTCTCTTCCACAACAGGTGCTGCAGGTTAGACCTCGCCACCGCTCGATCCTGTGCCATCCACCACTTATCTGAAGTATCCGTGATCCATTCATGTAGTACCCACAGTTGTGCCGCTTCATAGTACTTCCTGAAATGGGGAAGTGCCATCCCCCCGTCTGATTTTTGTGCGGTAAGTGCCTGGTGTGAAATTCTCGGTGTCTTGTTTTGCCAAATATATTTGGTAATTGCTTTTGTGAGTGATTTAAAGAAGGATGTTGGGACTTTTATGGGGAGTGCTTGGAAGTAGTAGAGCAATCTAGGTAAGATCGTCATCTTAATGACCGTTAACCTGCCCCACCAGGACACCTTCAGGGGGTTCCATCCGCTCAGGTCTGCGGTGACTTGTTCCATAAGCTTTATGTAGTTCCCTGTGTATAGATCTCTTATTTTTGGTGTGAGGGTCACTCCTAAGTATCTTACTCCTTCCTCTGACGTCTGGAGACGTAGGTCTTTCGTTATCCTGTGGATCTCATCCTTGTTACCGGCCAATGTCATTACCGACGACTTCTGCTTGTTGATTTTCAGGCCCGATATTTCCCCGTATTCATCTATCAGCTGGATCAGGTGTGGAAGCGATCTGCTCGGGTCCGTGATGGTCATCAGCATGTCGTCGGCGTAGGCGGCTGTTTTGTGTGTATGTCCGCCCATTTCTATCCCCTTTATTTCTGGCGTCGCTCTGATCTTTTCCAATAGGGGTTCGAGAAAGAGTGCATAGAGTAGGGGCGACAAGGGGCATCCCTGTTTGGTGCCCCTTCCTATTCTGATAGGATTCGATAGTTCTCGGTTGAGTGCAATCCTGGCTGTCGGTGCGTTGTAGATGGCTTTGATCATGTTGATGAAGTCGTTCCCCATTCCCATTTTTTTGAGTGTCGCAAAGAGCATTGTCCATTCGACTCGATCGAATGCTTTCTCGGCATCTAACGATATTATTGCTGATGGGAGTTTCACGATGCCTGCCTTTTCGATGAGGTGTATTATTCTTCTTATGTTATCGTGGGTTTTTCTGGTGGGGATGAATCCCGCTTGTTCCTGGTGGATTAGTTTGGGGAGTAGTGGCGCCAGTCGGTTCGCTAGGGCTTTCGTATAAAGTTTGGCGTCTACGTTAATTAGGGCTATTGGGCGGTATGAGCTCGGGTTTTCTGGGTCTTTCCCCTTTTTATGGAAGACTAGAATCTTTGCTTCGTTCATCGATGGGGTGATGTTATTCTGTGTCCTGAAGGTGTTAAATAGCGTGGTCAAATGTGGAATCAGGGTTTCCGCGTATGTTTTGTAGAAGGTTGCGGTGAATCCGTCCGGGCCCGGGGCTTTATTTTTTGGCAGATCTCTAATTGCCTTCCTCACTTCTTCTGGCGTTATTGGCGCCTCCAGGGCCTCTTTTTCTGAGGGGGAGACTGTTGGTAGGGTGATGCCTCTGAGGAAGGCCTCCTGATCTTGCTCCTTCGGGTGTTGAGAGGAATATAGGTGCTGGTAGTAGTTTCTGAAAATTTCTTTAATGTCTTTTGTCTGGGTTTTCATTATTCCTTGTTCATCTTTAATGGATTGTATCGTCTGTTCCTGTTTTCTGCCCTTCAGTTGTCTCGCCAGCAATTTGTCTGCTTTGTTCGATTTCATTGCGTACCAGTGTTTCGTGTGCAGCAGCTGTGTTTCTGCTCTTTTTGTTCTTATCAGGTCTAACTGACTCTGTATGTGTCTGTATGCTCTCTTGATCTTCCTGGAGGAGTTTTTTGTCATTTGTTCTCTTGTCTCTTCCAGTTTTGTTTCCAGTTCTTCTTCCCATTTGTGTGTGATCCTATCTCTTTGCGCTTTTAGCGCTATAAAGTGGCCCCTCGTCACCGCTTTGAAGGCTTCCCATGTTGTACTTGGGGAGATTTCCGGGGAGTTATTGTCCTCGAAGTATTCCTCAATTTTTTCTCTGATGGATTCTTTTGCCACTGGATCTTGTATCACCTCTCTGGGGAGGGTCCATCTCCATAGGTTCGATTTTTTCGTGAATTTTGGGATTGTGATCCACACCGGGGCGTGGTCTGAGAGTGAGATATGGCCTTTTTCGATGTCCTGTATTTCCCCCACTAGGGTCCCCGTTGCCCATATGTAGTCTATTCTGGAGCTTGAGTTGTGTACATGCGAGTGGTAGGTGTATCCTTTAGTCGTTCCCTTGAGTCTTCTCCAGACGTCCTCCAGGGCTAAGTTGTGCATTGCTTTCTTCAGCGCCGGCGATGGGGTCTCCTGCTGGTTGCCCTTAGGGTTTGATCGGTCTTCCGTGTTGTTCCATGCCAGGTTAAAGTCTCCGGTCAGGACTATATCCCCCTCCGCGAAGGATTCTAATTTGTTTATTGTGTCTTTGATGAATCCCTCCTGGCCTGTGTTAGGCGCATACAAGGTGGCTATTGTTAGTTGACGGTTGTCGATCTGGGCCTTTGCGAATACATATCGCCCTTCCTTGTCTGTTTGCGTCTCTTTGATTTTAACTTGTAGGTGGTTTGCGAAAGCAAGAAGTACTCCTTTCTTTTTCTCTTCATCGTTTGATTGTAGGATTAAGTTGTAGCCTTTTATCTTGAACTGCCCTCTCCTTTTTTTTTGTATGTGCGTTTCTTGGAGCGAGATTATGTCGTATTTGTCTTTGTGCAGAAAGTGTTCTATTTTCTTGCGTTTCACTGGTGAATTCAGCCCTCTAACATTGTACGTTAAGATTTTCAGCCCCATTCCTTTAGGTCAGTCTGTATTTCCATTTTGTTTCCGCCTCGTGGGACTGTGTTATGTGTGTTAATACCGGTGTTGGAGTTTCTCCCCCTTCGAACTTTCCCTTCCCCTTTCCCCCCATCCCTCCTCCCCTCTCCCTCCCTCTTCCCCCCAACTTTGTCCCTGAGGAGGGCACTGGGCCCTATGGTTGCTCCGGCGTGGTGCCTTTGCTCCATGCCCTCTAACTTCTCAGGGGTAACGGTTCGCAGGGGGTCCTAAACCCTGCTTGTGTTGTGGATTCCATGGCCTGCCCCCGGCTCGGCCGCGCTCAAGACCACCCTCTGTCCTGAGCCTCTCGTCCTTATGGTTATTGCCTTCCCTCTAGGTGCGCCCTGTCTCGTGTAGATTGTTTCTGGAGGCTTAGCGATCATCTGGTTTCCGGGATTGAAGTCTCGTTTTCCTTTTCTCCGTTTGCCACCCCTTCGGTTGTCTCCTTTGTCTTCGGGGTTCGCTATCATTCGGCTTCTCTGATTCCTGGTCTCCCAGTATTTTAAGGCCTTCTTCGCAGGTTGTTATT